>NC_136653.1:20758324-20883324 GCF_949748355.1 Melanostigma gelatinosum
ACGGGACGAGGAGACGGGACGAGGAGAGGGGACGAGGAGACGGGACGAGGAGACGGGACGAGGAGACGGGATAAGGAGAATAATTACATGACTTCACGGCTCATTCGGACTCTCGTTCACTGACCTGTTTTGCATCAGACAGCTAAACGTGCTCGTGTTAAACACAGACCTCATTTCAGCAACAGGAAGTAGAGAAACGCTGACTCATTCCTGGGTTTGAGGACTCGTCCCTGCAGCTCTCTGTGCAGACTCTGGCTGAAGGGGTTCTTGCCCCCGAGCACGTCCACGCTGGTGGACAGCAAGTATACGGTGAGGCCTGCTGGAGTGGATCTCTTGGTTCTTGTTTTTATAAATGTCACATATGAAGCAGAGGCTCCAAACCAAAGCAGCTGATTGTCTGGCGTCTCGCTCAGGATGCAGTAGATCTAAAACCACGTTACCTCTCTGCAGAACCAACAAAGGAGCTCTCTGTTACCGGACCTTTCTGCTCCGGCACATCTTTGGTGTCACGAACCCTTTTCTGCAGAGCGGTTCTGTGTGGTCTACAGGTTCTGGTCCAGCCAGTGGATGTAGTTGTTCATGCTCCTCCATCCGACGCTGGACATCATTGGCGGGAACGCGAACACCATGCAGCCGTGGAACCCGTCCTCGTAGTGGTCGCTGGTCACCGCGACGCCGGCGTCCCGCAGTCGCCTCACGTACATCAACCCGTCGTCCCGCAGCACGTCGAACTCGCAGGTCATCACGTACGCTTTCGGCGTCCCGGCGAGGACGCCCTGTTCCGCCAGCAGCGGCGCCGCCCGGGTGTCCGTCAGCTCCGGCACCGCGCCCATCACCCGCGGCGATCCTGTTTCCCTCACCACGGGCCGGAAGTGCTTCCTGCGTTCCGCCGGCAGCAGAGCGGTCCAGTCCAGCTTGGAACGCACGCCGGCGCCGATGGCCCGCTGGTCTAGGGAGCTGTGGTTGTTGGCGAGCAGGAGGGGCTCCAGGGAAGCGTCGGCGCCCAGGTACTGCAGCCAGAAACGGGCCATGACGGGCCTGTAGAGGATGGGCACGGCCCGGTTCTGCTGGTAGGACGGGGTGTGGAAGTCGAGCGCCTGCAGCACCGGGTAGATCAACGCCTGGACCTTGAACTTCACCGTCAGCGTGTCATCGGAGCCGAGCTGTGGACATGAGCACGGTTCATATTGAGGATCAGGACTAGACTGAGACCGGTTCATGAACCGGTCTCAGTCTAGTCCTGATCCTCGATATGAACCAGGACTACAGTGAGCCTGGTTCAGGACCAGTTCCTCACAGTGACTGTAACTGCTTCTCTTTACGTTGATGTTTTCTCGTCTACCTCTTGGGCCACAGCGGCCGCCAGGTTTCCCCCGGCGCTGTCCCCGGACACACACACCCTCTCCGGGTCGATGCTGTAGCGCTCCAGAACCTGAGCCGACAGGAAGGCCCGCGCCGCCGCCAGCGCGTCGTGGTACTGATCCGGGAACACCACCTCTGGAGCGAGACGGTAACTACAGCGACAGGATAGGAAGACCACGTTAATACGTTCCGTGACACTTTACAGAAGCCACTGAAGTGATGAATTCAGATGTTCTCCTGCAGACATTTAGCAGAACTTACTCAACAGACACGACGACAGAGTCCAGCTCCTCCGCCATCTTCCGACAGAGACGGTCGTATGATCGCATCCCTGTGAAGCGGGCAGTGATGCTGATGTTACGAGAGTGTTATTTATCTGGTTGCTTTATCACAGTGATGATCCTCCTCTGCAGCTTTCAGACTTTCTTTTGAATCAACACTCACGTCCGCTGCCCAGCGCCCATCCTCCGCCGTGGAAGTATACCACCCCCCTCTTGGGCTGCCTCCCCCCCTTCGGCTGGAAGACCCGGGCGGGCACGCCGCCCAGCGAGGAGTCGGTCACGTGCACGGCGGAGCAGGAGCGAGCCTCCACTTCCTCCACCCAGGACACCACCTGGTTCAACAGGTGGACCCGGTGGCACACGCCCAGCGCGTGAGCCACGTCGCTCTGCAAGTGCAAACACACACCTGGGGGTTGGTTCATGGCTAGAGGGAGGTTCTACACCTGAGAGCACTCAGTTCAGATTCCCGGGTCAAGAAAGACAAAACTGCATTTGTAGAAATGAAGTCATTATGTGTGTCGAGGGGTTTGTCTTTGAGTGGCATCTGGTTCCACAAATGTTTTACCCTAAAACTTATGACTTGTCTTATTTTTTTTAAATCAGAGTTGATCTCTCCCTGACATTCATTTTAATACGGTGGAAATGATGAGTGACATTACTTTAAATAAGTTGAAATATTCTCCCTGCCACTGAAAAGACATTTGAATCTGTTGAACTATTATTCTCCATAAAATAAAAATATTGGGATATGGCGGAAATATTCTCCTTTCTATTTAAAAATATTATTAAATAAAGAAGAAACTATTCTTGTTTCCATTAAAAAACTACATAGGAATAAAGTGGGAATTTTCTCCTTTAAATAAAATAACAAACATTGGAATAAAGTGGAAATATTCTCCTTTAAATAAAATAAAAACATTAGAATAAAGTGGAAATATTCCCCGTTAAATAAAATAAAAGACATTGGAATAAAGTGGAAATATTCTCCTTTAAATAAAATAAAAACATTAGAATAAAGTGGAAATATTCTCCGTTAAATAAAATAAAAAACATTGGAATAAAGTGGAAATATGCTCCTTTAAATAAAATAAAAACATTAGAATAAAGTGGAAAGTTTCTATTTTAAATAAAATAAAAACATTTGAATAAAGTGGAAATATTCTCCTTTAAATAAAATTAAAAACATTGGAATAAAGTGGAAATATTCTCCTTTAAATAAAATAAAAACATTAGAATAAAGTGGAAATATTCTCCTTTAAATAAAATAAAAAACATTGGAATAAAGTGGGAATTCTCTCCTTTAAATTAAATAAAAACATTTGAATGAAGTGGAAAGTTTCTCCTTTAAATAAAATAAAAACATTAGAATAAAGTGGAAATATTCTCCTTTAAATAAAAATAAAAACATTAGAATAAAGTGGAAAGTTTCTCCTTTAAATAAAATAAAAACATTAGAATAAAGTGGAAATATTCTCCTTTAAATAAAATAAAAACATTAGAATAAAGTGGGAATTTTCTCCTTTAAATAAAATAAAAACATTAGAATAAAGTGGAAAGTTTCTCTTTTAAATAAAATAAAAAAACATTGGAATAAAGTGGAAATATTCTCCTTTAAATAAAATAAAAACATTAGAATAAAGTGGAAATATTCTCCTGTAAATAAAATAAAAACATTAGAATAAAGTGGGAATTTTCTCCTTTAAATAAAATAAAAACATTGGAATAAAGTGGGAATTTTCTCCTTTAAATAAAATAAAAACATTGGAATAAAGTGGGAATTTTCTCCTTTCCACTACAGGACATTTGCATGGAGGTGATAATAAAGGAGCAGATTAAGCAGGGCGTGTAAACCTGTCCTACGCGCTGAACTTGTTGCTCCACACTGATGCAGAACAACACAAGGTTTAGTGTGTGAGCTGCCGAAACATGTTGTGTACAGCAGCAGGGTCAAAGGTCATCTACTTGTTCCTCCGATCACCAAACGCACACGATACGCTGGTTCACCTCCTGACCTGCTCATGTGACCATTAGTAGTCCTTTGTGTTCTGTTACATTATATCGACTATAGTATTGTACAGCACTGCCTATTACAAGATATAGTATTCTGTTCTACACTCTTCTTCTACTATAGTGTGGTACAATGCATAGTATTCTATTCTATTTCATTGCATTCTGTATGTTACAGTATATTGTATTATATTCTACTATAATGAAGTATGTTACATTATATAGTATTTTAATCTAGTATAATATACAGTAGAATGTAACAGTATATAATATTGTATTTTATTCTTTATTGTCAGGTGTTATAATTAAATCTGTTGTGCTGAGTTACTGTTATTTTACTAAATTTGATGCTTTTCTGAATGATATCCCTTCTCTTTCCCACGTGATATTTCTATGTATTTCTATTATCATGTGCTCTGTGGTCTGTCCTGTTTACTGGTATTCTTTGTGTCCTGTCAGTCACATTACTCCTGTTGTTATCGTCTCTTATTGTCTCTTATTGTCTCTTATCGTCTCTTATCTCTTATTGTCTCTTATCGTCTCTTATTGTCTCTTATCGTCTCTTATTATCTCTTATCTCTTATTGTCTCTTATTGTCTCTTATTATCTCTTATCTCTTATTGTCTCTTATTATCTCTTATTGTCTCTTATCGTCTCTTATTATCTCTTATCTCTTATCTCTTATTGTCTCTTATTGTCTCTTATTGTCTCTTATTATCTCTTATTATCTCTCATTATCTCTTATTGTCTCTTATCTCTTACCTCTTATTGTCTCTTATCGTCTCTTATCATCTCTTATTATCTCTTATTGTCTCTTATTGTCTCTTATTATCTCTTATTATCTCTTATCTCTTATCTCTTATTGTCTATTATTGTCTCTTATTGTCTCTTATTATCTCTTATCTCTTATTGTCTCTTATTATCTCTTATTGTCTCTTATCGTCTCTTATCGTCTCTTATTATCTCTTATTGTCTCTTATCTCTTATTGTCTCTTATCGTCTCTTATCGTCTCTTATCATCTCTTATTATCTCTTATTGTCTCTTATTGTCTCTTATTATCTCTTATTATCTCTTATCTCTTATTGTCTCTTATCATCTCTTATCGTCTCTTATCGTCTCTTATCATCTCTTATTATCTCTTATCTCTTATTGTCTCTTATTGTCTCTTATTATCTCTTATCTCTTATTGTCTCTTATTATCTCTTATTGTCTCTTATCATCTCTTATTATCTCTTATCTCTTATCTCTTATTATCTCTTATTGTCTCTTATTATCTCTTATTGTCTCTTATCGTCTCTTATCATCTCTTATTATCTCTTATCTCTTATTATCTCTTATTGTCTCTTATTGTCTCTTATTATCTCTTATTATCTCTTATCTCTTATTATCTCTTATTATCTCTTATTGTCTCTTATTGTCTCTTATTGTCTCTTATCATCTCTTATCATCTCTTATCTCTTATTGTCTCTTATTGTCTCTTATTGTCTCTTATCGTCTCTTATCGTCTCTTATCATCTCTTATTATCTCTTATCTCTTATCTCTTATTATCTCTTATTGTCTCTTATTATCTCTTATTGTCTCTTATTATCTCTTATTGTCTCTTATCTCTTATTATCTCTTATTGTCTCTTATCGTCTCTTATCTCTTATTATCTCTTATTGTCTCTTATTGTCTCTTATTATCTCTTATTATCTCTTATCTCTTATTGTCTCTTATCATCTCTTATCGTCTCTTATCGTCTCTTATCGTCTCTTATCGTCTCTTATCATCTCTTATCGTCTCTTATCGTCTCTTATCGTCTCTTATTATCTCTTAGTATCTCTTATTATCTCTTACTGTCTCTTATTGTCTCTTATTATCTCTTATTGTCTCTTATTGTCTCTTATTATCTCTTATTATCTCTTATTGTCTCTTATCTCTTATCTCTTATCGTCTCTTATCGTCTCTTATCGTCTCTTATCATCTCTTATTATCTCTTATTGTCTCTTATTGTCTCTTATTATCTCTTATCTCTTATTGTCTCTTATTGTCTCTTATTATCTCTTATCATCTCTTATTGTCTCTTATCGTCTCTTATCGTCTCTTATTGTCTCTTATTATCTCTTATTATCTCTTATCTCTTATTGTCTCTTATTGTCTCTTATTATCTCTTATCTCTTATTGTCTCTTATTGTCTCTTATTATCGCTTATCTCTTATTGTCTCTTATTATCTCTTGTCTCTTATCTCTTATTGTCTCTTATTGTCTCTTATTATCTCTTATTATCTCTTATTATCTCTTATCATCTCTTATCTCTTATTGTCTCTTATTGTCTCTTATCGTCTCTTATCGTCTCTTATCATCTCTTATTATCTCTTATTGTCTCTTATTGTCTCTTATTATCTCTTATTATCTCTTATCTCTTATCTCTTATTGTCTCTTATTGTCTCTTATTATCTCTTATCATCTCTTATCTCTTATTGTCTCTTATTGTCTCTTATTATCTCTTATTGTCTCTTATTATCGCTTATCTCTTATTGTCTCTTATTATCTCTTGTCTCTTATCTCTTATTATCTCTTATTGTCTCTTATTGTCTCTTATTATCTCTTATTGTCTCTTATTATCTCTTATTATCTCTTATTGTCTCTTATCTCTTATCTCTTATCGTCTCTTATCATCTCTTATCATCTCTTATCGTCTCTTATTGTCTCTTATTATCTCTTATCTCTTATTGTCTCTTATTGTCTCTTATTGTCTCTTATCATCTCTTATCTCTTATTGTCTCTTATTGTCTCTTATTATCTCTTATTGTCTCTTATTATCGCTTATCTCTTATTGTCTCTTATTATCTCTTGTCTCTTATCATCTCTTATCATCTCTTATTGTCTCTTATTGTCTCTTATTATCTCTTATTATCTCTTATCATCTCTTATCTCTTATTGTCTCTTATTGTCTCTTATTGTCTCTTATCATCTCTTATTATCTCTTATTGTCTCTTATTGTCTTTTATTATCTCTTATTATCTCTTATCTCTTATCTCTTATTGTCTCTTATTGTCTCTTATTGTCTCTTATTATCTCTTATCATCTCTTATCTCTTATTGTCTCTTATTGTCTCTTATTATCTCTTATTGTCTCTTATTATCGCTTATCTCTTATTGTCTCTTATTATCTCTTATTATCTCTTATTGTCTCTTATTATCTCTTATTGTCTCTTATTATCTCTTATTATCTCTTATCTCTTATTATCTCTTATTGTCTCTTATTGTCTCTTATTATCTCTTATTGTCTCTTATTATCTCTTATTGTCTCTTATTATCTCTTATTATCTCTTATTGTCTCTTATCTCTTATCGTCTCTTATCATCTCTTATTGTCTCTTATTGTCTCTTATTGTCTCTTATTGTCTCTTATTGTCTCTTATCATCTCTTATCTCTTATTGTCTCTTATTGTCTCTTATTATCTCTTATTGTCTCTTATTATCGCTTATCTCTTATTGTCTCTTATTATCTCTTGTCTCTTATCATCTCTTATCATCTCTTATTGTCTCTTATTGTCTCTTATCGTCTCTTATCGTCTCTTATTATCTCTTATTGTCTCTTATTGTCTCTTATCGTCTCTTATCGTCTCTTATTGTCTCTTATTGTCTCTTATTGTCTGACCCACATCAACCTGTCCTCCTCCAGCTCTCACCGCCTGCATGAAGCTCCGGAACAGCGCGTCCAGCAGCATCAGCTTCCAGGGCTCGCTCACGCCGCTCGGTAGCGGCAGGTAGACGTAGTAGGCGGCCGCGGACAGCAGCACGGCTCCGGCCAGACGGAGCCTCATCGCGGCGGGACTTTTGTTTTCTACCTTGAAGCCGCACCGTTCGTGGTACGATACGGGTCAAACTCCGCCGGTTGAAGTTCGATCGTTGACTCCGCTCAGGGGACGACGAAACACGGAGGAATGACCCCGACTTCAAAATAAAAGCCTGGATTAGAATATCCACTCGATAACGCGACGACGATGTGAACAACATGGGGAAATTCTCTTATTCTGAAAGCGTGTTTCAGGAAGTTGTGTAAACCTTGCGTAATGTGGTTGCTGATGGGAAATGTACTTTTCGAAAGCCAATATAAATGTATATATGTATTTATATATATTTATATTTACAAAAAGACAATTGAAAATGATAATGGAGATCATTTTTGATATAATTATTATGCTGATTATTATGATTATTAGTTGCGTTATTATTATTATTTGTATTTTAATATTGAGAAAGATTGCTTTAATACATTTCACATTGATTTCTTTTCATTATTTAACTTACAATAACTTACAACTTACAATTTTTCCTCCTTCCTCTGTTTGATTCATTAAATGTCCACCAAATATAACCATGTAATTAAAGTCTTTGTGAATCCAATTTTGTATTAAATTCAAAGTTTTAAAAGCCAGACTACAAACTGTATTTGTCTGAATTATTATGCCATATATCCCGTGTGAAACCTGATGTGAAACTCTCATCTAGTTGAGCAGAAGCATTATGTTACTGTTGATGAAGTCTGATGATCTGACTTCCTTCTGGATGTTTACTGAAACAAATGTTCGAACTCATGATATATGAAGTATGGCCGAATTAACACAGTGATGAAGCGGAGCATCTTTTTTAATCATGTTCAGGAATGATGTGCAAAAATCCTTTCCTGCTTCCCATAATGCAGTATATCTCTCCTGTGCCATACCTGCCTTCAACTGCTCACACCTGTGTCCAGTTAATCATCAAGGTAAGATGGGTGAGCTTAAAAAGAGCTCCAGTGTGGCTTCAGTAACTTCCTGTTTTCAATGTGGTTCAGTTGTGTGGGTTTGTAGGAGGAGTGATTGAGTTTGCTGCTTCACTGGCCTACAACTGTGGCTGAAGCCATGGGGTTTATCTTACAGTAAGTTTTTAACTCTTTTCTGTTTAATTGTTTCAGTTTTTCCACTCATTAGTAAATCATAGTAACTCTGGGATGTCTTGTCTAGATGGTTTCTGTTCTTGCTAGCTGTTGGAAGACATCAAGCACATGGTGAGTTTAGTCAAGTTGTGAAGCTTAAATGTTTGTATGCATGGACTAAGATGTCTGCTCTACAGGTTTCAGTATTAGATCTGCTGAGAAGCATGGCGATAATGAAGTACCAGTTGCAGGCTATCAACCATATTCAAGTGGCTTGAAAACTGGAGATGGATTTTCATGGAGGACTTGGCTTCTTGGTGTTGGTGGTTTAACATCAAATGTATATAAGGCAAGTAGCTACAAAACACAAATAATTACCAGCCTGAAGCTAAATCTCAGCAACTACATGATCAGTCTGTGCCAGAAATCCAGTATTCATCAACTATCCTCAACAGCCACAGGTAGCAGAGTCTGGGTATCAGCCCCAGTGGCAGGTGCCCCAGGTTCCGCATCATGCCCAGCAGCAGCAGCAGCAGCAACTTGGTTCTTTTGCCCAACAACAGCAACAACAACAGCAGCAGCAGCAACAACAACAACAATTTGGCTATCCTGGGCAGCAGCAACAACAACAACTTGGCTATCCTGGCCAACACCACCAGCAACCTGGCTATCCTGACCACCAGCAACCTGGCTATCCTGACCACCAGCAACCTGGCTATCCTGACCACCAGCAACCTGGCTATCCTGACCACCAGCAACCTGGCTATCCTGACCACCAGCAACCTGGTTATCCTGACCACCAGCAACCTGGTTATCCTGACCACCACCAACTTGGCTATCCTGACCACCACCAACTTGGCTATCCTGGCCAACAGCACCACCAACTTGGCTATCCTGGCCAACAGCACCACCAACTTGGCTATCCTGGCCAACAGCACCACCAACTTGGCTATCCTGGCCAACAGCACCAGCAACCTGGCTATCCTGGCCACCAGCAACCTGGCTATCCTGGCCAACAGCACCAGCAACCACCTAGCTATCATGACCACCAGCAGCCGCTGCCGTGGGTGCCCCAGCAACCTGGCTATCCTCTCCAGCAGCCAAAGCTGCCCTGCCCAGCTGCCACCCCGTGTGCCCCGGCAGCCTGGCTATCCTCCTCAGCAGCAGCAGCGTCCCGAGGTGCCCCGGCAGCCTGGCTATCCTCCTCAGCAGCAGCAGCAGCAGCAGCAGCAGCAGCAGCAGCAGCAGCAGCAGCAGCAGCAGCAGCAGCAGCGTCCCGAGGTGCCCCGGCAGCCTGGCTATCCTCTCCAGCAGCCGCAGCAATAGCGGCCCAAGGTGCCCAGGCAGCCTGGCTATCCTCTCCAGCAGCAGCAGCAGCCCGAGGTGCCCTGGCAGCCTGGCTATCCTCTCCAGCAGCAGCAGCAGCGGCCCGCGGTTCCCCGGCAGCTTGGCGATCTTCTCCAGCAGCAGCAGCCCCAGGTGCCCCGGCAGCCTGGCGATCTTCTCCAGCAGCAGGTGCCCCGGCAGCCTGGCTATCCTCTCCAGCAGCAACAGTTGTCCGAGGTGCACCAGCAGCCTGGCTATCCTCCTCCTCAGCAGCAGCCGCAGCAGCAGCGGCCCAGGGTGCCCCGGCAGCTTGGCTATCCTCTCCAGCAGCAGCAGCGGCCCGAGGTGCACCAGTCTTTTCAAGTCTTTGTCTGATATTTAGGTAGCAGCTAGCTCCCATGGCTCTACGTACCTCGGCTTCCGCCGCATGGTCATTTCTAATGTCTACGTGGTATTCCCTATATAAGAACAGGGGCCCTATCTCATTTCTGTTGCCCTCTGGCCAATCAGGGTCTTTGTCCGGTCTAGCGGTTGGATTATGAAGTAGGTTCCTGCTGAGTGAAAATGATGGCCCTGAATAACATTTTCCCTATCGGGCTCATCAGGTTCTGGGTCTCTTGGGGGTGGTGGGAGTGGGGGTGGTCCCCTATTTCTTGGGGGTATAGGTGGTCCAATACCTCCTCTGACTCGCTGGATGTCTGTGTCCCTTATGGGGTCTGGTAGCTGTTTAGGCTGTCTTCTACTTGGGGATTGTTCCCTGACTATGTTGAATAGAGCTGCGGGAAAACAGTCCTTTTGTCCCGGTGCAGGCCCTACCAGTGGTTCCAGGGGGTCGAGTCCCCATTCTTCGTCTTCGAACGCGTATTGTCCGGGACGAGGGGCACTGGGAGGTGCACTTGGGGGTACAGGGTACCGTATGGGTAGTATTTTGTCCGGTAGGGGTCGGTATATGTTTCCTAGATTTGGGTTTTGATTTGGGTTCACCGGGAGATTTTCCAGGCGAGTTTTGAACGTTCTGTATGTGTTTGGGTCTCTGAGGACCAGAACGATGTTTTGTGTTGGTCTAGCGTTTGCTGCTTGTGGTTGGTAGTGGAAGTTTCCGTTCCCGAAGAGGGTGGTGACAATGATTTCTCCCTGGTTTACCATTCCTAGTCCTTTTCCTAGCATGCTTGTGAGTTTCCTTTCTTGGTCTTCTACACTCATCCCTTGTGGGCATGGGTGATATGGTATGTGTACCAGATAAGCGGTTAATCTGGGTTCCGAACCGTCGCTCTAGTGCGGCAGATACTCCTGCTGCATTAGTCAATCCGCAATTTGCATGGTTAAAGAAACAGTTGGGTCCGTTTCCGACATCGAGGCTGGTTATATCTCCTTCTACCAAGGCTACTTTTCCTATTACATCCTTTTGCAAGGGAGGTGTTTTCTGTAGCTGACACCCGTGATTTATTTCTAATGTTCTTCTAAGGGCGTCCATTGAGGGCCTTCTGTGGTCATCATCTGTTTGTAAATCGGTGTGCCAGCCGCTTGCTGCTGCCATGGCCATTGTTGGGTGGATTTCAAACCTGGTTAGTTTTGGTTATGTTCATGTAAGATCAGTATTTGTATGTTCTAACCTGTTTGCAGTTTTACACCGGACACGGGTGGTATGTCTGTAGAAACGCCAAATGGGCGGTAGTTACGTGAGTTCGGAATTCACGTGGATTGGTTTTTGTGTCGTCCTCAGCCGGGGAGCGACCCGGGCTTTCTGACAGTTAGCTAGTTCTCCATCGGCTACGGTAGCTTTTTATTACCAGACATGGGTGGTATGCCTGCCTTGGCTGGTGGTGCTTTTTCGATTATTTGAAGTAGAATCTAAGTTTTCTCTGAGAAGAGCGCAGGCTGAGTGCCAAGTGTCTCTGCTGAAGAGCGGCGAAGAAGTGTAAGAGTGAGACTGGAGTCTTCAGTGTTTATGGGTTATATTCTCTCCCTCCCACATGATGTGACAGTGGTTGGGGCGTTCTGTTTCTGATTACAGGAAGAGGCCCTGTGTGTACGTTATGCCCGTCTAAGGTCTTTTTTGTTTATGCTAACGGAAAGCAGCCAGCAGTGTACATTTTGTCCTAGTTCTGTCTCTGAACTGTGTGTGTGTGTGCTAAGTTTTAATGCATGTATATTTGCAAGCGAGCACAATATGATAATGTGTTTACAATTTTTCTACGTTTCTCTCAACACTATCCTCTGCAGCAGCAACAGCGGCTCGAGGTGCCTCGGCAGCCTGGCTATCCTCTCCAGCGGCCCCAAGTGCACCGGCAGCCTGGCTATCCTCTCCAGCAGCGGCCCGAGGTGCCCCGGCAGCCTGGCTATCCTCTCCAGCAGCGGCCCCAAGTGCACCGGCAGCCTGGCTATCCTCTCCAGCGGCCCCAAGTGCCCCGGCAGCCTGGCTATCCTCTCCAGCAGCGGCCCGAGGTGCCCCGGCAGCCTGGCTATCCTCTCCAGCAGCGGCCCAAGGTGCCCCGGCAGCCTGGCTATCCTCTCCAGCAGCGGCCCAAGGTGCCCCGGCAGCCTGGCTATCCTCTCCAGCAGCGGCCCGAGGTGCCCCGGCAGCCTGGCTATCCTCTCCAGCAGCGGCCCGAGGTGCCCCGGCAGCCTGGCTATCCTCTCCAGCAGCCGCAGCGGCCCGAGGTGCCCCGGCAGCCTGGCTATCCTCTCCAGTGGCCCCAAGTGCCCCGGCAGCCTGGCTATCCTCTCCAGCAGCCGCAGCAGTGGCCCAAGGTGCCTTGGCAGCCTGGCTATCCTCTCCAGCAGCCGCAGCAGCGGCCCAAGGTGCCCCGGCAGCCTGGCTATCCTCTCCAGCAGCCGCAGCAGCAGCCCCAGGTGCCCCGGCAGCCTGGCTATCCTCCCCAGCAGTAGCTGGCTCAGGTGCCCCAGCAGGCTGGCTATCCTCCTCAGCAGCAGCAGCCGCAGCAGCAGCCCCAGGTTCCCCGGCAGCCTGGCTATCCTCCGCAGCAGCACCCCCAGGTGCCTCGGCAGCCTGGTTATCCTCCCCAGCAGCAGCAGCAGTAGCAGCAGCAGCCTGGCTATCCTCCCCAGCAGTAGTTGGCTCAGGTGCCCCAGCAGGTTGGCTATCCCAAGCAGCAGCAGCCGCAAGTGCAACCAAATAATCAGTCTTTGCCACCTGTGGCTGTCGGAGGTAAATTTCTTGCAAAGTCTGGTTATCAGCCCCAGCAGCCTCAAGTGTCCCAGCAGCCTCAAGTGTCCCAGCAGCCTCAAGTGTCCCAGCAGCCTCAAGTGTCCCAGCAGCCTCAAGTGTCCCAGCAGCCTCAAGTGTCCCAGCAGCCTCAAGTGTCCCAGCAGCCTCAAGTGTCCCAGCAGCCTCAAGTGACCAAAGCAGGCTCCTCGCTACCTGCCCCAGCAGTCGCAGAGACGGCAGGTGCCCCAACCAGGCTCCTCGCTACCTGCCCCAGCAGTCGCAGAGACGGCAGGTGCCCCAACCAGGCCCCTCGCTACCTGCCCCAGCAGTCGCAGAGACGGCAGGTGCCCCAACCAGGCCCCTCGCTACCTGCCCCAGCAGTCGCAGAGACGGCAGGTGCCCCAACCAGGCCCCTCGCTACCTGCCCCAGCAGTCGCAGAGACGACAGGTGCCCCAACCAGGCCCCTCGCTACCTGCCCCAGCAGTCGCAGAGACGGCAGGTGCCCCAACCAGGCCCCTCGCTACCTGCCCCAGCAGTCGCAGAGACGGCAGGTGCCCCAACCAGGCCCCTCGCTACCTGCCCCAGCAGTCGCAGAGACGGCAGGTGCCCCAACCAGGCCCCTCGCTACCTGCCCCAGCAGTCGCAGAGACGGCAGGTGCCCCAACCAGGCCCCTCGCTACCTGCCCCAGCAGTCGCAGAGACGGCAGGTGCCCCAACCAGGCCCCTCGCTACCTGCCCCAGCAGTCGCAGAGACGACAGGTGCCCCAACCAGGCCCCTCGCTACCTGCCCCAGCAGTCGCAGAGACGACAGGTGCCCCAACCAGGCCCCTCGCTACCTGCCCCAGCAGTCGCAGAGACGACAGGTGCCCCAACCAGGCCCCTCGCTACCTGCCCCCAGCCATGCTACAAGAATTGTCCAACTTTTGCCTGAGGAGCTCCCCGAAGGGATTCAAATAGTAAACTTCATAATAACATTGGGTATGGATATGATCTTCAATCAAATCCAGAGCAGCAATGGGAAGGGTATGTAAAATAACTAAGTAATCTGATTCAGGTTTTCAAATGCAGATTTTCCTTAAAACCATTTTTTTGTGTTTCAGGCATCACAACACGAGGTTCTACAGACTGCTTGCAACTGAGCCTTTGCATTGACTCGTCAAATTAACAAATAAACTTTACTTTGTTTCCTGTAATCTCTTCAATGAATTATCCTTTTAGACAACTGAAGTTTAGCATCAAGTAGTGATCTCACTGAGATTACATCTTTCAGGTCAGGTTTTGGGGTTGCAACCTGAAACGTTGGGTTAGTTGGTTGTTGGTTGAGGTTTCAGATACACTCGGTGTATCTAACTTTGTTTTAGGCCTGTTCAGAACTCCACTGCTGCACCCTACCAACACCCCAATTGCTTTCGTGATAAAGGCTTACTATTAATGTGTGACTATATAAGACTGATGATAAAATATCCTTTGCTGTTCCAGAACATCATCTTTTTCCAAAGGTTGCTAGCGTGACTGTATTGTGGGCAAGAACTTTTGCAACATGCAAACCTTGTTTAAAATGTAGTATATAGTATTTTGTATTACCCCATTGCTTATCATTACAAGGCGCATCCAGGGAGAGGTGTCTAGTTCGGGGACCCCAGAATTGCGTCCCTGCTTTATGCCGATGTGGTTCTGTTGGGTCCTTCAGAACGTGACCTTCAGTTCGCACTGGGGCAGTTTGCAGCAGAGTGTGTAGCGGTTGGGATGAGAGACGGTACCTCTAAGTTTAAGTCCATGGTTCTCTGCTGGAAAATGGTGGATCGCCACTGTCCAAGTGAGGGAGTAAAAGTATCTTGGGGTCTTGTTCATGAGTGAGGGTATAATTGAGCATAAGATGGACAGACTGTTCTGTGCGGCATCAGCAGTGATGCTATCGTACCAGATCTTTGTGGATTAAGAGGGAGCGTCGCTGGAAGGCGAACATCTCAATTTAGTTTTCATATTTGCTGATAACTCAAACATGCTCCGTTTCGTTCCCAACAGTGCTGTCCCACTGTCAAAGCGTTGCGTGTTTGAGGGCTCTCTGGCAGACATTTTGAGCCCTTTATGAACCCGTTACGTAAGTCAGCATTTGATGCCGACTTTGCCTAAGGAACTACCCACAAATCATTGCAATGTGATGTTAAACCTGGGGTAACTAGGGAAAGCATTGAGACATAGAAGGTAAACAAAGACGACTCATGTGTTCACAATATATTTTGTCATTGTCATGGTAAAGTGATATGTTGTGCAAAGTGCTGTTCCACTCTTATTTACACCATTTCAAGCCCTCACAGTCTCTCACACTCAACCACTTAGCAAGTGACGTCAGTAAGTCCCTGGGTTTGAGGCTTTAAGGGGGCCATTGGGATTGGGCCTCTATACCTCGTCTGTTCTGGGAACGCCTCTGGATTCCTTGGAAGGATCTGGAAAATGTTGCTGTGAAGAGGGACGTCTGCAATACCCTCCTCAGCCTGCTGCCCCCGTGACCCGGCCCGTGATAAGCAGAAGAGAATGGAAGGATGAACATTTGTCTTGACAGCTTTTCACCCCCTTCGTGTCCACGGAAAACCACGTATCTCCAGATGTGTTGATGTTGAATATTCCTTTATAAGCTTAATAAAGTCTTTAAAAAGCCTCTTGGATCAGCTGGAAAATGCATTGTCACAAAGCTGAAAACATGCTGTTTGTTCTTTTTAGAGATGCGTGGTTCTCACAGGACAGCGACGCTACAGACATGTATTATAGAATATGAATTATTGCTGTAGATTACTTCTGAATACTTCTTCCACCACTGTGTTTTCTATTGTTATCCCTGACACAGAACTCATATTACAGGTGACTCCCTCCCAACTAATGGACACCCTGCTGTACATAATAAGCATTACACAACAGATGATGAAGGCCTAAATAAATGATTGACACCTCGTTGCCCCAACTGGATTGCAATGATCAATGTCTCGGCCAATCAGATGAATACATTGAGTTGCTGTGGGCGGAACCAGAAGTAACTGTTCAGCCATTTTTTAAATTAGCTGTGTGATGGTAAAAATATGTTTTTAACATGGTGTCTGCAAAAGCTTCTGTAACATGTGTCACAATGGCCTAAAAGGAAGCATCTGCTGTGTGTTAAAACGGTTTCCTGTAAGGCAAACAGGAGATAAAGCGCCTTCCTGTTTTCTTAAAGGAAGTGTCCAAGGCTCGGATGATGACTTGCGCCTTTTCATTTGTTTCCTTTGTGTTTTCTTGCCAGCTCAGCTGAAAAGAGAGGAAGCTGTCCGAGCATAAATGAGCATGCATTGAGACTGCTTAGAGCAGGGGTCTCAAACTCATTTCCACTCCGGGCCACATCAGCATCACGGTCGCCCACAAAGGGCCGGTTGTAAATGTAACTACTTGTAACATATTGTTAAATAACTCTCTGCATTCACAGTTTAATGTAGTCTTCAATGTGCTCACAATACATTTCCATGTTAAATGTACAGTAACCAGCCAAAGAGCTGCTTCTATGACTGTGTTTAAGTATCTCATCTTTTTGACTTTCAATCTCATAATTTTGACTTTCTATCTCAGAATTATGACTTTCTATCATAGTTATGACTTTCTATCTCATAACGTCGACTTTCTATCTCATAATTTCGACTATGGGGATATTTTTATTGTCAAGTCTAACTTTTAAAAAAAACATTTTTTTACTTTTCTTTTTTTTTTTGCTGGCGGATTCGTGGGCCACATAACATGACGTGGCGGGAGTTTGAGACACCTGGCTTAGGCAGAACACTCACAGGTTACTGCGATGTATCTGTGAGACTGCGCTCTTTGCCTGCAGGCAAATAAATTGACATCACAACTTTGATTATTCATCAGACTCTGTTTTATTTGATATTAACTGAAAACCTTCACTTTCTTCTCCCGAATAGCGTAGAAATATTCCACAACAGCTGTAAAAGTGAAAAAGTAGCCGCAACAACTCTTCAGACTTGAATGAACTAATATATTCGAAAGTTGGAAATGAGCCATTTGTTTGTTAAAGTGCCCTTGATAAAAATGATTATATATAATACCAGTTGAAAGCTATGTTATGATCTTATATGTTACGTTATTTTCCTCAGTGTCCTTACGGCCCCTTTGTTTTCGTCCCTGTCTTACGTTGTACCATTTCTTGGCTCCTATATGTCTTTATTTACTTGTCTGCACTTGTTTTGTACTCACCTTTCTACAAAAAATCATGATCAGTAATAAAATGCAAAAGGCCGTTGAACGAGCCTTTCCTAGTTAAAATAATGCAGCGGTTCCCTGACTTCAGATAATTAGCCACACCTGACTTCAACTGCTCACACCTGTGTCCAGTTAATCATCACGGTGAGATGGGTGATCTTAAAAAGCTTCAGTAACTTCCTGTTTTCATTCTGGTTCAGTTGTGTGGGTTTGTAGGAGGAGTGATTGAGTTTGCTGCTTCACTGGCCTACAACCAAGGCTGACGCCATGGGGTTTATCTTGAGGTAAGTTTTAAATGTTATTCTGTTTAATTGTTTCAGTTTTTCCACTCATTAGTAAATCATAGTAACTCTGGGATGTCTTGTCTAGATGGTTTCTGTTCTTGCTAGCTGTTGGAAGACATCAAGCACATGGTGAGTTTAGTCAAGTTGTGAAGCTTAAATGTTTGTATGCATGGACTAACATGTCTGCTCTACAGGTCTCAGTATTAGATCTGCTGAGAAGCATGGCGATAATGAAGTACCAGTTGCAGGCTATCAACCATATTCAAGTGGCTTGAAAACTGAATACGGCTCTTCATGGAGGACTTGGCATCGTGGTGTTGGTGGTTCAACCTCAAATGTATATAAGGCAAGTAGCTACAAAACACAACTAATTACCAGCCTGAAGCTAAATCTCAGCAACTACATGATCAGTCTGTGCCAGAAGTCCAGTATCCGTCAAATGATCTGCGGTTTAATTAACAGGCAGCAGAGAAGGTGATCCCAGTGCCCCAGCAGTCCCCAAAGGTGCCCCGGCGGCCTAGCTATCCTCCCCAGCGGCCGACAGATGTGCCCCGGCGGCCGACAGATGTGCCCCGGCGGCCGACAGATGTGCCCCGGCGGCCGACAGATGTGCCCCGGCGGCCGACAGATGTGCCCCGGCGGCCGACAGATGTGCCCCGGCGGCCTAGCTATCCGCCCCAGCAGCCGCCCAAGGTGCTCCGGCGGCCGACAGATGTGCCCCGGCGGCCTAGCTATCCGCCCCAGCGGCCGACAGATGTGCCCCAGCGGCCGAGAGATGTGCCCTGGCGGCCTAGCTATCCGCTCCAGCGGCCGACAGATGTGCCCCAGCAGCCGCCCAAGGTGCTCCGGAGGCCTAGCTATCCTCTCCAGCGGCCGACAGATGTGCCCCAGCAGTCCCCAAAGGTGCCCCAGCCGCCGACAGATGTGCCCTGGCGGCCTAGCTATCCTCTCCAGCGGCCGACAGATGTGCCCCAGCAGCCGCCCAAGGTGCTCCGGCGGCCTAGCTATCCTCTCCAGCGGCCGACAGATGTGCCCCAGCAGCCGCCGACAGATGTGCCCCAGCGGCCGACAGATGTGCCCCAGCGGCCGACAGATGTGCCCCAGCGGCCGACAGATGTGCCCCGGCGGCCGACAGATGTGCCCCGGCGGCCGACAGATGTGCCCCGGCGGCCTAGCTATCCTCTCCAGCGGCCGACAGATGTGCCCCGGCGGCCGACAGATGTGCCCCAGCGGCCGACAGATGTGCCCCGGCGGCCGACTGATGTGCCCCAGCGGCCGACAGATGTGCCCCAGCGGCCGACAGATGTGCCCCAGCGGCCGACAGATGTGCCCCAGCGGCCGAGCTATCCTCCCCAGCGGCCGACAGATCTGCCCCGGCGGCCGAGCTATCCTCCCCAGCGGCCGACAGATGTGCCCCGGCGGCCGACAGATGTGCCCCGGCGGCCTAGCTATCCGCCCCGGCGGCCTAGCTATCCGCCCCAGCAGCCGCCCAAGGTGCTCCGGCGGCCGACAGATGTGCCCCGGCGGCCTAGCTATCCGCCCCAGCGGCCGACAGATGTGCCCCAGCGGCCGACAGATGTGCCCTGGCGGCCTAGCTATCCGCTCCAGCGGCCGACAGATGTGCCCCAGCAGCCGCCCAAGGTGCCCCGGCGGCCTAGCTATCCTCTCCAGCGGCCGACAGATGTGCCCCAGCAGCCGCCGACAGATGTGCCCCGGCGGCCGACAGATGTGCCCCGGCGGCCGACAGATGTGCCCCGGCGGCCGACAGATGTGCCCCGGCGGCCTAGCTATCCGCCCCAGCAACTGTCGGCAGAGGTGCCGCGGCTGCCGGCCCTCTACCCTCCGCGGCTGCCGGCCCTCTACCCTCCGCGGCTGCCGGCCCTCTACCCGCCGCGGCTGCCGGCCCTCTACCCGCCGCGGCTGCCGGCCCTCTACCCGCCGCGGCTGCCGGCCCTCTACCCGCCGCGGCTGCCGGCCCTCTACCCGCCGCGGCTGCCGGCCCTCTACCCGCCGCGGCTGCCGGCCCTCTACCCTCCGCGGCTGCCGGCCCTCTACCCTCCGCGGCTGCCGGCCCTCTACCCGCCGCGGCTGCCGGCCCTCTACCCGCCGCGGCTGCCGGCCCTCTACCCTCCGCGGCTGCCGGCCCTCTACCCTCCGCGGCTGCCGGCCCTCTACCCTCCGCGGCTGCCGGCCCTCTACCCTCCGCGGCTGCCGGCCCTCTACCCGCCGCGGCTGCCGGCCCTCTACCCTCCGCGGCTGCCGGCCCCTCGCTACCTCCCCCAGCAGCCATGCTAAAATGATTATCCAACCTTTCCCCAAATGGATTCAAGTAGTAAACTTTATATTGGGTATGGATATAGTCTTCAATCAAATCCAGAACAGCAATGGTCAGGGTATGTAATTTAACTCTGCAATCTGATTTCAGGTTTTCAAATACTGATTTCCCTAAAATCTCTTTTTGTTTCAGGCATCGCTACACTGGAGGTTCTACAGAGACTGCTTGCATCTACGCTGTTGCATTGACTTGTCAAATTAAAATAAACCTGCCTTTGTATCCTGTAATCTCAACAATGACTGTTTCTTTTAGAAAACGGTGAAGTCCGGCATCACGTAGTGATCTCACTGACCTGACTACAGCGACGGATTCAGACACTAATGATCGTAACTGATTTCAGTTCAGGCCTGTGCAGAACTCTACTGCTGTACTTGTAAAACATGCAGACTTTGTTCTTTAACTCCTAGTATTTTCACATTATTGCTCACAACAAGACATGGGTTTGTTTTGGGTGACAGGTCATAACTTAACAGAACCATCTGATGGACGCGTGACTGTTGTGAGACAATTTGTAATGCAAAAGTTTTACCTTCAATTTAGTTTTACGGCTTTGTCCCTTAACAAAAAATCAAACCCAAAGTAGAGGAATGTCAGACAAATCTCCACCTACATAATAGTGAAAAGGGAACACAGTCAAATGTTCTTTACTTTGTCTTCCACAAGGGCTTCAGAGAAGGATGACGTGTTCATTGAGTTGTGAAAACTCTCGTCCTTCATCCAGAACTCTTTAAAAAGCCTCTGATCAGATGGAAAATGCATCGTCGCAAAGCTGAAAACGGGCGGTTCTCACAGGACAGCGATGCTATAAGCATATGATCTTCTAGAATATGATGCATTGCTGTAGTTAAAAGCAGTGGCGGCTGGTGGAACATGTTCTAGGTAGGGCCATCCTATCAATTTCAGCAAACATCCCAGTATGATTTAATGCAAAACAAATGTCTCAAACACGCATTATTACTTGGCAGTTAAATATTTAACATGTATTCCAACACGAAAACAATCAGTAAATAACACTTATATAATATAATATAACATGTTCATTTATTGAGATGCCCCTATGGACCTTGTTATAGGAGGTGAAGATCAGGAGAAGTAAACATGAAGTGTAATTATGAATACTGATGTTAAATTAAGCTATGATGAGTTTTCACTGTTAATTTAACATCTCTATTACATGTTGATGCCTCCATGACCAAGTTAAGCAGATGAGACTGAGGACAATATGTAGAAGAAAAGATGTTCACTTTGTCTAATATGTAGCTTGACAGAGTTCTCATGTGTGTCCTGGTGTTCTCATGTTTCCTTACCACCTCATCCCTCACTCCCTACCCTGGTGTTCTCATGTTTCCTTACCTCATCATCCCTCACTCCCTACCCTGGTGTTCTTATGTTTCCTTACCTCCTCATCCCTCACTCCCTACCCTGGTGTTCTCATGTTTCCTTACCTCCTCATCCCTCACTCCCTACCCTGGTGTTCTCGTTTCCTTACCTCCTCATCCCTCACTCCCTACCCTGGTGTTCTCATGTTTCCTTGCCTCCTCATCCCTCACTCCCTACCCTGGTGTTCTCATGTTTCCTTACCTCCTCATCCCTCACTCCCTACCCTGGTGTTCTCATGTTTCCTTACCACCTCATCCCTCACTCCCTACCCTGGTGTTCTCATGTTTCCTTACCTCCTCATCCCTCACTCCCTACCCTGGTGTTCCATGTTTCCTTACCTCCTCATCCCTCACTCCCTACCCTGGTGTTCTCATGTTTCCTTACCTCCTCATCCCTCACTCCCTACCCTGGTGTTCTCATGTTTCCTTACCTCCTCATCCCTCACTCCCTACCCTGGTGTTCGCATGTTTCCTTACCTCCTCATCCCTCACTCCCTACCCTGGTGTTCTCATGTTTCCTTACCTCCTCATCCCTCACTCCCTACCCTGGTGTTCTCATGTTTCCTTACCTCCTCATCCCTCACTCCCTACCCTGGTGTTCTCATGTTTCCTTACCTCCTCATCCCTCACTCCCTACCCTGGTGTTCGCATGTTTCCTTACCTCCTCATCCCTCACTCCCTACCCTGGTGTTCTCATGTTTCCTTACCTCCTCATCCCTCACTCCCTACCCTGGTGTTCTCATGTTTCCTTACCTCCTCATCCCTCACTCCCTACCCTGGTGTTCTCATGTTTCCTTACCTCCTCATCCCTCACTCCCTACCCTGGTGTTCTCATGTTTCCTTACCTCCTCGTCCCTCACTCCCTACCCTGGTGTTCTCATGTTTCCTTACCTCCTCATCCCTCACTCCCTAACTGTCCGTGCTGGATCCGTCCCCGTTGTTTTAAAGCTAAATAAATGATTAGCATGACGTCATGCAGCTAGCTAACCTGTCTGGTGTTCAGCTAGTACAGAAGCTTCATGTACTGCTTCCCTTTCCCGCGAGTCTGCTGTCTGATTGTGAGGTCAGGCTGATCTGATATCAGCTCTTTGGCTGCAGAATCTCCTCAAAGTTCTCCTCTCAAACGGGTCTTGGAGGAGGAGCGCTCGCCTGTAGAGACTTCTCCTGACGAGAACGCGCAGCGAGGGGGTCTGATCGTTCTGCCCCACGCTGAATCTATTTGAGGGCGCTGATTGGCTAAATTGTATGTCACTCATTTATATCTTGAATCAGCAATTGGCTAAACTGCCTCATAGACCCGCCTCTTTTGGGCCAAAACGATCAGGCCCCCCAAGCTGCGCGTTCTCAGAGTGTCGTGCACACAGACAGAGAGCACGAGCAGAGAGCACACAGGAGGAGAGCACGAGCAGGAAAAGCATATATTTTGTGCAGATATCATATTTTACACACATTACTGAGTACATTCCATAGTTCAGAAACACAAATATTGACAATTTGTATGATTAATAATGAATGAATAATTTATGATTATTATAATTTATTTTTTATTTTTTATTTTTTGTGTGGCTCATGGTGGGGCCATGCCCCATGGCCCTCTATTGACCAGCCGGCACTGGTTAAAATACAGCCGTAACATTACTCCCGAAACATCAGATGTGATAAAACTGACGGACGATTCACTGCAACATCAATGCTTTTAATTTAATTCAAGTGTATTTTGCAGAGAATACTTTAACTCAAAGTATTTTCACAGAGTTGTGTACGTGCTTCTACTGAAGGGTCTGAATTCTTCCATCAGTGTGTTGCTCTTAATTCATTGTTTCCCATTTATATCCCTTTCAACGAACTCTCATTACAGGCGACATCCTCGCCACTAGAGGGCGCCCTGCTGTAGAGCGGCACCATTACACAGCAGCTGAAGAAGGCTGAAGAAATGATTGACACCTCATTGCTGCAATTGGATCACAATGATCGACCCCTCGACCAATCGGATAGATAGACCTATATTATGGGCGGGACCGGAAGTATCTGTTCAGACGCTGGTTAGCATGAGCTGTTAAGAGAAACAGTTAGCCGTTTAAGCTCTTTAGAAACCTTAAAACCGTTCAATAAACCGACATATTTAAGGATCTGAAAGTACGGATTCGCTACCTTACGGTCACTCCGTTATATCGTATATCTCTTAAGGTAAGACTTGATTCAGCGTTGATTGGTCTGCTAGTATGCTAATGAAGCTAGCTGGTTTATTTAGCTGAAACACAACCTTTGGGGGAGATGTATTCCTTATTTTCAGGTGAATTAGTGACGACTGCAGGTTGTAATGTTTGTAAAAGTGTTGTCGTTCACATGTGACGGGTCACGTGTCTTCAGCCTCTGCTTCAGTGGGTTTATTTATAGGTTTATATGATAAGGGACAGTGCACATCAATAGAAACATTGCTGTAAATGCTCCAAGAGGCTATTTTTCATCTGTAGTCCAAAGAGGCAGATGTTTCAAAGTAATGCAACATTGACCGTTTACAAAGCGTGCACGAACTATGAAAGAAGTGAGAATATTAATATAAGTAGTACCATCATTCAGGAGACTCTTGCACTACATTGTCAAGTACGAACAAGACGCATTCAACACACAAAGACAATCAAATGAGGAGAACTATGTTAAATAGAAACACGGACTTAAAGACTAGATTATGCTGCATTGTTAGACACTAAAAGCATCTAATGTCAGAGGACAAAACATAAAAGCATGCAGAGTGTTAAATATATAAGTGAGTCAGACACAGCTGAACAACAGTAAGAAAGATGCATGCTGGGAGATGAGGGTCGACAGGTGACACAGACAGATTGAGGTGCAGTTCCATTCTCGTGCTGACAGAGCTGGGTACTAACTAACCATTTCTTTAACTGAGCTTTATGAACTGTGCGTCCTCTACTGGTCACTGAGATGTAGTTCCAGTCTAGTGCAGCTTGGACAGTAAAGTCAGACGGTTGAAGGTACTTTTCGATGCTTCCGTGTCTCCGTGTGTCCTCACAGTGACGGTGAGTCATCATGGGCGAGGTGGAGCTGTCCTGTCGGGCCTACGTGAAGATATACCTGCACGCTTGTCTCTTTCCGCGGTGCAGCATCAACGGGCTGCTGTTGTCCTCCGGCTCTGCAGGTGGCGCTGTCTGTGTGACGGACTGTGTTCCGCTGCTCCACTCACACCTGCCTCTGGCTCCCATCAGTCAGCTGGCTCTCACACAGGTAGGACCCACCTGAGTATGTAGACCCTTTACTTCAGCTCTCTCTCTCTCGCTCGCTCGCTCTCTCTCGCTCTCTCTCTCTCTCTCTCTCACTCACTCACTCACTCACTCACTCACTAATATTAAACATTTCCTGGCTTTAGTTATAAACTGCTTTACAGCCGCTGTGTGTTCTGCTGACTATGAGGCCGTTTAAGATAAGATAGACTTTATTGTCCCGAAGGAAATCATCAGAACACTTGACTGTGCTGCATGTACATTCATTGGTGTACAGGGTGAACAGGACTGGTGAACTGACGCACCCCTGGGGGGCGCCGGTGTTGATGGTCAAGGGTTCAGACAAGGTCCTGTTCACCCTGACCTGCTGGGTACGGTTGGTGAGGAATGAGTGGTACCACTTCACAGTGAAGGGGCTGACATTCATCAGCTGCAGTGTATTCAGGAGAACGTGAGGCTGTCGGCCCTCGGATCCTCCAGGTGTTTAGTCACTAGATGCACGATACTGCTGGTTGCATCATCGGTGCCTCTCTGCTGTGTGTATGCAGACTTATACTGCTGAACATGGCGTATGAAACGATGTGGATGTAGAGCAGCAGCTCCCAGTAGAGGACATGAGGCCGAGAGGGTTTGGTGGTTAAGATCATAGAAATCGTCGTCCAGCAGTTGCAGCACAAAGCGTCTGATTTGTCACCAACGTCTTTGGTCTTTGCTCAGAAGAGACTCGGTAAAGTAACTTCTCTCGTCTCAGGTGGATGTGTGGTGTTCACAGACTCAGCAGAGGATTGTGGGATACTATCAAGCCAACGCCTGCGTGTCAGACAGCAGGTGAGTTCACTTTATTATCTCTGCGCTACATCTCACACCAGAGGATCAGTAGAATGTAAAACAAGCCTTTTTCTATCTCTTCATGTTTTGAACTCGACAGCCCGACTCCGTGTGCGCTGAAGATAGCCGACAAGATCTCTGAGCAGTTTGACAACGCAGTGTTGTTAATGGTGAGCATTTAAGCTCCTCCTCTTTTTACCTGTTGTCTTTTTTTGTTCTATAAATGCAGATTAGTTTGATGAATATATTGAATGTGTGTTTTTCTGCTCCACAGCTTGATGGCAGTAAGATGACTTCAGACTATCGCGTTCCTCCCATCGTCATGTACGAGCGCAAAGATTCAAGATGGATGCTGAAGGACAAACACACGTGAGTCAGAGAGGACATTTCAACACCATGTCTCGGGAACGCCAGCAGAGAATTTATTCATATTCGGCACAAACGATTATAATTTAGAGCTCAAATGTCACGAAATATGTTTCTACCAGGCGGCAACCTTCAGGTCTGTTAAAGCTGCATTCTCTCTAGTGTCCACCAGGGGGCGACTCCTCTGGTTGTATAGAAGTCTATAGAAAATGACTCTACTTCTCTCTTGATTTATTCCCTCAGTAAACATTGTAAACATGAGTTTATGTCTCAATCTCTAGTTTCAAGTCTTCTTCAATACAGCATGATGTTCATTTAGTACATTATGCTCCATTTAGAGTCACACAGACCATAAAGCAGGGGATGCTTGAGGGCGGGGCTACACAGTGATTGACAGGTTGCTACCAGAGACGTATCCGGCGTCTCTACGTCACTCCAGATTTTTATCCCCCAAACTGGTTCAACCCTTCAAATCCTTGCTTGGTAACGAACGAGTCTATCGCTGTGATTCTTAAATCAACATTGACGACGGTAACGCCGACCCGTCCGCTGTGTGCAGGATAATGCTGAGACAGTGGGAGGAGACTCAGGCCATAGCCGGTCAGATGCTGGAGTCCGGCGATCAGGCGCTGCTGGTGGATTTTGACAGCCACCTGGACGACATTACGAAGGACTGGACCAACCAGAAACTCAACAGCAAGATCGCAGAGCTCGCCTCGCCGGCCAACGGGAACATCTAGACGAGGAAGTCGCTCACGTGTGTTCACGGTCTGTGACTTTAACAACAACACACCAGAGTTTAGGTTTGTCTTTAATGCAACAGGGATAACATAGAACATGCATAGATAACAACATATTTACAAATTTGGTAGACTTCTAAAGCCCCCCCCCCCCCCCGTCCCCCCCGTGTGCCTTGTGCTCCAACAGCCCTCTGATTTAAAGGAGCAGTCACCTTTTAACACCTTTGTGAAATGCACCTGTGGTGTTTTTGGTCCCGTTTTGTCTTTTTAAATTCCTAGATATTCACAGGCTCCAGGAGGTGGACAAAATAACAGAAACACCTCACAATACAAAAGTTCTACAGTAAAAAACTGAATTTGTTGAAGCCCAAAAGTAAAAAGTTGATGTTGCGTGTGGTGTGGTTCATATCATGAAACCCTCGTAGTGTGGTCGTCCTGTCCCCGTCTCAGAAGTAATTAATAAAATATAGACTGTAAATATTGGGGTCACGACTTTATAGCATTTGTAAATAGTGAACAGGTAATAAATGGTTTATAACACGCTATGATGTAGTCGTAGGCGAAGATAATTAATGTATTTGTCAACAACTATATCTCCTCCGGTGGCTGCTGGTATAAACAGATAATATATTGAAACAGGATAATATAAAATATGTCTTCAAAGGTAAAAGTTGTAATCGCTGACATTACATTTATAAACACTTAAAGTGTTCGAGAAAGTTCAAACATTGTGTCAGAAATTATGTAATTCGTCAAGAAGAACAAACGGACAAAAAGTACGACCAAGTTAGAAAACATAACACAAAACTAATATTTTGAGCTTCAGCAGACTGGAGTTACTGCAACACTCCCCCCCCCCCCCCCCCCCCCCCCCATCTCACCGGTGTGAGATCCGATCAAACGCGACCTTCAACCCACATCTGGAATAAAAGTACCAGCTGCAACAGCCTGACATGAACAATGACTAAATCCCCTTCGATGAAGTTTGACTCCCCGGCGTTACATTAAACACGTGTGAAACTATTTTGTGTTTTTGTCGCAGCTTCATCTTCTGTCGTGATGTTTCCTTTATTTTACTGTGAGGTTAATATTTGACGTGTACAGGAGTTAAAGGACGAGGTTCATTTAGTGCTGTAGTATAAAAACAGTATCCGTTACTCCAGTGAATCCAGTGATTCACAAGAATAAAAGCTAAAATGTCGGACTATTGCAATATCTTTTCCTGTTACGGATGCAACTGGCGCCCCTCTCTGAGGGTCTCCACCCACAGGTTGGGAACCGCCGGTTCTAGAGCAGAAACACGTGCGTCACAGTTTCAACATTTCCAGAAAAAACCCAAAGGAAACGACTCGCGCTGCAACGAACGAGCATCGTCGGTACCGGTGAATGAAAACAATGTTCTTCAATTTGCATGTTATTTCTTCCAGAACCTTCAGATATAAAATGTTCTATCAAACAGAATGTGCCATAAAAACAACAGATTGTCACATTTGAGAAGCCGATACGGGAGGATGTTCACAACGAATCAATTCAGTAATTATCAAAATGTTCGATGGACTTCTTGGCTGCAGCGTCGACTCCTCGGTGTCGTCTACATGTAGTGCTTCCAGCACACTCGCTGATCTCTGCGTGGACAGAGGGGCAGGCATCAAGTGTTCTTCAAAGTGCTGTAAGATGTGTTTGTGCGAGATGAAAACAAACAAAAACATAAGCTAGAGGCTCTTATTTTGACAGCCTTTCTGAAGTCAGACTGTGATGCGTGTTTATGTCGTCTATTGTTAGATGATGCATTTAACGTGACGAACACGTCGACGTATCGCTCGGCCCTGTATTCTCTTATTTTGAAAAGGGGTTGTCTCTTATTTTGAAATGGACAAAGTGCCTCAGACGGTCCCACAGACGGTCGTCTCGAAGTCGGCTGAAGACACGGCGACCATGTTCAGAGTGATCTCTCCCAGCGGAGACTCGCTGGCCAGAGACTGGAGGAGGTTGATGGATTCAAAGAGCGACCGGACGTTCTGGACCTGCTGCTCTGCCCACGGGAAGCCGATCTGCAGAGGAGCGCAAGCAACGCGTTGTTGTTGTTATTGTTATTGTTATTGTTAGTTACTGGGAGTTCTTTCTTCTTTTACGTACAAGTTTAGTTTCTGTGTTGCTTTAATTTGGGTCACGCTGCACTGTCACTATTGGGGAAATATTTCATATTTGACAAACAGACGTATCCTTGAAATGCAAATAGTTTTAAGTCAGGAATAATTATTAACAATCGTTAAGTTAGTAACGATTAACAATCAGACATCGTCCGGTACAGATGCATTTAGTTTTATAACTTGAATCTACTCCGGTAGAGTTGTAACGATGCATTTCTCCGTCTTTATTCTGGTGTTATAACCGCTGTGAACGTTTGTAAACATGGAGATCAATGAGCAGCGCGCCGTGGGGAACACGTACTTTTACCTGAACGATTATCAGCTTTGCAGACGGGTCTTCGGTGTCGCTCAACTCTTCTCCGAAACACAGAGTGACGCCGCACTGAGGAGGATCGCCGCCGTTCAAACGGAAGAGGTCAAGTTCTGACATGAATAATGAAAAGAGTTAAATACATAATGAACTTATGATTCAGGTTCTGCAAAATATATTCATCAACTTCACTGGTCTGAGAACCCAACACCTGTGGCCGTTGAACCGCTGAACTCACGTTGCTTGAAGGCGTCTTTACTGAAGAGCATCACCGGCTCCGTGTTCCTCTCCATCTTGTGCGGCCCCCCCGTGGCCCCGTGCGGCCCCGTCCAGAAGACCCGGCCCTGGCAGAAGCGCTTGCCGTAGACGCCCTGCCGCGTGGCCGTCAGCACCACGCCTCTCTCCATGAAGGGCAGCAGGGTGAACAGGGCCCGGCGCTCCGAGCCGGCCGGCAGCGTGGGCGGCGGCTCCGGCAGCGGGATGCGCGGGAAGCGGCCCTTCAGGACGGCCGGCGTGGTCGGAGCGTGAGACGACGGTAAGTACATTATCCGCACGTCGCTGCTCCGGATCTCACGCTTCAGAACCTCGTGGCCTAAATAATGAACCACCACGTTGAAGGAGTCCTGAACTGAAGAGACGTAGACAGAGGGGGGGGTTAAAACAACCCTTTCAAAATAAAAGGTCAAGTAATGTCGCTCAGAAAGATGCAGACTCGAGTTTATTCTGAAGGGTGTTGCACTGTAGTTAAGAACTATAAAAGATAACGAGCTCTGTCGTACTTTTGTTAACCCTCTGAACCACAAAACGACACGGAAAAGCAAGTTTTCTTCAATCGGCAAAACTACAAAGTTTAGTTCACTCGTCAGATTTACATCTGTCCAACGGTCCTCAAACGCATCGCGTGCGTAAACATTTGTTCTCCATGTCTCGTTATAAACGTCTCTAATAAAGAGTTCACTTTAACGTGAATGTGTAGAAACATTAAAGTGTGAAACTATGACGTCATGATTGATTCATCTGAGACCAACAGTCATGTGACCACAAGGAGGCACTGACTGAACTACAGGAAGTGAACACAGAGAGGAGAGGAGGGGGAGGAGGTGGAGGAGAGAGGAGAGACGAGGAGAGGATGAGGAGGAGAGAGGATGAGGAGAGACAAGAGGTGGAGGAGAGGAGAGGATGAGGAGGAGAGAGGATGAGGAGAGACAAGAGGTGGAGGAGGAGAGAGGTGGAGGAGAGAGGAGAGAGGAGGAGAGGAGGGGAGAGGATGAGGAGAGACAAGAGGTGGAGGAGAGACGAGAGGAGGAGAGAGGAGAGGATGAGGAGGAGAGAGGAGGAGAGACAAGAGGAGAGGATGAGGAGGAGAGACGTGGAGGAGAGACAAGAGGAGGAGAGAGGATGAGGAGAGACAAGAGGTGGAGGATGAGGAGGAGAGAGGTGGAGGATGAGGAGGAGAGAGGTGGAGGATGAGGAGGAGAGAGGATGAGGAGACAAGAGGTGGAGGATGAGGAGGAGAGAGGATGAGGAGAGACAAGAGGTGGAGGATGAGGAGGAGAGAGGATGAGGAGAGACAAGAGGTGGAGGATGAGGAGGAGAGAGGTGGAGGATGAGGAGGAGAGAGGTGGAGGATGAGGAGGAGAGAGGATGAGGAGAGACAAGAGGTGGAGGATGAGGAGGAGAGAGGATGAGGAGCAGGACTTTTATTTTGAAAATCAAGACCACAGAGAGAGAACTGCTTGAGGTTGAGTTTATTACCTCCTGTTGGAGCGTCGACGCTCTCCTCGATCAGCACGTCCAACCGGATCTCATTGACCACTGCACACAGAGAGATGGATCTTATTATCATAATTATGATGAACACAATGAAGAGTGAGGGATCAGCCGGTTGTTTTGTAATGTTTGTTTTGTGGGCAGATACTGTTTAACACAATATTGTGCAATCAAGAAACCAGGTTACTGAATGCAGGTATTTGTACAACATGTACTGTAGTACCCTGATCGCTGGGAATACTTCACCAGTAGCTAGAGTTCCTCTCTTATTCTGGAGGATTCCAGGTTGAGGTTTCACTAAAGACTCCAGTGATTCATGCGTTGAGAGCGTCGACGGTACCGACGGGTCGGTCCGTAGCGGAGATGAACTCACCGTCTCTCTGCGCCGCGGCGACGTGCTGAGCGGGTTCTTGTGTCTGGACCGGGATCCACGGCAGATCCTCTTCACCACACTGAGAGCCACAGTCAGGTTATTATGGAAGAAGAGCTTAGTGGTGTCATCACATATTCACACCAATACGTATTCAGCCATCGATGTACTTCAGAGGCACATTGAAGTATTTATTCATGTACTTCAGAGGCACCTTGAAGTATTTATTCATGTACTTCAGAGGCACATTGAAGTATTTATTCATGTACTTCAGAGGCACATTGAAGTATTTATTCATGTACTTTAGAGGCACATTGAAGTATTTATTCATGTACTTCAGAGGCACATTGAAGTATTTATTCATGTACTTCAGAGGCACATTGAAGTATTTATTCATGTACTTCAGAGGCACATTGAAGTATTTATTCATGTACTTCAGAGGCACATTGAAGTATTTATTCATGTACTTCAGAGGCACATTGAAGTATTTATTCATGTACTTCAGAGGCACATTGAAGTATTTATTCATGTACTTCAGAGGCACATTGAAGTATTTATTCATGTACTTCAGAGGCACATTGAAGTATTTATTCATGTACTTCATGCAGGTTAGTTTGTGTGAAGCGACTCCAGCCGTCAGATTAAAGTAGTGCAGTAAAAAGTACAACAGGAGACGTAGTAGAAGTACACATGAAGAAGCAGAAACACTCACCAGCTGGGACGTGACCTCCTCCGTCTTGATCCGCTTCACCTGATCGCCGTCGCTGCTCTCAGACTCGCTGCTCCTCCTCTTCCTCCTCCTCTTCCTCTTGACGGCCTTCACTCTGGGCTTCTTCTCGGGCACCACCACACCTACACAGAACACGGAACCGTCAGAAACGCGGAACCGTCAGAAACGCGGAACCGTCAGAAATGCAGAACCTTCAGTAACGGGAGCAAACACCTGCATGTGTTTGAGTCACACACGGAACAAAGAGAACGCTCTCGGCGCTCGTTCCTCCCGCTTCACCGGCTTCAGCGTGCCTCCTCTGGGCCGGTGTCGGCTGTTTTGATTTGTTTCAGATTATGGAAAACAACAAAGTGTGTTATCATAATTATGCAGACGACACACAAATCTACATAACTATGTCACCAGGGGACTATAATCCCATACAAGGGCTGGGTAACTGCATTGAACAAACCAACAACTGGATGTGCCAGAATGTTCTTCAATTAAACAAAGATAAAACAGAAGTAATTGTTTTTGGTACCAAGGACGAACAATTGAAAATCACCGCTCAGCTTCAGTCACTGATGTTAAAACCCACAAACCAAGCCAGAAATCTAGGTGTAGTTATGGATTCAGACCTCAGCCTGAACAGCCATATCAAGACAATTACAAAATCAGCCTCCTATCACCTGAAGAATATATCAAGGATTAGAGGACTTATGTCTCAACAGGATGTGTAAAACTTGTCCACGCATTTATCTTCAGCAGACTGGACTACTGTAACGGTGTGTTTACAGGTCTCTGTAAAAAGTCCGTCAGAAAGCTGCAGCTGATTCAGAACGCTGCAGCTCGAGTCCTCACTAAGACCAGGAGGGTGGACCACATCACTCCAGTTCTGAGGTCTTTGCACTGGCTTCCTGTCCAACAAAGAATTGACTTTAAAATCCTGCTGTTGGTTTACAAAGCACTGAATGGTTTAGGGCCAAAATACATCTCTGATCTGCTGCTACCTTATGAACCATCCCGACCCCTCAGGTCGTCTGGGACCGGTCTACTTCCTGTTCCCAGAGTCAGAACTAAACATGGAGAAGCAGCGTTCAGTGTTTCTGCTCCACATATCTGGAACAAAGTCCCAGAAAGCTGCAGGTCTGCTGAGACCCTCAGCTCATTTAAATCAAGATTGAATACCTTTCTGTTTGCTGCTGCCTTTAATTGAACCACATTCAAGGATATTAATCAATTTCTGCATTTCACTACTGTATTTTATTTCTTACACTGTTTCTTAATTGTTTTTAAATCTCCTTTTCTTTTGCCTTGTGTTTTGATGCTTTTAATGGTTTTATGTGAAGCACTTTGAATTACCTTGTTGTTGAAATGTGCTGTACAAATAAACTTGCCTTGCACCAGCAGAGTTGTACTTGTACACCATAAAAGTATCTTTACAACAAAGAATAGTTGTTACTTCAATCTCATAGTACAATGGAGATTGTTCTGCTTTTTGCTACTTTAAGTATATTTTAATGCCTAAAACTTTTGTAATTCTACTTCAGTAAAGTTTTGAATACTTGTAACGGAGTATTTCTGCTTTGTGGTATGACTACTTTTACTTCAGTAAACGTTCAGAGTACTTCTTCCACGGCTGGATTCATCACCTGAAAACTACTTCAACCAACGTCTCGTTGATCCGACGCTGCTGAGAAGAAAGAAGTTCTCTTTGTTCTGATCTTTGATTTAATCCGTCTGTGAAACCTCGGAAAGTCCCACTTTTTCTCAGGACTTCAAACGTCTCGTTTTGTTGCACCGACAGTCGAAAACACAAAATATCTCATTTAAAAAATAAGTTTTTTTTATATTTTTTTGTTTGATAAAATGAATGTCAAAATAGTTGGCGATTTATATGTATGTATGTATGTATATGTATATGTGTATGTATATATGTATATATGTGTATATATATATGTGTATATATATATATATGTATATATATATACACAGACAGACAGACAGACATGTTGAAGAGCAGCGTCTCACCTTGCTCGCTGACGGGCACCAGGCGGTAGACCTTGTAGGGCTCTGAGATGTCCAGCTGCGCTCGCTCCATCACCTCGGTGAACTCGGCGCTCTTGTTGAGGGCGCAGCGCAGACGGGTCTTCCAGGAGGCCGGGCTGTCCTGACTCCCGTCCGTCGGCTTGCCTTTGAACTTCGCCCACGCCTGCGGAGAAATCACCGAGAGGTCAACCCCGATCCCAAAACGTCCCCCGAAAGCCTGAAGCCTCACGGACTCACTGACGTCACCTGGTGAGTGCTTGAGTGAGAGACGGAGGGCTTGAGATGCTGTAAACATGATGTACAATTGTGTTCATTTATTTTATACTTTGTACCCCCTAATTGGATAGTGGGACAGAACTAAACCCTGCGTGAGGGTGGAGGTCGGGACCAGAGGCTCTCTGAGAAAGACGTGAGTTAGAAACCTTGAAGATGGCGGCGTCCTCGTCTTTACGGAAGTCCTGTTTCCCGGCGTGTTTCCACGGGATGCGGAACATAGTTTTGCTGTCGTCGTCCCACACCAGCCCCGGGTATTTACCACTGCTCACCTGCAGCCGGACACACACAGACGATGTACTTATACCTGAGAGGCTGCTGAAATACTAGCCTCACAAATATCTAAGGAAAATTAAATACATATTAAATAAATAACAAAAATGAAAATTAACCGGCAACAATTTAGTTTTTTAATTGTTTTAGTTTCTCAAATTTGAGGATTTGTTGCTCTTTGTACTTTTACTGTGTAGTACTAGTGCTATTACTGTAACAGTAACTACCACTACCACTGATGTACAGTGATGTCACTAGAGTTCATGAATCCCTTTCCTTCTCCACCTCCCGTTCTTCCTCCCTCACCCCCTCTCTCACACGCACGCACGCACACACACGCACACACACACACACACACACACACACACCTGTTCGACGATCCACGAGCGCAGCCTGCGGGTGGATCTTATTCTGCCTGCTGCCATGACTCCTTTAAGACTGAAGAGCACACAATACACACCAACAGTAAACAACCAGCGTCACGTGCACGTCCTCCGCACTTTAATAGCACTTTATTCATCATAATAATAATAAATACAAATATTACATCTGAAAGTTGAACCATCGACTCAGTTCGGTGTAAATATCGATTGAAGCCTCGTCCCGGTTCCGAGCCAATAAACAAACATGACCTCACACACAAACAGCTGTTTCTCCACCAGCACGTCTCTAAACGAGTCAAAGTGTTGAGTTGTGTCTCACCTGCTCCTGTGGTTCAGTGTTTAAATAGAGGCGCTGAAGGTGCTGAATTAAGGAAGTAGCTCTTGAGTTTCGTTTACTCGGTTGCGTTTCCTCCGCGGTGCTTTGCGGACTTGAAGCGTCTGCTCTGCGGTCCGGACTCTGCTGCCTCTCTCTGCAGGCGCTCCTTTTCCCAGAAGTCACGTGACTTTAAGGAAATGCTCTGCGTGTTGGCCGCCAGGGGGCGACAGCGGTCACAGACACGAGGGGAACACATCCTCTGCTTCCTCTCACATGGGGAGATCTGATGTTTTCATCTTTTATTATTATTATATATATATATATATATATATATATATATACACACAGAACCAAACACATTATTTAAGACTCTTATCCAGTGGTAGAAGAGGTATTTATATACTTATACCACACTGAAAATACTCCACAAGTAAAAGTGCTGCATTCAAAACCTTACTGAAGTGAGTGTGTCTTCAGCAAAATGTAGTTAAAGTACAAGTATTAATTAATCCAGTAAAAAGAGTTAAACATTGTACTTTATACTGTACTACATCTCAGAGGTACATGTAGTACTTTATACTGTACTACATCTGAGGTACATGTAGTACTTTATACTGTACTACAGCTCAGAGGTACATGTAGTACTTTTTACTGTACTACATCTCAGAGGTACATGTAGTACTTTATACTGTACTACATCTGAGGTACATGTAGTACTTTATACTGTACTACAGCTCAGAGGTACATGTAGTACTTTTTACTGTACTACATCTCAGAGGTACATATTGTACTTTATACTGTACTACATCTGAGGTACATGTAGTACTTTATACTGTACTACATCTCAGAGGTACATGTAGTACTTTTTACTGTACTACATCTCAGAGGTACATATTGTACTTTATACTGTACTACATCTGAGGTACATGTAGTACTTTATACTGTACTACATCTCAGAGGTACATGTTGTACTTTTTACTGTACAACATCTCAGAGGTACATGTTGTACTTTTTACTGTACTACACCTTAGAGGTACATATAGTACTTTATACTGTGCTACATCTCAGAGGTACATGTTGTACTTTATACTGTACTACATCTCAGAGGTACATGTACTTTATACTGTACTACACCTTAGAGGTACATATTGTACTTTATACTGTACCACATCTCAGAGGTACATGTTGTACTTTTTAAATCACTACATTTATCTGAGAGCTTTGAAATATTGAATACATAAATATAATACATGTTGAAGTACTATTATAGATTAAACTACAATCGGTATATGAAGTCATTACAATGAGCTCCACATTCAGTCTATTTAGTAACTATTGTAGTGTTTTTGATACTTTAAGGTACTCAAATACTTTGTTTATGCTTTAATATCAATAACCAGAATACTTCTTATTCCGTATAATATTGAATCTCGTTTTAACAATATTTAGGATGTAAAGTAAATAACTTTTAAACAAATGGAGAACAAAGAACATTTCATGGTAAATGGTAGAGTTCATTCATGAACTGTCATTTTAGAGTTCCAAAGAACTACGACTGTCAAAGTCAATAAATCCACACTTCAAAATAATCAATATTTATTTATTCACCATCATGTATAAAGCAGAACAAACCGATTAAATATCAATATAACTCTGGCTCTTTACATTTTTTTGTTTTTGTTTTATTTATATAATTCTGCTCATGAGAAATCTTTAAGCACACATCTCCAAAAATACATCAACAATCTGTCATATTCGTAAAAATATCCAACTTTATACCTCAAATAAATTCCTTTTAATCAGTATTTTTGAAAGACAGCAACGTGAGAAACAAAGAGTTTCATCATCAGTTCATCGTGATGATCGACGAGGAAAGAAAACGTTTAACACAAGAACACAAATCACCCGATTGAAGCTTCCTTATTGTTGCTCTGGCTCCCAACTGACAGACGATTCAAACAGCCCGACGTCAGCCAACAACCACACGACGTCAGCCAACGCTCCCGTTGTGCAACACTCCGATGCTCTCGATGAGCTGCTGACGTGTTCACGTAACCTTTCATTTGTTTCGAGGAACTTTTTCTCCAAGAGGGACCTCCATCAGCTTCTGTGGGTCGAAGAAAAACACAGATTTAAAGTGCTTAATCTTCAACATCACAGAAAACACATGACAAACCTCACATTCTACATACACAGAACAGACATTATAATTAGCTTCATACTAAAGATAAACGCTCATTTATTCACAGATTGTTGAATTATGCATTTAACATTTCTGCTTTATTTTGAAGGAACTGTGAAACATGGACTCAAGAACTGAGGAGCTGGACCAGATGACCCCCCCCCCTCTAAAAACCAGACTGTTAGTCACCTTGAGGAGTCGAGCGGGGTAAGCGTTGTCGTCCTCGTTCTCTCCTCTCTGCGTGTCCACCTGGTACCTCTCACAGGCCCTGATCAGCTCCGTGGCGTCGTAGAGGGGGGAGGGGTCCAGAGAGTGAGCGTTGATCAGACTCACCAGGTACTCTCTGTAGTGCTTCCTGCAGGATCACACACACCTGTTAACGACCAATCAGTGAGATCACACACCTGTTAACGACCAATCAGTGAGATCACACACCTGTTAACGACCAATCAGTGAGATCACACACACACCTGTTAACGACCAATCAGTGAGATCACACACACACCTGTTAACGACCAATCAGTGAGATCACACACACACCTGTTAACGACCAATCAGTGAGATCACACACACACCTGTTAACGACCAATCAGTGAGATCACACACACACACACCTGTTAACGACCAATCAGTGAGATCACACACACACCTGTTAACGACCAATCAGTGAGATCACACACACACACACCTGTTAACGACCAATCAGTGAGATCACACACACACCTGTTAACGACCAATCAGTGAGATCACACACCTGTTAACGACCAATCAGTGAGATCACACACACACCTGTTAACGACCAATCAGTGAGATCACACACACACCTGTTAACGACCAATCAGTGAGATCACACACACCTGTTAACGACCAATCAGTGAGATCACACACACACACCTGTTAACGACCAATCAGTGAGATCACACACACACACACCTGTTAACGACCAATCAGTGAGATCACACACACCTGTTAACGACCAATCAGTGAGATCACACACACGCCTGTTAACTAAAGACTAATCAGTCAGTGACCCCTCACTGAACTTTAAATTCTTGAGTCGAGCGTTTGTTTAGTTTCTCAGGTGGTTCCAGGCTTGAGATATGAATGGTGGAGACACTCGTTTTGTCAAAGTGCTGGTGAACTTGCTGTCTGAGTGACGGGCGTGTTCACAGCAGACACTCACTCGCAGAGGCCGGCCTGTCCCGGCTGTGTCTGGAGGCCACACGGCGAATCGATCTGCTGACCGGCTTCATCTTTCTGCTCCATCAGACAACACGCGTCTGTGTGAGAGGAGAGGTTACGCTCATTCAAACCAGCTCTCCAGAGGCGGGAAGAAGAAGACATAAATAACAGATATATTCCAACATGTCTTCTTGAAACATGAACTTTGAGTGAATTAAGTTTAACACATCTCACCAAACGTTTGTTTGGATTTCTAGCTTTGAGGATTTACAGGATGTTTGAATCCTGATGCAACAAAAGACGGAAAGTATTTAAATTCATGTTTTCTGTTTCTTTTACCAGATTGAGTTCCATTAGAAGGATCGGTGTTGAACTCCACGCCGCTCCTCTGAGGAGAGAAAAGAAGAAACGTGAGTTTACATTTCTGTACATCTGTCGCACGTTTACACTCGTTCATTTCAAGGTTCCAGTGAAATGGAGGTTTTAATCACGGCTTCTGCTTTCTTTCAGTCTGTATTTCAAGCTGAACCAGTTCAGTGAAAGTTCCGTCATCTTTGTTCACGACAGAAATAGAATCTAAATGTGAGTTAATGTCTGCAGGTATCACCGAACCTCTACAACAGAGGTCTTCAACAGGGGGTACTGCAGGGGGTCCGAAACATTTGGTTGATTAGACAATTCTTTAAAGTGTTTTTACTTCTCCACATTGGTGTTTTTGTTATTAATCCCACTGACAATGATCGATACTGTTGTGGTTTGTTTTGCAGCGATTGCACATGTTGTTAAATGGAGAGGAAGAGGAGGAAGAGGAAGTCCACCTGCAGCAGAGCCTGCAGTCTGGGCGGCTCCCAGTCTCTGAGGTAGAAGAGACAGTCCCGCGGGTGGTGAGCATGAAGGCCGGTGTAGCTGCACTGAGCCGCCTTACACACCGTCTGAGAGAGACAACAAACACAGGAACACGCTTTCATCAGCTACGTCCCGTGAGGCTCGGACGGAAATATAAATATAAATTCATTTGAATGCGTGTCATCACCTGACCTGTAATATGTTGTTCTCCAGGTATTTAAAGCACTACGACTTGTCCACAGTTAAACATTTATGTATTTTATCTTAATCACCAAAAGGCTGACAAGCGTATTGTTTTAATTCCGTAAATAATTTCCAGATGGTAGAAGGTCAGCAACGCACAGCTGCTGCTACGTGTCCAGAAGGTGACCGGTGGAAGCGCAGCGCCTCACCTTGTGGTAGGGGTTGTTGCAGCCGCTGCAGAACTGGTACCTGCACTGGGAGCAGCTGAAGTGCATGCAGCCGCCTTTGGTCAGCGCGTACTGGAACCTGCAGGAGGGACAGGCTGCAAGAGGACGAATATCAGATATAAGAGGTGAATGTGTCAGTGGAACGTAACCAAGTACATTGACTCAAGTACTCAAACGGTCTGGTTGTTTGAGGGACTTGTTACTGGAGGTGGAGCTTTGAGACCGTCCCAAAAATCACTTTAACCGCTAAAGTCAGAGTAAACATCACAAAGTTCTAAATGTTATCTTCATCTATAGCGACTATTTGCACAAAGATAAATAAATGGTGAAACCAAATGGAATCACGCTACGTTAGCGGTGCTGCTAACGCCGCTAGCTCTGCTGCTAACGCCGCTAGCTCTGCTGACGCCGCTAGCTCTGCTGCAGCTTCAAAGGGTCAGGACGTCATGCGTTTGTTCAACCCTGTGAGGAGTAAAGACAGTAACGTATCCTTGAATGTTGCTCATGGCTTCGGTCAGTGTTTGGGAGCATGTGCTGGCTTCCTGAGATGTATGAAGTGTACAGTGATGTAAAGGTCGATAATGTAACAACTTTAAACTTTAAGTGGGTCAACTCGGTCTCCTCACTGATGCCGTTGTCTCTCAGGAAGCCGGCCAATCCCTGCCTCTGGTACTCCGGATCGTTGTCCCTCTTCCACTGCTGGAACTGTTCACAGGACAGATCCTGGTGCTGGGGCTCCCACTGAGGGGGGGAGGGGGGGGGAGACAGCGAGAGAGAGTCAATGAGCGAGCACCTCCTCAGTTTCAAGGCTGAATTCCTGAACATTTTCTTTTCTTTATCTCTTATAGCAGGATGTAGGAGTCGATCTCTGCTTGTTGATTCATTGAGATGAACTCCTACATGTAGTTCTGATACTCACAGGTTTCTTGCACTGAGCGCAGAAGCTCTTGCGGCAGGACGGACACGTGACCTTCATCTGGTCTCCGTCGTTGATGAAGCCGGAGGTGCACTGAGGAGGAGGAGGAGAGATCATCTACCACAGCTCATATCAGTTCAGTGTCACGTTTAGAATGGGTCGTAATAGATTTGACTACAGAACTTCCAGACGAACAACACGGCAGTGGGATCGGTGAATGAAGACGTCGTGCTTCCCGATGGTGACGGCTTGCTGGTGAACTCACGTGGCAGCACCAGAGGAACTTGGGGTCCTTCATCAGAGCGTGCTCAGTCAGCTTCTTGTGAAACAGATCGTACACGTCCAGCTCCAGACAGTTCCGCAGCTGGACCAACACACAACGTGAAAAACACGCTGAGTGACAATGAGGACGTCTCTCAGCCAGCTGCAGTTTAATCTCCCTCCCTCCCTCTCTCTGTGTGTCCCCCCCCCTCCCTCTCTCTGTGTGTCTCCCCCCCCCCCCCCCCCCCCCCCCCTCTCTCTGTGTGTCCCCCCCCCCCCTCTCTCTCTCTCTGTGTGTCTCTCCCCCCCCTCCCTCCCTCTCTCTGTCCCCCCCCCCTCCCTCTCTCTGTGTGTCTCCCCCCCCCCCCCCGGTACCTGTATGTCCAGCGTGGAGAAGTAGCTGTCGAGCTGCTCCGGGTCGTTGATGTCCGGCTCTCCACAGACGGGACACACCATGTCTCTGATGTGTTTGTCTCTCACAGCGATGGTGAAGTGCAACCCGAAGCACTCGTGGCACACGGAGCACTGACAGGAAGTCAGGGACTGCATCTGGAGGAGGAGTGAAACACAAGACTTGGAGACGGATAGTTGTCGTCCTGCGCCGTGTAAGACGCCAACGTGCGCGTCGTTCGCCGGCGCCGACCCACCTTACCTTGCTGCGGGGGAAGATGCTCAGACAGATGGGACACTCGTTGACGAGCAGGCGCCTGATGAAATCCTTGTCGTGCGACTCCTTCACGGCTTGCACCACGTCCTCCAGCGAGTAGGTCACGTCCGGCTCCTGGAGCAGCGCCAGCACCAGCTCACAGCGCCCCCAGCTGGGCAGGTCGTACAGCGCCAGCAGACGCCTGCACATCCTCTGAGAGAGAGAGAGAGAGAGAGCTTCAGTTCTTTCACTCCATGAAGTCGTCTACTTTGCTGTGCAGCCTTAAGCTCTGCTTGTATTTGTGCAGCCGGCGCTGAGCTGCTACCTGTTTGTCCGGGTGTTTGGGGTCGATGGGCGGCTCGGGCTGGTCGGTCCAGATGCGCTGGTGGAAGGGCTCCAGCAGGGGGCGCTGCAGCAGAGACAGAGCCCCCTTCACCTCGCCGCCGCTCAGCCGCAGGGCCTCCTCGCAGCGCAGCACGTCCCTGAAGCCCAGAGAGTGCAGCTCCTTCATCTGAGGGGAACACAGAACCTCAGTGTACAAATACTCTGCTACAAAGTCGAAGTATTCAAAATACACTCAACTCAACTCAGTCTTTCAAATAATTTCGCCACATTTTGCGCAGCGATATCGTATCGATGCACAAAAGTTATAAAGTATCGATCGAACTGCATCATTTACAGTGAAAGGTAATAAATCACGATGTTTGATGCTCTTACTTTGAAAGTCTCTTATTAGATTAAAATAACTTCTCAGGATAACGAGGAATGTTTAGGAACAAAAATGCATTTCATGTGAAAAGTTGACCTCAATATTTATGCTGAATCATGTGTAGAATTAGAGTAAAATGAGAATTGGCACCACTGCAAGAAGGGAATGATGACACAAAACCAAACGTTTTGAAGTCATAAAATGACTTGTTACGAGTGTGTAACTCTGTAAAAAGCTATGAGACAAGCTTTTCAGGAGACAGATATCTAATAAAACACAGGAGATTAAAGGTTTGTCATTGAGCCGGTCACCCAACGCACCACAGACGTCTTTGTTCTACTCATCTCATCACTTTGAAGACTTCCTGTTTGCTCGCTGGTGATAAAGAACTCAACGCTCACATCATCTTCTCATAGACTTCTATACAATCAGGAGTCGCCCCCTGGTGGACACTAGAGAGAATGCAGCTTTAACACCTGAAGCTTTGGCTTCTCTTTAAAGAAGCGGAGGTTGCCATCTTTAGAAACACTCAGAAATAACATGAGCTTCTGCTCCTCCAGCAGGAAACTGTCTGGTGGAGTGCCCCGTGCTGAAGCAGCATGTCCTGATTGTCCTACCTTGACCTGTCTGTCTCTCAGCAGCTGTCTCACGGCTCTGTCTGTGTCTCCTCCCGCCGACAACCAGGCCAGCTTGGCCTCGGCCCGGGACAGCTTCGCGCCGTCGCCCGCGGCACCGGCACCGCTCGGCTCCGCCCCCTCGCCGCCCCTCTCCGCCTGGACGGAAGCCGCCATGGCGCAGATCTCGTCCAGCAGGTGAGGCAGCTCTGACGTCAGCCAATCACAGGGGTTCGTGCTGCTGCCGCCGCACATGCCGATGGCGGCGTACACCTCCTCGGCACCGACGCCGCGCTTCTCTGCTTCCTGTGAAGGAGACACGACGGGGAATCTTTAAACGTCACACACACACACACACACACACACACACACACACACACACACACACACTCTCCCGGTGACCTACTCTGATCTGCTGGACGAGACGGAGGCCGTCTTCCCTCATCATCTTCTGTCTCTTCGCCTCCACGTCGCCTCCGGTTCTCGGCTGCTCTTTGGTGCCGGACGGGTTCTGCTGGAGAGACGGCGGCAGAAAGTCTCCGGCGGAGTCTTTGCAGGACAGGTTGCACATCTCGCACACCGCGGTGGGATTGGTGTTCATGTAGGTGCAGAACTGGCACATCCACTGTGAAGCAGGGAGAACGGAAAGACACAGCGAGACAAACGTATGTATGAGATGCCTTAAAAGAATAGAACTCATTTTTAAGAGAGTGGCCAATTGGTGAACTGTTCATTCATCCTCTCATGTGACTGCTGTAACCCTCTGAACCCCCAAACAGCAGGTTTAGATCCCGTGGGACAGACCTTTGCTCCGGAGGCAGACGTGGACCCCGGGCTGGACGGCAGCGGTGCGACAGACGGTCGAGTGGCCAGACGAGGGCGCTCACACACCTCACAGAGGACGCTGCTGCCTTGATTCACTACCGTGCAGCTCTTACACTGCCACTCTGAGGGAGCGAGCAGACACATTCACACCAGATGTGTAAATATACAGATACATACATTTACACAATAACTGTGTTTGCTCATGTCAACGAGGGAAACATGTTTTTGCTGATTGTTGAGCTGAAACATGCTGCGATGAGTCATTTCCTGTTTGTTTTGTGTGTTTTAATCTTCTCTTTCACAGCGCTGCGTTTGTGTCTTTGAAGCCGCCGTCTAAATGAAGTTGCACGATGTGTCTCGTCTCACCCGTGTTGGGGGACGTGGGGACGGACGTGGGGTTTTCCTGAGCGGCGGAGGCGGCCGTGGCGAGTCGAGGCCGTTCGCAGGTGGCGCAGAGGACGGCTCGCATCTCGTTCACCGTGGTGCAGTGAGCGCACTCCCACGGGGACAGAGACAGACTGCAAACAATACAAATACACCGATTTACAGTGAAGAAGAGATGGCTTCATACAGGCTGGTCCACTGAGAGCGGCTCACTTCCTTCTGCACAAACTACGAAACGCCGCTCGCGCTGCTCCTCACCTGGATGTTTTGGCCGCTATGACACACGTTCTGCTGAGTCCTTTGTCTCTCCTGTGATTGGCTCTGGAAGGGTGGCGGTGAAAGAGGTCGTCACAGGCGTCGCAGAACGTTTGATCGTCACAAGACGGGCAAACCAGAGACGAGGCGGCGCCGCACAAGTTACAGTCGCTCGCTGCAGGAAGAGCGGGAAGAAGAGCGATTCTATTTATTGAGGCTTCTAGCTGCATCGCGCTCAAAGCACAATACACTCAAAGCGAGTCCGGCTACATCCACACTCCCACGCCGTTCACAGCAGCTCACCTGTTGATGGCTTCAGAGGTTCTCCTCCGGGGATCACACTGGGTTTAGGTGGAAGAGACAGAACCTGAGGTGTGTCTGCCAGCTGCTCCTCTTCATGCGTTACGACCACAACGTCAGTCACCAGCTCATCCTGGAGAGAAAGCAGCTTCACAATAAAGCTTATTTATACAACGAGCAGCACCGTGTTAAAGGAGAGAATCCGATGCCCCGCACACACGCACACACACACACGCACACGCACACAGACACACGCACACAGACACGGACACACGCACGCACACACGCACACACAGACACGCACACGCACGGACACACACACACACGCACACACACACACACACAGACTCACACACACGCACACAGGTACGCACACACGCACACACACACACACACAGGCACGCACACACACACGCACACGCACAGACACACACACACAGGCACGCACACACACACGCACACGCACAGACACACACACACAGACACACACAGACGCATGCACGCACACGCACAGACACACACACACGCACACGCACGGACACACACACACACGCACACACACACACACACAGACACACACACGCACACACACACACGCACACAGGTACGCACACACGCACACACACACACACAGGCACGCACACACACACGCACACGCACAGACACACAGACACACACAGACGCATGCACGCACACGCACACGCACAGACACACACACACGCACACGCACGGACACACACACACGCACACACACACACGCACACACAGACACGCACACACACACGCACACACACACGCACACACACAGGCACACACAGACGCACACACACGCACGCACACACGCACACAGGTACGCACACACGCACACACACACACAGGCACGCACACACACACGCACACGCACAGACACACACACACACAGACACACGCACGCACACGCACAGACACACGCACACCGGATCTGACAGGATGTAACTATTCTTAAACTGTCCGCCTCACCGTCGTATTTAAAAGTGTGTTCTCATTTGTAAATAATATGAAAGTCACTGCGTTCTCCACAACACTGTCCTGCAAATATTTCACAAATAACGGGATTCTGTGCACAGAAAGACAGAAAAGGGCTTTTATTTTGAAACGGAAACAGGACACGATACGTTCGGCACAGACGAGCGTCGGCACGGACCGGCGTTGGTACAGACCTGCTGGGTGATGAATGGGATGATGTCTCTGAAGTTTTCTGGGTGAGGATGGGTTCTCTAAAACAAACACAAGACGTGGAACACAGGGAGGAACGTTTGACACAAAACGGCAGCTGATGTTTTGAAGGCTTTCAGACGACGCTCCACAAACCTTCACGAGCATGTCCACCTCCGTGCGTAAGGTCATCACCTCCAGCGTCACCGAGGCCACTTTGGCGACGTCCGGTTCGGTGACGTCGTCGGGGAAACTGAGGCCGTCGATCTGCTGATTGGTGTAACCGTACAGAAACAAGACGGTCCGGCCTCCCTGTGGAGGAACACGAGCATTTCACATGTTGGTCACCATTCAGCAGGTTCAAGGAAATAAGAAAAATGTTATTTTCTGCAAGAAAAACTGCACAAAGAAGCTTCAAAATGCCAGAGACCCCAGAAGCTTCAAAATGCCAGAGACCCACTTAAAACGAATATATCTGAACCAGACGACTGATCCATGCAGAGCCATGTGACCTGTTCTCACCTTGACGGCGTCCACGGTGGTTCTGAAGACGGGGTTGTTGTGCTTGACGCTCCTCCAGTATCTGGGCCTGGCCGGACTCGTCAGGTTGCAGCCGTACTTCTCCAGGATACTCAAGGCCTTGACCAGTCTGCTCAAAGACTCCAGAACCTGGAGAGGACACAGCCAGTGGGTGTTTCTCTAAGTCAAGGATGCTTCCTTGATAACTGTGACTGTAACTGACTAACTGTAACTGTGACTGTACCTCCTGTGTGTTGCGACAGGCTGCGTTCTCCCTCAACATGGCCTCCACTCCCAGGTGCCGGTACTTCTCCGACAGAGGCAGGAGGACGGAGGCCATGGTCTGGACCTCCTCCTTCACATCCTGGGCTGAACCTGAGGAGGAGAGGAGCGACTGGGACCTCCTCCTCACCTCCTCCATCTGGACAGATGCAGGGCTGCTGTTCATGACTGTCACAGAAATAAAGGGGAAAGTTCATCAATGAAGTTGTTAAAATCAATTATCACTCTCATATGTGAGGATCTGCTGTGTTTCCCTTGTGTATCGTTGTAAAGTGAATATATTATGTCTTTTAATTGGTTGCAATTAAAAGACATAATATAAAAATGTTTGACTTTAATTCAAATCTGAAAAATTGTATATTTACCATCCAGACTTCTGAAAACTATGAATACTAAAATATAAAGAAATCTTCTTGGCTAGAGGAAAATAAAATATACAGTTTATATAGTAAACATAGCAAATATAAACGTATAAATATATAAATATTATTGATCTCTCAATGGGGGGAATTCACACGAGGCAAGAGAGCAGATACATCACTAATATATATTATATATTATTTATTTATTTATATGGACAAATGCCTCTGAAATAGTTAAATTAAAAAATATATATATGTAATATTATATAGATATATATATATATATTAATAATTAGCGTTAGTTCACGTTAAGTGTCCTCAACTATTTATTTTTAATCATATGACGACCGTTGGAAAGTCCGGACTAATCACAGTGTGACACAGTCGGCATAAAATCATAACGTCATCATAAACTAATGTTTCCTCGCGATAAAATAAAGTAATTTAATAAGAGTTGATGGTGAAATGTTGAAGTTTATGCTAGAAAACAAACCCCGATCAGAACAGTTCATGACAGATGAAACCGAAACTTTAAGTTACTGTAAAAACAAACACACAACGTTACCTGCTGGATTACGTTACTGTCGTCACGAGCTTCGACGGTTACTCGTGCTTCGGTGTGAAAGTCAGAAGTATTTATCGTTAACTAAAATAAGATGTTTTATGAATGCATGTCAGCGGGTTAATGTGTAACCTACACTAGTTCCGTGCTGTCTCCGGAGCTAACACCGACAACATAGCTTCAAATGCGGAACTCGAGTTTTGACGCTTTTAGGTTCCAGCTCCACTTCCTGTCACGATTTTAATTTTTTCAAAATAAAAGCGGAATTTTCACAACTAGTTCCCAACGTAAGTGAAATGAAATAAAATAAAATAAACATTTAATTTATTTAATAACATATTGTTTCATCTCATACAACATTAATATTTTAGGTCTGTGAGTTCCTTTTAATACCAAGGAGCACAGTGGGAGAAAAAGACTCTTTAATATTTTACTTGTATAATATTTTATAATTTGTTTCACGTGACATTTAATATTAAAATTGATATGTTCACATGTGATGCCCTTCATTTCACATGTGAAACTGTTTATTTGTGTTTTATTATCAACTTATTTTGAAGCCAAAACAGAATATTGTTGTTGTTTTTCTCAGAAAATGAAAAATAAATGTAAAAGACAATGTTATGCTATATGGTATTATGGTCTCCATCCTGCATTATGTGGAGGATTGTGGACACAACAACAACAACAACAATAATATATTTTTAAATCATAATTATAATAAAGATAACAACAATAATAACCACAGTAACAATAATAGCAAAAATTCTGATGATAAGAATATTAATAACAATAATAATACATATTATTTCATGTAGCAATGTATCTATTTATGTATTTATTTACTAATTTATTACGTCTCTTTAGCACGCACGTTAATGTTTAAACCCAGGACTACTTTCAGGGGCGGAGGGAGACGGTGGGAGGCGCTAACTGCATCAGGCGACAATGAAATAGAAAGCAAACTGGACGAGGAAATAAGAAATAGCCATATTGTCGTCTCCTGCTCCCGAACAACACGTCGAAGTGAATCTGAGCAGCTGATTTCTGTCCTGAAGCGTGAAGAGTCTGCGCAGTGATGTCGAAGACATCGAGCCTGAAGATAAGCCGCGCGAATCTAGGAAAGGTAAGTTTATCTGCTGTGAATGCAAAGTTACAGTCAGCTGCATGTGGTGCTGCCGCTATATGCTGAAATGCTTTAAAATAACAGCTGGTTTGAGTTCATTCGTTTCTGACTTTTTGGCCACAAACACGAGCTCGGTGAAGCAGGAAAGTCCCCGCGTGAGAGGAAACCGAAAGTAAAGCTGCTGACATGAGTCAGCAGCTTAAACTGAAGTGTTTCCTTCACTTCAGCCTGTTTTCCTTTTTCCACAGGTGGAAAACTTCCGCAACACCCTGTGTCATCAGGTCTGTTGACATTTATTCTGCTGTTTTTTTTAATCATTTAACCCAAATAAGATCCAAATCAGTGTTTTTTCCTCCATGTTTTTCAGGCAGAGAACCTGTTCTGCAACGACATCCCCGAGAGGATCAAGCAGCTGGACGCTCTGCTGAGGGTCAGTACTTTACCACACAAACAACTCCTCCGATGTACATCCTCTTCATCCTCTCCTGTGTTTGTTGTGTTGTTTTTAGGACGATGCCCTCAGCATCACAGACATGTCGTCACTCAAGGCTCCTCTGGACATCCCCATACCAGAGGCTCCGCCCACAGAGGAGGAGGTGAGGGCTCACGCCTCCTCTTTCCCCTCAACAGGGATCGTATCCTGGAGCTTGTGCATTCCTAGCACTTCAAATACAAACCAACAGGTCAAATACGTCTCATTTGTTCATCCGGCTGCAGTCGTCCACTTCCAGTTCAGTTAACGTTCCCCAACCAGCGTACCTGTGTGACGTCCTCAAAGAGAGGCCTGCACCGACCTGTTTGCACTCCGCTCTTAATAATGACGTGGGAGTGTCGGCTAGAATAAGAGCAGGCTCTGTCCCGCCGCATTGCATTCTGGGCTGTTACATTCGGCGTTGTTAGCCAGTGTTGTTGACGCCCCAGAGTCAAAAGCCAAAAAGACAATTTAAATAGCTTTAATATTAGAGTTGGAAGTACTCTGAAATGCACTCAGTGGCCAGTTTATTAGGGACACCTGGCTGACACAACATTCCTGCAACTGTACTCGTCAAATAACCACAGAAGAAGTTCAAAACCCGGCTCTACTCCGATTCTTTCTCTGGTTATACTGTTTAGATGTTGTTGGAACTGTTTTGGAGGCGGAACTCAAGTAAACACTCATTCTGCCTCCTGCGTACACAGACACCAAATACCGTTCTGAAATATAACGCGTTAAATACCCATCACTCCGCATACGCAACTCTTATTTAAAAAGAAGAAACTTTTAAAGGAGACGTGTTATGCTGATGTTGTTGTTCATACTTAAATTTAGATTTTTGTACGAGAACATACACACACACACACACACACCTCAATTCATATTGTAGATTACATGATATTAAGAAGGGGCTATTCAGGTTGGATATGATTTATAATATATGATAAACAATATAACATTTCTTTTGAACACTTTAAAAGATAAAGGTGTTTTATTTCTTTTCTCACTTAGATTTCATTGAACTTGTTTGTTTTTTTCTTTCAACTAAATGACCCAAAACATTGATAACGAGGGTAGATAATAATGAGAATAAATATGAAGTAACGAATTTTACCTTTTTAAACTAAAAATAAATCTGGTTTGAATTGAAATCAAAGGGTTACTGAGCTTGTTTACGAGATGTTTCCTCCTCCTTTGTATCAATGGTGCTAAACAACACAACCTCTCTGTATTGAGAGAAACTTACAGATAAAATATTTGTAACCATTTAAAATTGATCTCACAGGAAATGGAGACGGATGAGAATGACGCTGATGAGAAGAAAAAGAAGAAAGGTAAAACGTGTTTTTTTATTTATCTCCACACAACGTACATGACGTCAACAACAACAACACCATCATTTGTCCTGCAGCTCCAAAATGTGGCTACATCACGGGCAATGAGAAGATCATGGTGCTGCTGGAGAAGGTGAAGCCAGAGATCGTTGCCCTCAGAGAGACCATCATCACCGTGAGTCGACCCCTCTCACCTCAACGGCCGCTGAGCTGCTTCCTCTGAACTAACTTTGAGTTGAACTCTGTGTGTTCCTGAAGGTCTCCTGCTGGATTCAGCACCTCGTCCCCAAAATAGAAGACGGAAACGACTTTGGAGTCGCCGTCCAGGTACGTTTCCCACGCGCAGGATGTCAACTTCATTATTTATCACAGTATTAATTCACATTTGATTCTTTTTGTCTCGCCACAGGAGAAAATCCTGGAGAGAATCGCAGCAGTGAGGACCAAAGTCGATGGTTTTCAGACCAACATCAACAAGTGGGTTGGATATAAGTTTAGTTATAGAGTTTAATAAAATACGACGAGATTGCGTCTCGTTCAGCTGTTTTGACAGAAAAGTATGATCTTGATGGTACATTGTTTTACGGGTTTGTTTCCTGACTTTTGCCATTTCTGTTGATTTATCAGGTACTTCTCAGAGCGGGGAGACGCTGTTGGGAAAGCTTCCAAAGAGACTCATGTGGTGAGTGTCCACTGTCCAACAGTCAATGTATCTACGAACAAGTACTGTGTGCGATGTCTCTTCACTCATAACACCGTGTTCCTTCATCTCCATAAACTCCATTAGCACCAAATGTGGATTAATCCGCCGCTGGAAATAGTCCCCCAACAAACGCTCCATTCCCTTTGATTGTGAAACGACAGCGACCAGCTGTTTCCAGGACATTACTGAATGCTTTGAACTCACTCAAGAGTTAATATGCTGATGATGTCAATTTCAGCACAGTGGTGATATTTTGGACAGACGTGGACGTAAACCCCAACGTGTGTTTGTGCCGTGTACACTTTTAACTTGATAAATCCAAGCGGCCGCCCGCCGGTGGGGAGGACCAAACAAAAACAAGTCATTTTTTGAGGGATTTAATCCAACGAACAAAATATCAAAACGTTCACGGACGCTGTACCTTCAAGGTACGAGCGGTATTACAGGGCGGGGCTAGCTGGTTAGCATGAGCTCATTTGACGACACAAAGACGTCTTTGACACAACGCCTCTTCACATTGTGTTGATAATGTTTGTTCATTATTTTAATGTTTAAAGCTAAAATTGTGTCCAGATCTTACACATTGCCTCTTTAAGTCTTTGATAAAGTGATTGTAAATACCTTTAACTTGGCTTTCTCCACCTGCAGATGGACTACCGCTCGCTGGTCCACGAGAAGGACCAGAACATCTACAGCGAGATCAGAGTCATTGTTCTCGACATTCGCGGCTTCCACGTAAGTCAGACGGGTGTTTGTCAGGAGTGTTTACCACGCTGCTGTCGTAGAGGAAGACGATCTAAACCGTGCTTTCTGCCCGCTTCCTGTAGGCCGAGCTTTACGACATCATCAGCAAGAACCTGGAGAAGGTGACCAATCCAAAAGGAGAGGAGAAACCTTCCATGTACTGAAGCTGGAGCGATGTTCAGACGGGCGGATTCTACCAATCGGCTGTCTCTGCTCAGTGATGCTGCATGTGTGCGTGACTCTGTTCTGCTTATTCTTCCCAAAATAACTGGATGAAGTTATTAATCTCTGCTGTTGTATGATGACACTTTGGTTTTGTACCGACACTTGCACTAAATTTTAATTGTACAACTCTGAGTTCAAATGAATAAAGAAAAGTTTTATTCTCCTTTTTAAAAATAAAAAAGTTTTTTATAATGCGTGAAGATGAAAACCTTTTACTGCAGCAGGGTCTGACAGTCTCCAGAGCTGGCTAGTCAGCTAGCTATCTTATCCATCTTCTGCGCTAGTCAGCTAGCTATCTTATCCATCTTCTGCGCTAGTCAGCTAGCTATCTTATCCATCTTCTGCGCTAGTCAGCTAGCTATCTTATCCATCTTCTGCGCTCGTCAGCTAGCTATCTTATCCATCTTCTGCGCTAGTCAGCTAGCTATCTTATCCATCTTCTGCACTAGTCAGCTAGCTATCTTATCCATCTTCTGCGCTCGTCAGCTAGCTATCTTATCCATCTTCTGCGCTAGTCAGCTAGCTATCTTATCCATCTTCTGCACTAGTCAGCTAGCTATCTTATCCATCTTCTGCGCTAGTCAGCTAGCTATCTTATCCATCTTCTGCGCTAGTCAGCTAGCTATCTTATCCATCTTCTGCGCTAGTCAGCTAGCTATCTTATCCATCTTCTGCACTAGTCAGCTAGCTATCTTATCCATCTTCTGCGCTCGTCAGCTAGCTATCTTATCCATCTTCTGCGCTAGTCAGCTAGCTATCTTATCCATCTTCTGCACTAGTCAGCTAGCTATCTTATCCATCTTCTGCGCTCGTCAGCTAGCTATCTTATCCATCTTCTGCGCTAGTCAGCTAGCTATCTTATCCATCTTCTGCACTAGTCAGCTAGCTATCTTATCCATCTTCTGCGCTAGTCAGCTAGCTATCTTATCCATCTTCTGCACTAGTCAGCTAGCTATCTTATCCATCTTCTGCGCTCGTCAGCTAGCTATCTTATCCATCTTCTGCGCTAGTCAGCTAGCTATCTTATCCATCTTCTGCGCTAGTCAGCTAGCTATCTTATCCATCTTCTGCACTAGTCAGCTAGCTATCTTATCCATCTTCTGCGCTCGTCAGCTGGCTATCTTATCCATCTTCTGCGCTAGTCAGCTAACTATCTTATCCATCTTCTGCGCTAGTCAGCTAATGTTAGCGATCTTATCCATCTTCTGCGCTAGTCAGCTAACGTTAGCTATCTTATCCATCTTCTGCGCTAGTCAGCTAACGTTAGCGATCTTATCCATCTTCTGCGCTAGTCAGCTAACGTTAGCTATCTTATCCATCTTCTGCGCTAGTCAGCTGGCTATCTTATCCATCTTCTGTGCTAGTCAGCTAACTATCTTATCCATCTTCTGCGCTAGTCAGCTAACGTTAGCGATCTTATCCATCTTCTGCGCTAGTCAGCTAACTATCTTATCCATCTTCTGCGCTAGTCAGCTAACGTTATCTATCTTATCCATCTTCTGCGCTAGTCAGCTAACGTTAGCTATCTTATCCATCTTCTGCGCTAGTCAGCTAGCTAGCTTATCCATCTTCTGCGCTAGTCAGCTAGCTATCTTATCCATCTTCTGCGCTAGTCAGCTAGCTATCTTATCCATCTTCTGAGCTAGTCAGCTCACTAGACTCTGGAGCTCTTGTTGCTCTCCTGGTGAAGTAGTCTTCCAGCAGCGAGGAGTGAGGCTGGGGGGTTGAGACCCAGAGTCACCAGTATAACGTTAGCATGGACCAGTATAACGTTAGCATGGAAGCATGGTGCAATTAGCAAGGTAGCTAACTAGCCAGCTGCTAAATGAGTACGAGTATAATTGATCTAATACACAAGTGTAGGCTAAAATGATAGAAATTCACGTATAACCCAAAATATTAAACCAGAATATCTTCACATATTTCCATTATGTTCTAAGTGAGGTCATATCAGTGGTGGAGAGTCACTGTACAAGTCTGAGGTATTTTCATTGGATACTTCTACTTCTATTGTACATTTTACTTCTATGTATTCATGTAACAAATGTATTTTGTCACTACTTACTTTCAGATTAGGATTTTACTCCAATGATTATAAAATCAAATGAATTATCCAGATTAAAGCAGAGTACAAGAAGGCTTCTTCTCCTTGATGAGTCAGCGTATGAGGAATTCATTTTATTTATAAATCTACAGGAGCATAAATTAAGAAATATGATGTGATTTGGCATGTAAAAGTTATGCATGTTAATTCATATTTTATGTTGCATCATTGTTTTCATTGATATATATTTTTGATCTTTTAGTAGAGTTTAGGTTTAGGTTTATATCTACTTTATAAAAATGGGCAAATAATACATTAAAAACAATGTCCAGTAGATGGAGATATTACACCAGTTATAAGATATTAAGGGACGGAAGAGTTATGAAAAGTTGAGCTGAGAAACATTTAAGATTTTAAACAAATACCGACACAAAGAACTCAAAATATAGCGAAGGAGAGAGACAGACGCATTCTGTTTCAGTCTAAATGTCATATTCTGACCACTTTTAGTTGAATAATTTAATAGTGAATATTGAACCATACAGTTCAGCAGAAACATCAAACTAAAATATAAGGTTTCCGTCTTTGATTTCTTAAACCTTAACTTAATGTAATAAAGGGGCTAAATTAAACAAGCCATGGATACGTGGCTTCATAGTTGTTTCTGTTTCAGACGTTCGGGGGAAACTAATCTGCTCTCTTACAATATTTAGGACAACTTTAATAAATCTATAGCTGTACCTTTTCATAACCTGTGTACCTGACCAGCTGAATCCCTGAAAAGTGAAGCAGAAGTATTCAAATCACCGTGTGGGGGAATTACACCAGACACATAGAGACACTGAGTTTACAACACAACTGGGTTTTATTGGAGGATGCAGAGTTCATGCCGTCAATGTTTACAAAGGTTAAAGTGAGACAGAGGTAAAGACACAATCAATGCACCAATGTTGGGGAAATGCTGCTAATTAAGAAGCTGATAGAGCTAGAAAAAAGAAAATACATTTTAAAATATGTAATCAACCAGTTTAAGGTGTTTCATTATTTCAGCTTGTGGCATATTTAAATCTACAAGGAAATAAATCACATTCCAACACTTTATTGATCTGAGCAGTTCAGTGTCGGCTGGCCAATAGAGGGCCATGGGGCCTGGCCCCACCTTGATACTGAATATTATTATTTGATATATATACTGTATATATATATATATATATATATTATACTGAATTGCCTGTGAGGGAGACTAAAATAAGATGTCCTGACGTGTTTACCAAAGTGTTATTTTCGGCTTCTTTTCGTGTTGGAATAAAGGTTACATATTTAACTGCAAAGTAGTAATGCGTGTTTGATATCTTAATTTTTTTTGCATTAAATCATTCTGGGATGTTTGCTGAAAATGATTGGATGGCCCTACCTCGAAAATCTCCACCAGCTGCCTGCGCTGTTGTTTCTGAATATTAACATCTGATGAACCACATGCATCAGCCTCTCCACCTGACCTGAAGATGGGGCCTTGTTCTCAAACCAAACGCACCTGTTGTCACACTTTGTAACTATCTTCTTGAGGTCAGGTGTCAAGGAGTGTATGAAGGCACCTTGGGTCATGTCGCCCTGCATCAGGTCGTTCTCTCGGGTGAACAGGATGAGCGTTTGCTCATGGACTTTGCTGCCAAAAGCCTCTCCCAACTTCCTCAGTATGTTTCTCTCGCCGTCTGTAAATCTGCTGACGTGCATCACGAGTAGGTACACGGTGGACCCGTGCTCGCTGAGCTCTTTGCACTTATTCACGTGTTGCTTCTTAGTGAAGTCGTTGATGTCGTCGTCGAAGATGTCCGGGGTATCGATGACCCGAACCCAGCTGCTGCCTATCTCTTTGTCCTCCGCTTGGCACTCTGCGGTGACCGGAGATGAGCTGGCCTTTGACGGGAAGATCGTCTTTCCGAGGATCGTGTTTCCACTCGCGCTCTTTCCAGACCCGGACATTCCCAGCAGAACCAGGTTCACTCTGGAGTCAGAGGGCTTTCCTGCATTGATGGAGAACAAAGAGGACTTTACATAATTATGTTTTCATAATTACAAGCAGCTGCTTTAAAAAAGTAAAAATGTTATCCAGTAAAAACTTTCACAGTTGATTTCTTTTTATGTTGCAAGTTTTCTGAAATGTTATGTTTAAATATGCAAATGAGGGATTATCTCATGGTAACTTTTGGTGAATTTAGGAGAAATCTACAGACGTAAACAGACAAAAAGACATTTTCTCTCCACTAGTCTGAAGGAGACGTTTTATGAAAACTAAATAGCACAACATTTAAAAACTGACTAGTGCATGAAAAACACAGAAACTAATTCATGTTTTGTAATAATTGAACTTGAAAACACAAGTCTCACTTTTTAAACTCTAATCTGCCGCCTGAATAAAAAGCCAAATAAGAGTTTCTGTGAGTAGCTGTAACACATTTCTGGTTCAGTTTGAATGAGTCAGCCTTTCATTTTTATTAAAGTTTTATTTTATTATTATTATAAAATTGTATTCAATTATGTTATTTCATTTTTTGTTAAATGTGTTGTTCAACACATTTGACTTTACGTTAGTAAGATGCTGCTTTAGGTGAAGTTAAGTTGGGCGACCGTGGCTCACTGGGTTAAGAGGGTGACGAACGGTTCGATCCCCGACTGGGACGTGTCACGTGTTGAAGTGTACCTGAGCAACACACTGAACCCTTGGCTCCCCTGGCAGCCCACTGCTCCCCATACACAGGGATGGGTCAAATGCAGTAGTCAAATTTCATGTATGTGTAAAATGTATATGACAATAAAAATGCTTTCTTCTTCTTCTAAGAGATTGTTGCTCACCTGCTACCTTCATTGGATCATCAGGATGGTCAGCGTGACTATAATGCAGAAGAAGAACCACATTAATCATATTTGTAACACCAAAATACTTCACATGAAGTTACTCCGGATCATACGTGTCTCTTTTTTCCTACCTCGTGCTGGTTGCCTTTTGACGTCTATCTTCAGCCATTTTGCTGATAGTGCTGAAAAGATTCGAAATCTTCAAGCATGTGAACGGGTAAGATTCAGTGTGTTCGTGGATGAGCGGCAGCACCACGATGAACTCTTCTGTGGATTTTCCAGTCAACTTGTGCAGCTCTTCTATCTGCTTCCACACCTCGCCTGTTGAAAAGCCCTCCTTCACCACCAACAAAGACCTGTCATGGTCTTTATTGTAAACAAATACACTCTTTATGTCTTTGCTTGGCTTGTTCAAGTCTGGTGTATATATGATCTTGTAATTGTTATTTTCATATATCTCAGATTCTTTCAGATAACTTGATTTGGCTGCTTCATCTCCCCCTATGATGACAGTTATCAGGGCTCTCTTCAAAGCAGCCTCACTTCCCAGGACGATAAGGGAAACCTTTTCTGTGAAAACAACAAACATAATTTACCTGATACGTACAATAAAGAATCCTACACATTACATATAGATATATATATGTATATATTGTCAATAATTTACAACACTTTAGTTTATTGTGATATATCTCAAATGTAAACTTCTGTGTAATTTGTAAATTTGTATCTTAGTCTTAAAACTTTTGATGAACACAATTTTAGTTCCTTTAGCTTTTTTATCCTTTCTTTTTAAGTATGACTGTTGATATCTAATAACAGGAGGTCTCTTCATGAGCCCTTTGTTGGCTGCTAACCTCTCCTGCACAAGGTTCAAACTTGTCTTTTTATACCTGCAGATACAAAATAAAAAGAATGTTGCAGAACTTACTGTAAGACATGGTCCTCAGATCCAGTGCTGCAACGTAGAGTCCAGAGAAGCAGAGTGGTGTCTGCAGAATGAGCTGCTCTCTTTTATACGGAGCTGTTATGTAACACTGATGGGGCGGGGTGGAGGGAGGGCGGGGGGGGGTCAGGTGTGTAGCTGCTTTATAAACCACAGTCTGAAACGAATGCTTTTCATCTGTGTTGAGACATCGCTGCTGAGAGAAGATGGCTTCAGTTTCTGCTGGTAAGACTTTGACTCACAATGTGCTCATATCCACTAAAGTCTCTGTACGTGAAGCCAATGACATCATTTCTTCAGACAGCTTCAACAGAAAGTTGTGAATTTGTGTTTCAGGTCCCGACTTGAGAATCGTGATGATCGGAAAAACCGGTGTGGGCAAGAGCGCCGTTGGAAACACCATTCTGGGAATAAAGTACTTCCTGTCCTGTCCCAGTTCAGAGTCAGTGACCAACTCCTGCAAGAAAGGCGTGGCGCGATGGGGCAACAGAGTGGTCAGTGTGGTGGACACACCGGGCATCCTGGACACCAAGAAGTCAGCTGAGTTCATGAAGAGAGAGATCGTGAAGTGCGTGCAGGTCTCGTGTCCCGGTCCTCATGTGTTCCTGCTGGTCATCCAAGTCGGTCGATTCACCAAAGAGGAGAAGAACTCCGTGGAGGCCCTGCAAGAGCTGTTCGGCCCCAACGCCAACCAGTACATGATCGTGCTGTTCACCCGCGGCGGCGACCTCGGGGACATGACCATCCAGGAGTACGTCTGCACGGGCAGTCCAGGGCTTCGAAAGGTCATCCAGAGCTGTGGAAACCGGTTCCACGTCTTTGAAAACACCAGCAAAGACAGAGGCCAAGTGAATGAGCTGATCAGGAAGATCGACGACATGTACGCCGCCAATGCGGGGACGTACTACACAGACGCCATGTACAGAGAAGTGACGGAAAAACTACCGATGGTAGAGAACAACCCGGATTTCGTCTTCGACTTCTTTGGCGCACTGGTGAAGCGTTTGATTAATTTTTGGCTTATTCTTGGAAAAGAGTAACTAACCCACAATCTGTAGTCCTTTTGTCCTTCTATGTTGTTTTGAATTTACACTCGTAAAGCATCTTCTAGTCGGGGCAAAGAATCTATTTAACTGACAAACACACATGAAATAATATGACACACACTTAGAGTGTAGACAAAACAAAATATTTTTAAGAAAAGGATTCAAGTGATTTTGATTGATAGAGCCCATTATCACAAATCACAACTTAGATCCAAGTATCTTCATGTCGTTGTTTAAAGATGTGCTTCGAGTATCTCCTGTCTCTGCTGCACATGAATCTATTCTGGATGTTACAGTACAATCACGGTGGTTAAATGTCTGGACGTAACAGTATGCTTTTTAATTTTTCACTGATTATAAATGACGTGATTTAACATGTATGTGTGTTTTATGCTGTTAAATGATGAAATAAAAACACGTATAACCTCCCAATAACATCGGGTTCTCATTGTTTCATAATATTGTAATATTAATTGAGCTATACAACTCATTATTAAATCATAAATTATTATTATTATTACTGTCATTATCAACATAATTACTGCTGTTGGTATTCTATAATAAATATATAATATGACCATTTTTTCACAGCAAACATTTCAGTCAGTGTGCAGAACACGGGGACCCTGGAACCAGCTCACCTACATGAAATGCTTATAAATTCAACTTGTTTACATGCATCTACATAATCTATCAAGTGATCATTTGTTCATCAATACTGATGTGATCTTTTCAAGTCTCTTTGGTCAAGAGAGGTTTCTGCAAAATGTTCTCGATCTGATTTACTTCTTATTTTCAGGAGTAATTTGCAGTGTAATATAAATGCACTGTAATGAATTGCTGTAAATTTACAGTGAATTTAAAACGGTATCTTACAGTATTTCATAATAACAGTACCATACAGTTAAATGTCCATCCCTCGCATGTAAATTAACAGTCAATGCCGTCAATTAACCATAACAACAGCTTACCTTCAACAGTAAGACGCATACTAAACGCTGAAGGTCTCCATGCCCCAACTCCAAGACGTAAACCACCACTGACCCAAAAGCATAAGAAAGGTCGGCTCCAATACGCTCAAAACCATATTAATAAGCTACAGGGTTTCATTGGCAAACGCAGCGTTCATGCCGTCAATGCTTACAAAGCTTAAAGTGAGACAGAGGTAAAGACACAATCAATGCACCAATTTTGGGGAAAGAAATGCTGCTAATTAGGAAGGTGGTATAGCTCGACAAAAGAAAACCAATTAAAATATATATAATCAAGCAGTTCAAGGTGTTTCATTATTTCAGCTTGTGGCATATTTAAATCTACAAGGAAAGAAATCACATTCCAACACTTTTTTGATGTGGTCAGTTGTTGTTTCTGCATGTTAACATCTGATGAACCGTCTGCATCAGCCTCTCCACCTGATGTGTGGAGAGGCTAGCAAGCTAAGTTAACATAAATAAAGTGAATCACCAATTACAGTGTTAAGATGTAACGTCAGTAACCTAACTAGTGTTTACTTGTGCTATTATTGGACCGACTGTAGGACCGACTGTAGGACCGGCTGTAGGACCGGCTGTAGTTCCGACTGTAGGCCCGACTGTAGGACCGGCTGTAGGACCGGCTGTAGGTCCAGCTTTAGTTCCGACTGTAGGACCGGCTGTAGGACCGGCTGTAGGTCAGACTGTAGGACCAGCTTTAGTTCCGACTGTAGGACCGGCTGTAGGACCGGCTGTAGGACCGGCTGTAGGTCAGACTGTAGGACCAGCTTTAGTTCCGACTGTAGGACCGGCTGTAGGACCGGCTGTAGGACCGGCTGTAGGACCGGCTGTAGGACCGGCTGTAGGTCAGACTGTAGGACCAGCTTTAGGTCCGACTGTAGGACCGGCTGTAGGACCGGCTGTAGGACCGGCTGTAGGTCAGACTGTAGGACCAGCTTTAGGTCTGACTGTAGGACCGGCTGTAGGACCGGCTGTAGGACCGACTGTAGGACCGGCTGTAGGACCGGCTGTAGGACCGACTGTAGGACCGGCTGTAGGTCTAACATTAGAACCAGATCAACCTCATTTTAGTGTTGAACATTAGTCCATTATCCTGGATGTCATAGAGCTTTCCAGAAGTTCAGGACATTGTGTTTCTAAAGTGTTTATTTTGTTTGTGTTACAGTCACTTGTCCTCAGAGATTGAGGATACCAGCCAGACGCTGCAGTCAAGTCCTCTTTCAAGGTGTTCTCTCTCTTTATTGTTTTCAGTCATGTGTGAGTTCATGCTGTTCAAATTAACTGTTATTGTGTATAAGAGGGAGTGACTGAGTGTCTGAGGGAGTGACGCCAAGTTCGAAGATTGTCCGATAGCATGCTACTTGTTCAAAGGTATGTACCTATCCCTCCAGTGGTATGCTACTTGTTCAAAGGTAGGTACTTATCCCTCGAGTGGTATGCCGGTACTTTCCCAACAACACACCATTTCCTGAAGGCAGGTACAGTGTGAAAGTTCATATAAGTGGTATATGCCGTTGAATCAGAGTGGTATGCCATCCATAACAGTGGTATGTATCAGTTGCACTCAAAATAATTCAACCCCCATTGCAAATTAGGTTTATTGGCAACATTTACAAGTTACAGTTTTCAATAAACAAGTCAAACGACAATTTAAATAGCTCAACACAACTGATGTTACAAGCGGCTCCTCCAAATTCAACACAAAATGTCATTTTCAATGACTATTACAGTCTCAAAATGATTCAACCCCTTGATGACAAGCATCTTTGTACTTAGTAGAGCACCCTTTTGCTGTTATGACCTGATGCAACCTGATGCAACCAATCAAGGGCCTCATTAGTTGCATCAGGTGTGCTTGAGATAGAACACATCAAATACCTGACTGGCAGTGACGTTTGATTGCATATTAGAAATATGGGGAAGTCAAGAGAATTGTCCAAAAAGAGATCATTGCCTTGCACGAACAAGGAAGAGGACATAAAAAGATAGCAAAGGCACTAAATGTCCCTAGAGATATCGATGGAAGCGTAGTTTGGAAGTTCAAAGTTAAAGTTACACTGGCTACACTACCTGGACGTGGCAGAGAGAGGAAGCTTTCAACGGCTGCCACCAGATTTCTGAGGAGGCAGGTGGCCAAAAACCCTCGAGTGACTGCAAAAGACCTGCAGCAAGACTTGGTGGCAGCAGGCACTGCGGTTTCAGTTTCCACAATAAGACGCATACTAAACGCTGAAGGTCTCCATGCCCCAACTCCAAGACGTAAACCACCACTGACCCAAAAGCATAAGAAAGGTCGGCTCCAATACGCTCAAAACCATATTAATAAGCTACAGGGTTTCATTGGCAAACGCAGCGTTCATGCCGTCAATGCTTACAAAGCTTAAAGTGAGACAGAGGTAAAGACACAATCAATGCACCAATTTTGGGGAAAGAAATGCTGCTAATTAGGAAGCTGGTATAGCTCGACAAAAGAAAACCAATTAAAATATATATAATCAAGCAGTTCAAGGTGTTTCATTATTTCAGCTTGTGGCATATTTAAATCTACAAGGAAAGAAATCACATTCCAACACTTTTTTGATGTGGTCAGTTGTTGTTTCTGCATGTTAACATCTGATGAACCGTCTGCATCAGCCTCTCCACCTGATGTGTGGAGAGGCTAGCAAGCTAAGTTAACATAAATAAAGTGAATCACCAATTACAGTGTTAAGATGTAACGTCAGTAACCTAACTAGTGTTTACTTGTGCTATTATTGGACCGACTGTAGGACCGACTGTAGGACCGGCTGTAGGACCGGCTGTAGTTCCGACTGTAGGCCCGACTGTAGGACCGGCTGTAGGACCGGCTGTAGGACCGGCTGTAGGTCCGACTGTAGGACCAGCTTTAGTTCCGACTGTAGGACCGGCTGTAGGACCGGCTGTAGGTCCGACTGTAGGACCAGCTTTAGTTCCGACTGTAGGACCGGCTGTAGGACCGGCTGTAGGTCAGACTGTAGGACCGACTGTAGGACCGACTGTAGGACCGGCTGTAGGACCGGCTGTAGTTCCGACTGTAGGACCGGCTGTAGGACCGGCTGTAGGACCGGCTGTAGGTCAGACTGTAGGACCAGCTTTAGTTCCGACTGTAGGACCGGCTGTAGGACCGGCTGTAGGTCAGACTGTAGGACCGACTGTAGGACCGACTGTAGGACCGGCTGTAGGACCGGCTGTAGTTCCGACTGTAGGACCGGCTGTAGGACCGGCTGTAGGACCGGCTGTAGGTCCGACTGTAGGACCAGCTTTAGTTCCGACTGTAGGACCGACTGTAGGACCGGCTGTAGGACCGGCTGTTGGACCGGCTGTAGGACCGCAAACGGGACGATTATCAAAATGGAGAGAATGGCGACGTGTGTTCGAGATGATGAACAGTTGAGGTAATGCCAACAGTAACGTTAGTGTGTGTTCTCCCAGGAGCAACATTAGAACCAGATCAACCTCATTTTAGTGTTGAACGTTAGTCCATTATCCTGGATGTCATAGAGCTTTCCAGAAGTTCAGAACATTGTGTTTCTAAAGTGTTTATTTTGTTTGTGTTACAGTCACTTGTCCTCAGAGATTGAGGATACCAGCCAGACGCTGCAGTCAAGTCCTCTTTCAAGGTGTTCTCTCTCTTTATTGTTTTCAGTCATGTGTGAGTTCATGCTGTTCAAATGAACTGTTATTGTGTATAAGAGGGAGTGACTGAGTGTCTGAGGGAGTGACGCCAAGTTCGAAGATTGTCCGATAGCATGCTACTTGTTCAAAGGTATTTACCTATCCCTCCAGTGGTATGCTACTTGTTCAAAGGTAGGTACTTATCCCTCGAGTGGTATGCCGGTACTTTCCCAACAACACACCATTTCCTGAAGGCAGGTACAGTGTGAAAGTTCATATAAGTGGTATATGCCGTTGAATCAGAGTGGTATGCCATCCATAACAGTGGTATGTATCAGTTGCACTCAAAATGATTCAACCCCCATTGCAAATTAGGTTTATTGGCAACATTTACAAGTTACAGTTTTCAATAAACAAGTCAAACGACAATTTAAATAGCTCAACACAACTGATGTTACAAGCGGCTCCTCCAAATTCAACACAAAATGTCATTTTCAATGACTATTACAGTCTCAAAATGATTCAACCCCTTGATGACAAGCATCTTTTGTACTTAGTAGAGCACCCTTTTGCTGTTATGACCTGATGCAACCTGATGCAACCAATCAAGGGCCTCATTAGTTGCATCAGGTGTGCTTGAGATAGAACACATCAAATACCTGACTGGCAGTGACGTTTGATTGCATATTAGAAATATGGGGAAGTCAAGAGAATTGTCCAAAAAGAGATCATTGCCTTGCACGAACAAGGAAGAGGACATAAAAAGATAGCAAAGGCACTAAATGTCCCTAGAGATATCGATGGAAGCGTAGTTTGGAAGTTCAAAGTTAAAGTTACACTGGCTACACTACCTGGACGTGGCAGAGAGAGGAAGCTTTCAACGGCTGCCACCAGATTTCTGAGGAGGCAGGTGGCCAAAAACCCTCGAGTGACTGCAAAAGACCTGCAGCAAGACTTGGTGGCAGCAGGCACTGCGGTTTCAGTTTCCACAATAAGACGCATACTAAACGCTGAAGGTCTCCATGCCCCAACTCCAAGACGTAAACCACCACTGACCCAAAAGCATAAGAAAGGTCGGCTCCAATACGATCAAAACCATATTAATAAGCTACAGGGTTTCATTGGCAAACGCAGCGTTCATGCCGTCAATGCTTACAAAGCTTAAAGTGAGACAGAGGTAAAGACACAATCAATGCACCAATTTTGGGGAAAGAAATGCTGCTAATTAGGAAGCTGGTATAGCTCGACAAAAGAAAACCAATTAAAATATATATAATCAAGCAGTTCAAGGTGTTTCATTATTTCAGCTTGTGGCATATTTAAATCTACAAGGAAAGAAATCACATTCCAACACTTTTTTGATGTGGTCAGTTGTTGTTTCTGCATGTTAACATCTGATGAACCGTCTGCATCAGCCTCTCCACCTGATGTGTGGAGAGGCTAGCAAGCTAAGTTAACATAAATAAAGTGAATCACCAATTACAGTGTTAAGATGTAACGTCAGTAACCTAACTAGTGTTTACTTGTGCTATTATTGGACCGACTGTAGGACCGACTGTAGGACCGGCTGTAGGACCGGCTGTAGTTCCGACTGTAGGCCCGACTGTAGGACCGGCTGTAGGACCGGCTGTAGGACCGGCTGTAGGTCCGACTGTAGGACCAGCTTTAGTTCCGACTGTAGGACCGGCTGTAGGACCGGCTGTAGGTCCGACTGTAGGACCAGCTTTAGTTCCGACTGTAGGACCGGCTGTAGGACCGGCTGTAGGTCAGACTGTAGGACCGACTGTAGGACCGACTGTAGGACCGGCTGTAGGACCGGCTGTAGTTCCGACTGTAGGACCGGCTGTAGGACCGGCTGTAGGACCGGCTGTAGGTCAGACTGTAGGACCAGCTTTAGTTCCGACTGTAGGACCGGCTGTAGGACCGGCTGTAGGTCAGACTGTAGGACCGACTGTAGGACCGACTGTAGGACCGGCTGTAGGACCGGCTGTAGTTCCGACTGTAGGACCGGCTGTAGGACCGGCTGTAGGACCGGCTGTAGGTCCGACTGTAGGACCAGCTTTAGTTCCGACTGTAGGACCGACTGTAGGACCGGCTGTAGGACCGGCTGTTGGACCGGCTGTAGGACCGCAAACGGGACGATTATCAAAATGGAGAGAATGGCGACGTGTGTTCGAGATGATGAACAGTTGAGGTAATGCCAACAGTAACGTTAGTGTGTGTTCTCCCAGGAGCAACATTAGAACCAGATCAACCTCATTTTAGTGTTGAACGTTAGTCCATTATCCTGGATGTCATAGAGCTTTCCAGAAGTTCAGAACATTGTGTTTCTAAAGTGTTTATTTTGTTTGTGTTACAGTCACTTGTCCTCAGAGATTGAGGATACCAGCCAGACGCTGCAGTCAAGTCCTCTTTCAAGGTGTTCTCTCTCTTTATTGTTTTCAGTCATGTGTGAGTTCATGCTGTTCAAATTAACTGTTATTGTGTATAAGAGGGAGTGACTGAGTGTCTGAGGGAGTGACGCCAAGTTCGAAGATTGTCCGATAGCATGCTACTTGTTCAAAGGTATTTACCTATCCCTCCAGTGGTATGCTACTTGTTCAAAGGTAGGTACTTATCCCTCGAGTGGTATGCCGGTACTTTCCCAACAACACACCATTTCCTGAAGGCAGGTACAGTGTGAAAGTTCATATAAGTGGTATATGCCGTTGAATCAGAGTGGTATGCCATCCATAACAGTGGTATGTATCAGTTGCACTCAAAATGATTCAACCCCCATTGCAAATTAGGTTTATTGGCAACATTTACAAGTTACAGTTTTCAATAAACAAGTCAAACGACAATTTAAATAGCTCAACACAACTGATGTTACAAGCGGCTCCTCCAAATTCAACACAAAATGTCATTTTCAATGACTATTACAGTCTCAAAATGATTCAACCCCTTGATGACAAGCATCTTTTGTACTTAGTAGAGCACCCTTTTGCTGTTATGACCTGATGCAACCTGATGCAACCAATCAAGGGCCTCATTAGTTGCATCAGGTGTGCTTGAGATAGAACACATCAAATACCTGACTGGCAGTGACGTTTGATTGCATATTAGAAATATGGGGAAGTCAAGAGAATTGTCCAAAAAGAGATCATTGCCTTGCACGAACAAGGAAGAGGACATAAAAAGATAGCAAAGGCACTAAATGTCCCTAGAGATATCGATGGAAGCGTAGTTTGGAAGTTCAAAGTTAAAGTTACACTGGCTACACTACCTGGACGTGGCAGAGAGAGGAAGCTTTCAACGGCTGCCACCAGATTTCTGAGGAGGCAGGTGGCCAAAAACCCTCGAGTGACTGCAAAAGACCTGCAGCAAGACTTGGTGGCAGCAGGCACTGCGGTTTCAGTTTCCACAATAAGACGCATACTAAACGCTGAAGGTCTCCATGCCCCAACTCCAAGACGTAAACCACCACTGACCCAAAAGCATAAGAAAGGTCGGCTCCAATACGCTCAAAACCATATTAATAAGCTACAGGGTTTCATTGGCAAACGCAGCGTTCATGCCGTCAATGCTTACAAAGCTTAAAGTGAGACAGAGGTAAAGACACAATCAATGCACCAATTTTGGGGAAAGAAATGCTGCTAATTAGGAAGCTGGTATAGCTCGACAAAAGAAAACCAATTAAAATATATATAATCAAGCAGTTCAAGGTGTTTCATTATTTCAGCTTGTGGCATATTTAAATCTACAAGGAAAGAAATCACATTCCAACACTTTTTTGATGTGGTCAGTTGTTGTTTCTGCATGTTAACATCTGATGAACCGTCTGCATCAGCCTCTCCACCTGATGTGTGGAGAGGCTAGCAAGCTAAGTTAACATAAATAAAGTGAATCACCAATTACAGTGTTAAGATGTAACGTCAGTAACCTAACTAGTGTTTACTTGTGCTATTATTGGACCGACTGTAGGACCGACTGTAGGACCGTCTGTAGGACCGGCTGTAGTTCCGACTGTAGGCCCGACTGTAGGACCGGCTGTAGGACCGGCTGTAGGTCCGACTGTAGGACCAGCTTTAGTTCCGACTGTAGGACCGGCTGTAGGACCGGCTGTAGGTCCGACTGTAGGACCAGCTTTAGTTCCGACTGTAGGACCGGCTGTAGGACCGGCTGTAGGACCGGCTGTAGGTCAGACTGTAGGACCGACTGTAGGACCGACTGTAGGACCGGCTGTAGGACCGGCTGTAGTTCCGACTGTAGGACCGGCTGAAGGACCGGCTGTAGGACCGGCTGTAGGTCCGACTGTAGGACCAGCTTTAGTTCCGACTGTAGGACCGACTGTAGGACCGGCTGTAGGACCGGCTGTTGGACCGGCTGTAGGACCGCAAACGGGACGATTATCAAAATGGAGAGAATGGCGACGTGTGTTCGAGATGATGAACAGTTGAGGTAATGCCAACAGTAACGTTAGTGTGTGTTCTCCCAGGAGCAACATTAGAACCAGAACAACCTCATTTTAGTGTTGAACGTTAGTCCATTATCCTGGATGTCATAGAGCTTTCCAGAAGTTCAGAACATTGTGTTTCTAAAGTGTTTATTTTGTTTGTGTTACAGTCACTTGTCCTCAGAGATTGAGGATACCCGCCAGACGCTGCAGTCAAGTCCTCTTTCAAGGTGTTCTCTCTCTTTATTGTTTTCAGTCATGTGTGAGTTCATGCTGTTCAAATTAACTGTTAATGTGTATAAGAGGGAGTGACTGAGTGTCTGAGGGAGTGACGCCAAGTTCGAAGATTGTCCGATAGCATGCTACTTGTTCAAAGGTATGTACCTATCCCTCCAGTGGTATGCTACTTGTTCAAAGGTAGGTACTTATCCTTCGAGTGGTATGCCGGTACTTTCCCAACAACACACCATTTCCTGAAGGCAGGTACAGTGTGAAAGTTCATATAAGTGGTATATGCCGTTGAATCAGAGTGGTATGCCATCCATAACAGTGGTATGTATCAGTTGCACTCAAAATGATTCAACCCCCATTGCAAATTAGGTTTATTGGCAACATTTACAAGTTACAGTTTTCAATAAACAAGTCAAACGACAATTTAAATAGCTCAACACAACTGATGTTACAAGCGGCTCCTCCAAATTCAACACAAAATGTCATTTTCAATGACTATTACAGTCTCAAAATGATTCAACCCCTTGATGACAAGCATCTTTGTACTTAGTAGAGCACCCTTTTGCTGTTATGACCTGATGCAACCTGATGCAACCAATCAAGGGCCTCATTAGTTGCATCAGGTGTGCTTGAGATAGAACACATCAAATACCTGACTGGCAGTGACGTTTGATTGCATATTAGAAATATGGGGAAGTCAAGAGAATTGTCCAAAAAGAGATCATTGCCTTGCACGAACAAGGAAGAGGACATAAAAAGATAGCAAAGGCACTAAATGTCCCTAGAGATATCGATGGAAGCGTAGTTTGGAAGTTCAAAGTTAAAGTTACACTGGCTACACTACCTGGACGTGGCAGAGAGAGGAAGCTTTCAACGGCTGCCACCAGATTTCTGAGGAGGCAGGTGGCCAAAAACCCTCGAGTGACTGCAAAAGACCTGCAGCAAGACTTGGTGGCAGCAGGCACTGCGGTTTCAGTTTCCACAATAAGACGCATACTAAACGCTGAAGGTCTCCATGCCCCAACTCCAAGACGTAAACCACCACTGACCCAAAAGCATAAGAAAGGTCGGCTCCAATACGCTCAAAACCATATTAATAAGCTACAGGGTTTCATTGGCAAACGCAGCGTTCATGCCGTCAATGCTTACAAAGCTTAAAGTGAGACAGAGGTAAAGACACAATCAATGCACCAATTTTGGGGAAAGAAATGCTGCTAATTAGGAAGCTGGTATAGCTCGACAAAAGAAAACCAATTAAAATATATATAATCAAGCAGTTCAAGGTATTTCATTATTTCAGCTTGTGGCATATTTAAATCTACAAGGAAAGAAATCACATTCCAACACTTTTTTGATGTGGTCAGTTGTTGTTTCTGCATGTTAACATCTGATGAACCGTCTGCATCAGCCTCTCCACCTGATGTGTGGAGAGGCTAGCAAGCTAAGTTAACATAAATAAAGTGAATCACCAATTACAGTGTTAAGATGTAACGTCAGTAACCTAACTAGTGTTTACTTGTGCTATTATTGGACCGACTGTAGGACCGACTGTAGGACCGGCTGTAGGACCGGCTGTAGTTCCGACTGTAGGCCCGACTGTAGGACCGGCTGTAGGACCGGCTGTAGGACCGGCTGTAGGTCCGACTGTAGGACCAGCTTTAGTTCCGACTGTAGGACCGGCTGTAGGACCGGCTGTAGGTCCGACTGTAGGACCAGCTTTAGTTCCGACTGTAGGACCGGCTGTAGGACCGGCTGTAGGTCAGACTGTAGGACCAGCTTTAGTTCCGACTGTAGGACCGACTGTAGGACCGGCTGTAGGACCGGCTGTTGGACCGGCTGTAGGACCGCAAACGGGACGATTATCAAAATGGAGAGAATGGCGACGTGTGTTCGAGATGATGAACAGTTGAGGTAATGCCAACAGTAACGTTAGTGTGTGTTCTCCCAGGAGCAACATTAGAACCAGATCAACCTCATTTTAGTGTTGAACGTTAGTCCATTATCCTGGATGTCATAGAGCTTTCCAGAAGTTCAGAACATTGTGTTTCTAAAGTGTTTATTTTGTTTGTGTTACAGTCACTTGTCCTCAGAGATTGAGGATACCAGCCAGACGCTGCAGTCAAGTCCTCTTTCAAGGTGTTCTCTCTCTTTATTGTTTTCAGTCATGTGTGAGTTCATGCTGTTCAAATTAACTGTTATTGTGTATAAGAGGGAGTGACTGAGTGTCTGAGGGAGTGACGCCAAGTTCGAAGATTGTCCGATAGCATGCTACTTGTTCAAAGGTATGTACCTATCCCTCCAGTGGTATGCTACTTGTTCAAAGGTAGGTACTTATCCCTCGAGTGGTATGCCGGTACTTTCCCAACAACACACCATTTCCTGAAGGCAGGTACAGTGTGAAAGTTCATATAAGTGGTATATGCCGTTGAATCAGAGTGGTATGCCATCCATAACAGTGGTATGTATCAGTTGCACTCAAAATGATTCAACCCCCATTGCAAATTAGGTTTATTGGCAACATTTACAAGTTACAGTTTTCAATAAACAAGTCAAACGACAATTTAAATAGCTCAACACAACTGATGTTACAAGCGGCTCCTCCAAATTCAACACAAAATGTCATTTTCAATGACTATTACAGTCTCAAAATGATTCAACCCCTTGATGACAAGCATCTTTTGTACTTAGTAGAGCACCCTTTTGCTGTTATGACCTGATGCAACCTGATGCAACCAATCAAGGGCCTCATTAGTTGCATCAGGTGTGCTTGAGATAGAACACATCAAATACCTGACTGGCAGTGACGTTTGATTGCATATTAGAAATATGGGGAAGTCAAGAGAATTGTCCAAAAAGAGATCATTGCCTTGCACGAACAAGGAAGAGGACATAAAAAGATAGCAAAGGCACTAAATGTCCCTAGAGATATCGATGGAAGCGTAGTTTGGAAGTTCAAAGTTAAAGTTACACTGGCTACACTACCTGGACGTGGCAGAGAGAGGAAGCTTTCAACGGCTGCCACCAGATTTCTGAGGAGGCAGGTGACCAAAAACCCTCGAGTGACTGCAAAAGACCTGCAGCAAGACTTGGTGGCAGCAGGCACTGCGGTTTCAGTTTCCACAATAAGACGCATACTAAACGCTGAAGGTCTCCATGCCCCAACTCCAAGACGTAAACCACCACTGACCCAAAAGCATAAGAAAGGTCGGCTCCAATACGCTCAAAACCATATTAATAAGCTACAGGGTTTCATTGGCAAACGCAGCGTTCATGCCGTCAATGCTTACAAAGCTTAAAGTGAGACAGAGGTAAAGACACAATCAATGCACCAATTTTGGGGAAAGAAATGCTGCTAATTAGGAAGCTGGTATAGCTCGACAAAAGAAAACCAATTAAAATATATATAATCAAGCAGTTCAAGGTGTTTCATTATTTCAGCTTGTGGCATATTTAAATCTACAAGGAAAGAAATCACATTCCAACACTTTTTTGATGTGGTCAGTTGTTGTTTCTGCATGTTAACATCTGATGAACCGTCTGCATCAGCCTCTCCACCTGATGTGTGGAGAGGCTAGCAAGCTAAGTTAACATAAATAAAGTGAATCACCAATTACAGTGTTAAGATGTAACGTCAGTAACCTAACTAGTGTTTACTTGTGCTATTATTGGACCGACTGTAGGACCGACTGTAGGACCGGCTGTAGGACCGGCTGTAGTTCCGACTGTAGGCCCGACTGTAGGACCGGCTGTAGGACCGGCTGTAGGACCGACTGTAGGACCGGCTGTAGGACCGGCTGTAGTTCCGACTGTAGGCCCGACTGTAGGACCGGCTGTAGGACCGGCTGTAGGTCCGAATGTAGGACCAGCTTTAGTTCCGACTGTAGGACCGGCTGTAGGACCGGCTGTAGGACCGGCTGTAGGACCGGCTGTAGATCTGACTGTAGGACCGGCTGTATGACCGGCTGTAGGACCGACTGTAGGACCGGCTGTACGTCTAACATTAGACCCGAGATCAACCTCATTTTAGTGTTGGACATTAGTCCATTATCCTGGATGTCATAGAGCTTTCCAGAAGTTCAGGACATTGTGTTTCTAAAGTGTTTATTTTGTTTGTGTTACAGTCACTTGTCCTCAGAGATTGAGGATACCAGCCAGACGCTGCAGTCAAGTCCTCTTTCAAGGTGTTCTCTCTCTTTATTGTTTTCAGTCATGTGTGAGTTCATGCTGTTCAAATTAACTATTAATGTGTATAAGACTTGTTAACAAGCTAGACTGTGATGCAGTTCTGTTTCACTGTTCTTGATACTATTTTAATTCAGCGTTTCACTCTTAATGCTATTTTAATTCAGTGTCTGAGGGAGTGACGCCAAGTTCGAAGATTGTCCGATAGCATGCTACTTGTTCAAAGGTATGTACCTATCCCTCCAGTGGTATGCTACTTGTTCAAAGGTAGGTACCTATCCCTCGAGTGGTATGCCGGTACTTTCCCAACAACACACCATTTCCTGAAGGCAGGTACAGTGTGAAAGTTCATATAAGTGGTATATGCCGTTGAATCAGAGTGGTATGCCATCCATAACAGTGGTATGTATCAGTTGCACTCAAAATGATTCAACCCCCATTGCAAATTAGGTTTATTGGCAACATTTACAAGTTACAGTTTTCAATAAACAAGTCAAACGACAATTTAAATAGCTCAACACAACTGATGTTACAAGCGGCTCCTCCAAATTCAACACAAAATGTCATTTTCAATGACTATTACAGTCTCAAAATGATTCAACCCCTTGATGACAAGCATCTTTTGTACTTAGTAGAGCACCCTTTTGCTGTTATGACCTGATGCAACCTGATGCAACCAATCAAGGGCCTCATTAGTTGCATCAGGTGTGCTTGAGATAGAACACATCAAATACCTGACTGGCAGTGACGTTTGATTGCATATTAGAAATATGGGGAAGTCAAGAGAATTGTCCAAAAAGAGATCATTGCCTTGCACGAACAAGGAAGAGGACATAAAAAGATAGCAAAGGCACTAAATGTCCCTAGAGATATCGATGGAAGCGTAGTTTGGAAGTTCAAAGTTAAAGTTACACTGGCTACACTACCTGGACGTGGCAGAGAGAGGAAGCTTTCAACGGCTGCCACCAGATTTCTGAGGAGGCAGGTGGCCAAAAACCCTCGAGTGACTGCAAAAGACCTGCAGCAAGACTTGGTGGCAGCAGGCACTGCGGTTTCAGTTTCCACAATAAGACGCATACTAAACGCTGAAGGTCTCCATGCCCCAACTCCAAGACGTAAACCACCACTGACCCAAAAGCATAAGAAAGGTCGGCTCCAATACGCTCAAAACCATATTAATAAGCTACAGGGTTTCATTGGCAAACGCAGCGTTCATGCCGTCAATGCTTACAAAGCTTAAAGTGAGACAGAGGTAAAGACACAATCAATGCACCAATTTTGGGGAAAGAAATGCTGCTAATTAGGAAGCTGGTATAGCTCGACAAAAGAAAACCAATTAAAATATATATAATCAAGCAGTTCAAGGTGTTTCATTATTTCAGCTTGTGGCATATTTAAATCTACAAGGAAAGAAATCACATTCCAACACTTTTTTGATGTGGTCAGTTGTTGTTTCTGCATGTTAACATCTGATGAACCGTCTGCATCAGCCTCTCCACCTGATGTGTGGAGAGGCTAGCAAGCTAAGTTAACATAAATAAAGTGAATCACCAATTACAGTGTTAAGATGTAACGTCAGTAACCTAACTAGTGTTTACTTGTGCTATTATTGGACCGACTGTAGGACCGACTGTAGGACCGTCTGTAGGACCGGCTGTAGTTCCGACTGTAGGCCCGACTGTAGGACCGGCTGTAGGACCGGCTGTAGGTCCGACTGTAGGACCAGCTTTAGTTCCGACTGTAGGACCGGCTGTAGGACCGGCTGTAGGTCCGACTGTAGGACCAGCTTTAGTTCCGACTGTAGGACCGGCTGTAGGACCGGCTGTAGGACCGGCTGTAGGTCAGACTGTAGGACCGACTGTAGGACCGACTGTAGGACCGGCTGTAGGACCGGCTGTAGTTCCGACTGTAGGACCGGCTGTAGGACCGGCTGTAGGACCGGCTGTAGGTCCGACTGTAGGACCAGCTTTAGTTCCGACTGTAGGACCGACTGTAGGACCGGCTGTAGGACCGGCTGTTGGACCGGCTGTAGGACCGCAAACGGGACGATTATCAAAATGGAGAGAATGGCGACGTGTGTTCGAGATGATGAACAGTTGAGGTAATGCCAACAGTAACGTTAGTGTGTGTTCTCCCAGGAGCAACATTAGAACCAGAACAACCTCATTTTAGTGTTGAACGTTAGTCCATTATCCTGGATGTCATAGAGCTTTCCAGAAGTTCAGAACATTGTGTTTCTAAAGTGTTTATTTTGTTTGTGTTACAGTCACTTGTCCTCAGAGATTGAGGATACCCGCCAGACGCTGCAGTCAAGTCCTCTTTCAAGGTGTTCTCTCTCTTTATTGTTTTCAGTCATGTGTGAGTTCATGCTGTTCAAATTAACTGTTAATGTGTATAAGAGGGAGTGACTGAGTGTCTGAGGGAGTGACGCCAAGTTCGAAGATTGTCCGATAGCATGCTACTTGTTCAAAGGTATGTACCTATCCCTCCAGTGGTATGCTACTTGTTCAAAGGTAGGTACTTATCCTTCGAGTGGTATGCCGGTACTTTCCCAACAACACACCATTTCCTGAAGGCAGGTACAGTGTGAAAGTTCATATAAGTGGTATATGCCGTTGAATCAGAGTGGTATGCCATCCATAACAGTGGTATGTATCAGTTGCACTCAAAATGATTCAACCCCCATTGCAAATTAGGTTTATTGGCAACATTTACAAGTTACAGTTTTCAATAAACAAGTCAAACGACAATTTAAATAGCTCAACACAACTGATGTTACAAGCGGCTCCTCCAAATTCAACACAAAATGTCATTTTCAATGACTATTACAGTCTCAAAATGATTCAACCCCTTGATGACAAGCATCTTTGTACTTAGTAGAGCACCCTTTTGCTGTTATGACCTGATGCAACCTGATGCAACCAATCAAGGGCCTCATTAGTTGCATCAGGTGTGCTTGAGATAGAACACATCAAATACCTGACTGGCAGTGACGTTTGATTGCATATTAGAAATATGGGGAAGTCAAGAGAATTGTCCAAAAAGAGATCATTGCCTTGCACGAACAAGGAAGAGGACATAAAAAGATAGCAAAGGCACTAAATGTCCCTAGAGATATCGATGGAAGCGTAGTTTGGAAGTTCAAAGTTAAAGTTACACTGGCTACACTACCTGGACGTGGCAGAGAGAGGAAGCTTTCAACGGCTGCCACCAGATTTCTGAGGAGGCAGGTGGCCAAAAACCCTCGAGTGACTGCAAAAGACCTGCAGCAAGACTTGGTGGCAGCAGGCACTGCGGTTTCAGTTTCCACAATAAGACGCATACTAAACGCTGAAGGTCTCCATGCCCCAACTCCAAGACGTAAACCACCACTGACCCAAAAGCATAAGAAAGGTCGGCTCCAATACGCTCAAAACCATATTAATAAGCTACAGGGTTTCATTGGCAAACGCAGCGTTCATGCCGTCAATGCTTACAAAGCTTAAAGTGAGACAGAGGTAAAGACACAATCAATGCACCAATTTTGGGGAAAGAAATGCTGCTAATTAGGAAGCTGGTATAGCTCGACAAAAGAAAACCAATTAAAATATATATAATCAAGCAGTTCAAGGTATTTCATTATTTCAGCTTGTGGCATATTTAAATCTACAAGGAAAGAAATCACATTCCAACACTTTTTTGATGTGGTCAGTTGTTGTTTCTGCATGTTAACATCTGATGAACCGTCTGCATCAGCCTCTCCACCTGATGTGTGGAGAGGCTAGCAAGCTAAGTTAACATAAATAAAGTGAATCACCAATTACAGTGTTAAGATGTAACGTCAGTAACCTAACTAGTGTTTACTTGTGCTATTATTGGACCGACTGTAGGACCGACTGTAGGACCGGCTGTAGGACCGGCTGTAGTTCCGACTGTAGGCCCGACTGTAGGACCGGCTGTAGGACCGGCTGTAGGACCGGCTGTAGGTCCGACTGTAGGACCAGCTTTAGTTCCGACTGTAGGACCGGCTGTAGGACCGGCTGTAGGTCCGACTGTAGGACCAGCTTTAGTTCCGACTGTAGGACCGGCTGTAGGACCGGCTGTAGGTCAGACTGTAGGACCAGCTTTAGTTCCGACTGTAGGACCGACTGTAGGACCGGCTGTAGGACCGGCTGTTGGACCGGCTGTAGGACCGCAAACGGGACGATTATCAAAATGGAGAGAATGGCGACGTGTGTTCGAGATGATGAACAGTTGAGGTAATGCCAACAGTAACGTTAGTGTGTGTTCTCCCAGGAGCAACATTAGAACCAGATCAACCTCATTTTAGTGTTGAACGTTAGTCCATTATCCTGGATGTCATAGAGCTTTCCAGAAGTTCAGAACATTGTGTTTCTAAAGTGTTTATTTTGTTTGTGTTACAGTCACTTGTCCTCAGAGATTGAGGATACCAGCCAGACGCTGCAGTCAAGTCCTCTTTCAAGGTGTTCTCTCTCTTTATTGTTTTCAGTCATGTGTGAGTTCATGCTGTTCAAATTAACTGTTATTGTGTATAAGAGGGAGTGACTGAGTGTCTGAGGGAGTGACGCCAAGTTCGAAGATTGTCCGATAGCATGCTACTTGTTCAAAGGTATGTACCTATCCCTCCAGTGGTATGCTACTTGTTCAAAGGTAGGTACTTATCCCTCGAGTGGTATGCCGGTACTTTCCCAACAACACACCATTTCCTGAAGGCAGGTACAGTGTGAAAGTTCATATAAGTGGTATATGCCGTTGAATCAGAGTGGTATGCCATCCATAACAGTGGTATGTATCAGTTGCACTCAAAATGATTCAACCCCCATTGCAAATTAGGTTTATTGGCAACATTTACAAGTTACAGTTTTCAATAAACAAGTCAAACGACAATTTAAATAGCTCAACACAACTGATGTTACAAGCGGCTCCTCCAAATTCAACACAAAATGTCATTTTCAATGACTATTACAGTCTCAAAATGATTCAACCCCTTGATGACAAGCATCTTTGTACTTAGTAGAGCACCCTTTTGCTGTTATGACCTGATGCAACCTGATGCAACCAATCAAGGGCCTCATTAGTTGCATCAGGTGTGCTTGAGATAGAACACATCAAATACCTGACTGGCAGTGACGTTTGATTGCATATTAGAAATATGGGGAAGTCAAGAGAATTGTCCAAAAAGAGATCATTGCCTTGCACGAACAAGGAAGAGGACATAAAAAGATAGCAAAGGCACTAAATGTCCCTAGAGATATCGATGGAAGCGTAGTTTGGAAGTTCAAAGTTAAAGTTACACTGGCTACACTACCTGGACGTGGCAGAGAGAGGAAGCTTTCAACGGCTGCCACCAGATTTCTGAGGAGGCAGGTGACCAAAAACCCTCGAGTGACTGCAAAAGACCTGCAGCAAGACTTGGTGGCAGCAGGCACTGCGGTTTCAGTTTCCACAATAAGACGCATACTAAACGCTGAAGGTCTCCATGCCCCAACTCCAAGACGTAAACCACCACTGACCCAAAAGCATAAGAAAGGTCGGCTCCAATACGCTCAAAACCATATTAATAAGCTACAGGGTTTCATTGGCAAACGCAGCGTTCATGCCGTCAATGCTTACAAAGCTTAAAGTGAGACAGAGGTAAAGACACAATCAATGCACCAATTTTGGGGAAAGAAATGCTGCTAATTAGGAAGCTGGTATAGCTCGACAAAAGAAAACCAATTAAAATATATATAATCAAGCAGTTCAAGGTGTTTCATTATTTCAGCTTGTGGCATATTTAAATCTACAAGGAAAGAAATCACATTCCAACACTTTTTTGATGTGGTCAGTTGTTGTTTCTGCATGTTAACATCTGATGAACCGTCTGCATCAGCCTCTCCACCTGATGTGTGGAGAGGCTAGCAAGCTAAGTTAACATAAATAAAGTGAATCACCAATTACAGTGTTAAGATGTAACGTCAGTAACCTAACTAGTGTTTACTTGTGCTATTATTGGACCGACTGTAGGACCGACTGTAGGACCGGCTCTAGGACCGGCTGTAGTTCCGACTGTAGGCCCGACTGTAGGACCGGCTGTAGGACCGGCTGTAGGACCGACTGTAGGACCGGCTGTAGGACCGGCTGTAGTTCCGACTGTAGGCCCGACTGTAGGACCGGCTGTAGGACCGGCTGTAGGTCCGAATGTAGGACCAGCTTTAGTTCCGACTGTAGGACCGGCTGTAGGACCGGCTGTAGGACCGGCTGTAGATCTGACTGTAGGACCGGCTGTATGACCGGCTGTAGGACCGACTGTAGGACCGGCTGTACGTCTAACATTAGACCCGAGATCAACCTCATTTTAGTGTTGGACATTAGTCCATTATCCTGGATGTCATAGAGCTTTCCAGAAGTTCAGGACATTGTGTTTCTAAAGTGTTTATTTTGTTTGTGTTACAGTCACTTGTCCTCAGAGATTGAGGATACCAGCCAGACGCTGCAGTCAAGTCCTCTTTCAAGGTGTTCTCTCTCTTTATTGTTTTCAGTCATGTGTGAGTTCATGCTGTTCAAATTAACTATTAATGTGTATAAGACTTGTTAACAAGCTAGACTGTGATGCAGTTCTGTTTCACTGTTCTTGATACTATTTTAATTCAGCGTTTCACTCTTAATGCTATTTTAATTCAGTGTCTGAGGGAGTGACGCCAAGTTCGAAGATTGTCCGATAGCATGCTACTTGTTCAAAGGTATGTACCTATCCCTCCAGTGGTATGCTACTTGTTCAAAGGTAGGTACCTATCCCTCGAGTGGTATGCCGGTACTTTCCCAACAACACACCATTTCCTGAAGGCAGGTACAGTGTGAAAGTTCATATAAGTGGTATATGCCGTTGAATCAGAGTGGTATGCCATCCATAACAGTGGTATGTATCAGTTGCACTCAAAATGATTCAACCCCCATTGCAAATTAGGTTTATTGGCAACATTTACAAGTTACAGTTTTCAATAAACAAGTCAAACGACAATTTAAATAGCTCAACACAACTGATGTTACAAGCGGCTCCTCCAAATTCAACACAAAATGTCATTTTCAATGACTATTACAGTCTCAAAATGATTCAACCCCTTGATGACAAGCATCTTTTGTACTTAGTAGAGCACCCTTTTGCTGTTATGACCTGATGCAACCTGATGCAACCAATCAAGGGCCTCATTAGTTGCATCAGGTGTGCTTGAGATAGAACACATCAAATACCTGACTGGCAGTGACGTTTGATTGCATATTAGAAATATGGGGAAGTCAAGAGAATTGTCCAAAAAGAGATCATTGCCTTGCACGAACAAGGAAGAGGACATAAAAAGATAGCAAAGGCACTAAATGTCCCTAGAGATATCGATGGAAGCGTAGTTTGGAAGTTCAAAGTTAAAGTTACACTGGCTACACTACCTGGACGTGGCAGAGAGAGGAAGCTTTCAACGGCTGCCACCAGATTTCTGAGGAGGCAGGTGGCCAAAAACCCTCGAGTGACTGCAAAAGACCTGCAGCAAGACTTGGTGGCAGCAGGCACTGCGGTTTCAGTTTCCACAATAAGACGCATACTAAACGCTGAAGGTCTCCATGCCCCAACTCCAAGACGTAAACCACCACTGACCCAAAAGCATAAGAAAGGTCGGCTCCAATACGCTCAAAACCATATTAATAAGCTACAGGGTTTCATTGGCAAACGCAGCGTTCATGCCGTCAATGCTTACAAAGCTTAAAGTGAGACAGAGGTAAAGACACAATCAATGCACCAATTTTGGGGAAAGAAATGCTGCTAATTAGGAAGCTGGTATAGCTCGACAAAAGAAAACCAATTAAAATATATATAATCAAGCAGTTCAAGGTGTTTCATTATTTCAGCTTGTGGCATATTTAAATCTACAAGGAAAGAAATCACATTCCAACACTTTTTTGATGTGGTCAGTTGTTGTTTCTGCATGTTAACATCTGATGAACCGTCTGCATCAGCCTCTCCACCTGATGTGTGGAGAGGCTAGCAAGCTAAGTTAACATAAATAAAGTGAATCACCAATTACAGTGTTAAGATGTAACGTCAGTAACCTAACTAGTGTTTACTTGTGCTATTATTGGACCGACTGTAGGACCGACTGTAGGACCGTCTGTAGGACCGGCTGTAGTTCCGACTGTAGGCCCGACTGTAGGACCGGCTGTAGGACCGGCTGTAGGTCCGACTGTAGGACCAGCTTTAGTTCCGACTGTAGGACCGGCTGTAGGACCGGCTGTAGGTCCGACTGTAGGACCAGCTTTAGTTCCGACTGTAGGACCGGCTGTAGGACCGGCTGTAGGACCGGCTGTAGGTCAGACTGTAGGACCGACTGTAGGACCGGCTGTAGGACCGGCTGTAGTTCCGACTGTAGGACCGGCTGTAGGACCGGCTGTAGGACCGGCTGTAGGTCCGACTGTAGGACCAGCTTTAGTTCCGACTGTAGGACCGACTGTAGGACCGGCTGTAGGACCGGCTGTTGGACCGGCTGTAGGACCGCAAACGGGACGATTATCAAAATGGAGAGAATGGCGACGTGTGTTCGAGATGATGAACAGTTGAGGTAATGCCAACAGTAACGTTAGTGTGTGTTCTCCCAGGAGCAACATTAGAACCAGATCAACCTCATTTTAGTGTTGAACGTTAGTCCATTATCCTGGATGTCATAGAGCTTTCCAGAAGTTCAGAACATTGTGTTTCTAAAGTGTTTATTTTGTTTGTGTTACAGTCACTTGTCCTCAGAGATTGAGGATACCCGCCAGACGCTGCAGTCAAGTCCTCTTTCAAGGTGTTCTCTCTCTTTATTGTTTTCAGTCATGTGTGAGTTCATGCTGTTCAAATTAACTGTTATTGTGTATAAGAGGGAGTGACTGAGTGTCTGAGGGAGTGACGCCAAGTTCGAAGATTGTCCGATAGCATGCTACTTGTTCAAAGGTATTGTGGCAGCCGGAGGGGCAACCTCAGAGGAGAAGTGGTAGAGGGACGATATTGCCGGACATGGAGGCGGAGCCCCATGTCAGGGAGTGGAAAAGAGCGCCAAACCACCATCAGCCCAAACAAGCAACACCTGAGGAGGAGAGCCGAGGGAGCGACCACACCCTATCGGAGGAGGAGGAGGGGACTATAAAAGGGCCCCGGACACAGGAAACTAGGAGAGAGTAGGAGTGGAAAGAGACGGAGACACAGCAAACGCATTGGAGACAACTGGCTTACCCCTTGATCACCCTGGAACGTCTGACTACCCGCCCGGCTCCCGACCCCTGCCTGTACGACTACCCTGCTCCTGCCCGCGCCCTGGACCGTATGAGGAATACCCGTTGTGCACCGAACCGTGGAAGTGAACCCCGACCATCCCTCTGGAAAGCGGACAGTGTATTGTTGAGTGTCTATCCTACCTCTATCCACTCTCTATCTTCAGTAAAAACCTCACTTGCACCATTTATCTACCGACTGGTTGTGTTTATTGGTCCGTGTTGTCGTGAAACCCCCTTGCCACCCCGGGGGCTGTCACAATTTGGTGGAGAATGTGGGCACAGTCCGGTTCTGGCAACCCTGACCGATAGACCGACCAACCCAGTAAGCATGGCCACCCCGGTGCCATTTCAAGAGCTGCTAGCGGGGCTAATCGCTAGCAACCAGGAAACCCAAAAACGCCACGAACAAGCCATGCAAGTACAAATGCAAATCCTCCAAGCACAGCAGCAACAACAATACCAACAGCAAGTACACATGGAGCAGTATATGGCGGTACAAACCGAACGCGCGGAGGCGATGCAAAGTGACATCAAGGGCATGTTACAGACACAACAGGAGCAACGTACCGTGGAGAAAGCCAACCCAGCGCGCTTCCTTCTCAAGCAGACGGCAGCTGACGATGTGGAAATATTTTTTCAGATATTCCAGACAACGGCACTCCGGGAAAAATGGCCAGAAGAGCACTGGGCTGAGTTGATAGCCCCCTTTTTGATCAACGAAACGCAAGTAACGTATCAGGACTTAGAGCGCGCTGGAAAAGTTGACTTCCGGGTGTTGAAAGCGGAAGCGTTACAGCGATGCGGGGTCACGCTGGTACTAAAGGCACAACGATTTCATGAATGGACATATGACACCTCCCTTTCTCCGCGAGCCCAGATGCATGAGATCAAGAGGATTACGACGGCCTGGCTGCACGCAGAGCCCACCGAGGTGTCGCCCACCGATCGTGTCGTCATGGACAAATTCCTCAGATCCCTCCCGTATGAGGCAAAAAAATTGGCCGGCCAGAGAAACCCCCGCAACCTCGAGGAACTGGTAGAGATCATGGAGGGTTACCACGCAGCACAAGCGTTAGTGCGTGGGGGAAGAAACCCGAAAGTGGAGGGGTCCACCCGCAAAGAAAAGATGAGAACGGAGGAAACTACCTATGTGTCTCCCTCCTTTCCCCCAGGCTTTCCCCGACGTCGGCCGGCGGGTGGACCGGAAGAGAGGAGGTGCTACCACTGCGGCGAGATCGGGCACATCGCATGGGAATGTCCTCACCGCCAGGACGCACCCATGACCACGGCCAGTGAGGGGAGTCGCCCATGCGGACTGATTACCGGATGCTGGGCCACTCACGAGGACCTCATGCCCCTCACCCCGGTCAAAGTAAACGGCCGCGACGCCTCCGCGATGGTGGATTCCGGGAGCGCGATTACCTTGGTGAGACCTACGTTTGCTCAGTACCCGCTCCTAACCGGCACCCGAGCGGTCACGTGCATCCATGGGGAGACCCGCGAATACCCCACCACCGCCCTCGAAATATACACGACGAGGGGTAGATACGTCGGCACTGCAGGAGTAGTGGAAGGACTCCCCGTAGAGGTGCTGGTCGGCCGAGACCTGCCCGTGTTCCAGGAGCTGTGGCGCAGCCTGGTGGTGAAACCAGGTACGACCCCTCACCGAAAGTCCAAGAAGAAAGCCATCTGTGGGCTGGGGGAGGAGATCTCCACCGATCCCCTATCGGAAGGAGTCGCCAGTGCCGTGGCCCGGGCGTTGGTGGAGGCCACCCAACCCAACCCCGAGGACGTATATGCCACAGCCGTCGAGAACGACGGACCCTCCAGCCCCAGTGAGCCCGAAGGAGAGGCGCCACCCATCCCCGAGGAGGCAGATACCCCCTCCCTCGAAGAAGAGGAGCTGGCCGGGCTGTTCCCCCAGGACCCGGAGGAGCCCATCCTACCCGGGCCCCTCACAGGGAGGTTTGGGACGGCCCAGTTGGAGGACCCCAACCTAGCCCACGCCCTTCGGCAGGTGGCCGCCGTAGACGGACGACCACTGGACGGGGTAAGAGACCTCCCTCCCACACATTTCTCCATTTATAACGGGCTCCTCTACCAGGTAGTAATAAAGGACGGGGCCCCCCTCAGGTTGTTACTGGTACCACGTCCTTTCATACCCTCTGTCCTCCAGTTAGCCCACTCCCATATCTTAGGTGCCCATCTAGGAGTGGAGAAAACCCTGGAAAGGGTGAGGGCCAGGTTCCACTGGCCCGGAATAAAAAAAGCCGTGGAGGATTACTGCCGGAGCTGCCCCGAATGTCAACAAGTGGCCCCACAACCCCATCACAGAAACCCGCTGGTGCCCCTGCCGATCATCACCGTCCCCTTCAGCAGGATCGGGATGGACCTAGTGGGGCCCCTACCCAAGACCAACCGGGGACACAGGTACATCCTGGTGATAGTGGATTACGCCACCCGGTATCCCGAAGCCATTCCCCTACGCTCTATGGCCACCAAGGGCATTGCAAGGGAGCTGGTGATGTTGTTTTCCAGGGTCGGAATACCGGAGGAGATTCTCACCGACCAAGGAACCCCGTTCATGTCTAGGATCATGAAGGATCTGTGTGGCATGCTGAAGGTGACCCAACTGAGGACGTCGGTGTATCACCCCCAAACGGACGGACTAGTAGAACGATTCAACCAGACACTGAAGAAAATGTTGAAAAAAACCATGGACCAGGACGGGAAGAATTGGGACCAACTGCTACCCTTCCTGATGTTCTCCATCAGAGAGGTGCCCCAGGCATCTACCGGATTCTCGCCCTTCGAGCTCCTGTACGGTCGACGACCCCGGGGGCTACTCGACCTGGCCAAAGAAGCCTGGGAACACCAACCCTCCCCCTACCGCACCATGGTGGACCACGTCGAGGAGATGAGGGTGAGGATGGCATCCCTCTGGCCCATCGTCCGAGAACACATGGCCGAGGCACAGGCGGCCCAAGCCCGCGGGTACAACCGGGGAACCCAACCCCGAGTGTTTAACCCAGGGGATCGGGTGTTGGTCCTGGTACCCACGGCGGAATGTAAGTTTCTAGCCCGATGGAGGGGGCCGTATGAAGTAATGGAGAAATTGGGGCCGGTAAACTACCGAGTCCGGCAACCAGGTCGGAGGCACCCGACGAAGGTTTATCATGTGAACCTGCTCAAGAAATGGGTGCGTAGGGATGCCATGCTCTGTTTCTCTCTCTCTACCCTCCCAGGAAAAACGGAGCCAGTCGAGGTACCCGTGGGAGAAGAGTTGACCCCCCGGCAGAAGCAGGACGTCCGGGAAATGGTGGATCGGTTCCGGGACGTGTTCTCCCCGGACCCCGGATACACCACACTGGTGCAACACCGGATAATCACCGAGCCCGGGAAGAAGGTGAAGCTAAGGCCGTACCGCATCCCCGAAGCCCGCCGGGGGGCGATAGAGAGGGAGGTACAGAGTATGCTGGAGGCCGACATCATCGAACCCTCGACGAGCGAGTGGTGCAGCCCTATAGTGTTGGTTCCGAAACCCGATGGCTCGGTCAGGTTCTGCAATGACTTTAGGCAGCTCAACGCCATCTCAAAATTCGATGCCTACCCGATGCCCCGGGTGGACGAGATGATAGAGCGCATCGGGAGGGCCAGATACATCACCACCCTCGACTTGACTAAAGGCTACTGGCAAGTGGCAGTAGCCCCCGAAGACAGGGAAAAAACGGCCTTCACTACGCCCATGGGACTGTACCACTATAAGAGGCTGCCGTTCGGTCTCCACGGAGCCCCCCCCACGTACCAGAGACTGATGGACCAGGTACTACGTCCCCATCGAGAATACGCGGCAGCCTATCTGGACGACATCGTCGTGCACGGGGAGGAATGGGGGGCTCACCTCCAAAGACTGGAAGCCGTCCTGAAAGCTCTGCGAGGGGCGGGGCTGACAGCCAACCCCAAGAAATGTCGCCTCGGCCTCCGGGAAGCTGACTACCTGGGGTACACCATCGGCCGCGGCTGCGTCAAGCCCCAGGTAGGGAAAGTCGAGGCGATCCGGGAATGGCCCCGCCCCCGCACAAAGAAACAGGTACGAGCATTCATTGGGCTAGCTAGCTACTATCGACGGTTTGTTCCCCAGTTCTCTGCTCTTGCAGCACCCCTGACGGACCTAACAAAAAACCGGCTGCCAGATCGGATCGTATGGACGGCAGAGACCGAGGACGCCTTCGAGAAGCTGAAGGAAGTACTCTGTTCTGAACCAGTGCTGGTGACCCCGGACTTTACGCAACCATTGGTGGTACAGACAGATGCCTCCGAGACCGGGGTGGGTGCCGTCCTGTCCCAGCTGAGGGATGGAGAGGAGCACCCGATCACATACGTAAGCAGAAAATTATTACCGAGAGAAACGAGATACGCCACGGTCGAGAAGGAGTGTTTGGCCATCAAATGGGCTCTGGGGGAGTTGAAATATTATCTGCTGGGACGACACTTTACCCTGGTCACGGACCACGCCCCCCTGGTATGGATGTCCCGTTCAAAAGACAATAACGCCCGGGTCACACGCTGGTTTTTATCCCTTCAACCATATGCTTTCTCTGTTGTCCACAGATCCGGGGCCGCTCATGGAAACGCGGACGCCCTGTCTAGACGGGACGCCCTAGGTTCCTGGAGCAGTCCTCCCCCCAGGTCGGATTTAAGGGGGGGGGTATGTGGCAGCCGGAGGGGCAACCTCAGAGGAGAAGTGGTAGAGGGACGATATTGCCGGACATGGAGGCGGAGCCCCATGTCAGGGAGTGGAAAAGAGCGCCAAACCACCATCAGCCCAAACAAGCAACACCTGAGGAGGAGAGCCGAGGGAGCGACCACACCCTATCGGAGGAGGAGGAGGGGACTATAAAAGGGCCCCGGACACAGGAAACTAGGAGAGAGTAGGAGTGGAAAGAGACGGAGACACAGCAAACGCATTGGAGACAACTGGCTTACCCCTTGATCACCCTGGAACGTCTGACTACCCGCCCGGCTCCCGACCCCTGCCTGTACGACTACCCTGCTCCTGCCCGCGCCCTGGACCGTATGAGGAATACCCGTTGTGCACCGAACCGTGGAAGTGAACCCCGACCATCCCTCTGGAAAGCGGACAGTGTATTGTTGAGTGTCTATCCTACCTCTATCCACTCTCTATCTTCAGTAAAAACCTCACTTGCACCATTTATCTACCGACTGGTTGTGTTTATTGGTCCGTGTTGTCGTGAAACCCCCTTGCCACCCCGGGGGCTGTCACAGTATGTACCTATCCCTCCAGTGGTATGCTACTTGTTCAAAGGTAGGTACTTATCCCTCGAGTGGTATGCCGGTACTTTCCCAACAACACACCATTTCCTGAAGGCAGGTACAGTGTGAAAGTTCATATAAGTGGTATATGCCGTTGAATCAGAGTGGTATGCCATCCATAACAGTGGTATGTATCAGTTGCACTCAAAATGATTCAACCCCCATTGCAAATTAGGTTTATTGGCAACATTTACAAGTTAGTTTTCAATAACCAACTCAAACAACGACAATTTAAATAGGCCGCATGCGTTCAGCGTTCAATTTGTTTCCTGACTTTTGCCATTTCTGTTGAGTTATCAGGTACTTCTCAGAGCGGGGAGACACTGTTGGGAAAGCTTCCAAAGAGACTCATGTGGTGAGTGTTCACTCTGTCCAACAGTCAATGTATCTACGAACAAGTACTGTGTGTGTGTAGCTGCTTTATAAACCACAGTCTGAAACGAATGCTTTTCATCTGTGTTGAGACATCGCTGCTGAGAGAAGATGGCTTCAGTTTCTGCTGGTAAGACTTCCCAGTTCAGGGTCGGTGACCGAGTCCTGCAAGAAAGGCGTGGCACAATGGGGCAACAGAGTGGTCAGTGTGGTGGACACACCGGGCATCCTGGACACCAAGAAGTCACATGAGTTCATGAAGAGAGAGATCGTGAAGTGCGTGCAGGTCTCGTGTCCCGGTCCTCATGTGTTCCTGCTGGTCATCCAAGTCGGTCGATTCACCAAAGAGGAGAAGAACTCCGTGGAGGCCCTGCAAGAGCTGTTCGGCCCCAACGCCAGCCAGTACATGATCGTGCTGTTCACCCGCGGCGGCGACCTCGGGGACTTGACCATCCAGGATTACGTCTGCGCGGGCAGTCCAGGGCTTCGAAAGGTCATCCAGAACTGTGGAAACCGGTTCCACGTCTTTGACAACACCAGCAAAGACAGAGGCCAAGTGAATGAGCTGATCAGGAAGATCGACGACATGTACGCCGCCAATGCGGGGGAAGTGCTACACGGACGCCATGTACAGAGAAGTGACGGAAAAACTACCGATGGTAGAGAACAACCCGGATTTCGTCTTCGATTTCTTTGGCACACTGGTGAATCGTTTGATTAATTTTTGGCGTATTCTTGGAAAAGACTAACTAACCCACAATCTGTAGTCCTTGTATGTTGTTTTAAATTTACACTCGTAATGTAAGGATTACAGGTACTAGAACCCAAAAGCACAACTCGGAGACATGATACATGTTCAGTTCTTTTACTTGAGTTCAGGCAGGGTCAAAACCGGGAGGTCAGTCAAACAGGTGAATAAATCCAATAAGGGGCAAAAATCCAAGGTCGAAAACAGGCAGACAGGGTCGGAACAGGCAGCTCAGGAACAATATAAAGATACACTGGAGAACTTGGCAATAACACACAAGACAATCTGCCAGCGAATAAGTGCAAGTGAGGGGACCTAAATAGTGAGGGCTAATGAGGGAATGGGCTGCAGGTGAGATGGGTGTGGAGGACCTGTCAGGATCCAGGATTCCCCTGTCTGTTATTGTGTGCCATGTGCTCTGTGTTTGTCCTCTGCCTCCAGACACCTCCCATGGCCGCACCCTTAATCGTGCACGGCTGAGGACACTCAAGCTGATCACCTCCTGCAGCCTGACACACCAGACTCAGGGCCCCTTAATGAGTATCCTGCCACTATATAAGCTCTGGCCCTGCAGTCTGGGAGTGTGAGGTCGTACCGTCTTCTCCCGCTGAAACCCCGTGGTTCCTCTGCCCGCCTTGTGTCTGTGGATTACACTCCGCTCCTCTGCCCTCCTTGTGTCTGTGGATTACACTTCGCCGCTCTGCCCTCCTTGTGTTTTGTGGATGCGCTCTGCCGCTCTGCTCTCGTTGTGGTCTACGGATTACACTCTGTCGACTCCAGTATCGAGCCACGGGACTTCACGCCGTCAACTCACCAGCCCTCCAGTGTCGAGCCACGGGACTCACACCGTCGATCTGTCAACTCTCCAGTGTCGAGCCACGGGACATCACACTGTCGATCTGCCACTCGGGTGTCGGACCACGGGCTCCACACCTGCACCCACCTGTCTATAAATAAAGCCTGTTTAACATTCACTTCTGTCTCCTGTGGTCTTGCGTTTGGGTCCTATCTGTGAACTCCCGTGACAGAACGACCTGACCATAATGGACCCAGCAACCACAGGAGCAGCTACGCTGGCCGGATATAGCACGCAGCTGGAGGCACACCAGCAGAGGCTCATGGAGATGCGTCAAGCCCTGCAATCCATGGAAGCTGAGGTCTCTGAGGGGGACCCAGCAACCACAGGAGCAGCTGCGCTGTACAGCACTACCAGGCTGCTGGAGGAGACGAGACGTTCCCTGGCGAAGATGAGACGTTTCGCTGCGGAGGTTTCTCGGGTTGGCTGGTGCGGGCAGGAACTAGCCGGGACAGTCAAGTCTCCACCAGTTCCAGTACCCGCACTATTCCCGCCTGTCCTCGCTCCGCCGGTCTGGGAATCCCCCGTGCCGGCTCCGAGTCCCTATGATGGAACACTGGGGAAGTGTCAAGGCTTCCTGTTGCTATGCCAACGGGTGTTTGACCGACAGCCCCTGACTTTCGCCTCAGACAGGTCCAAGGTGTCTTACGTGGTCTGCTTACTGCGGGGAAGGGCTTTGGACTGGGCCATGTACACGGTGAGCAGCGACCAGCCTAATACTGTGGGGTATGTGGACTTTGTGACTGCTCTGATGAGAGTTTTTGACCCTCTGGGGAACTCTGAGTGTATGGTCAAGCGCCTTCTCAGCCGGAGACTGAGCCATGCAAGGGTAGCGGAACACTCAGTGGCCCGGTCGACTCCGGCTCCCCGTAGTCAGACTGCATTGCAGCCGGCTCCTGTTCCTGTCACCTCTTCGCCGCAGCTAGCTCCGGTTCCTACCGCCTCTGCGGCACAGCTTTCGCCAGTCCCGGCCGCCGCCGTCTCCGTACCGCGGCGACCTCCAGTCCCGGCCGCCGCTGTCTCCATACCGTGGCGACCTCCAGTTCCCGCCGCTGCCGTCCCAGATCAGCAGCGACCTCCAGCTCCCGCCGCTGCCGTCCCAGAGCAGCGACCGCCAGTTCCCGCCGCTGCCGTCCCGGAGCAGCAGCGACCTCCAGTTCCCGCCGCTGTCATCCCGGAGCAGCAGCGACCTCCAGTTCCCGCCGCTGTCATCCCGGAGCAGCAGCGACCTCCAGGTCCTGCCGCTGCCGTCCCGGAGCAGCAGCGACCTCCAGTCCCAGCTGTGGTCTCGGAGCCGCAGCTATCCCCGGACCTCGCGGCCGCGGAGCCAGAGCCGCTCTCTGGTCCTGCCGCCGCAGGGCCAGCTCCAGTTCCTGCCGCCGCAGGGCCAGCTCCAGTTCCTGCCGCCGCAGGGCCAGCTCCAGTTCCTGCCGCCGCAGCTCCAGTTCCTGCCGCCGCAGGGCCAGCTCCAGTTCCTGCCGCCACAGGGCCAGCGCCAGTTCCTGCCGCCGCAGCGCCAGTTCCTGCCGCCGCAGCTCCAGTTCCTGCCGCCGCAGCTCCAGTTCCTGCCGCCGCAGCTCCAGTTCCTGCCGCCGCAGCGCCAGTTCCTGCCGCCGCAGCGCCAGTTCCTGCCGCCGCAGCTCCAGTTCCTACCGCCGCAGCTCCAGTTCCTGCCGCCGCAGTCCCAGTTCCCGCCGCAGCGCCAGCTCCAGTTCCTGCCGCGGCCGCCTCTACGCCAGTTCCTGCCGCCGCAGCGCCAGCTCCAGTTGCGGCCGCCTCTACGCCGCAGCCCGCTCCAGTTCCTGCCGCCGCAGCGCCAGCTCCAGTTCCTGCCGCTGCCACCTCTACGCCAGTTCCTGCCGCTGCCGCCTCTACGCCGCAGCCCGCTTCAGTTCCTGCCGCCTCAGCGCCGCAGCCCGCTCCAGTTCCTGCCGCCTCAGCGCCGCAGTCCGCTCCAGTTCCTGTCGCCGCCTCCGTGCCGCAGCCTCTCCCACACCCGGCCGCCGTCCCAGAGGCGCAACGACCTCCAGTTGCCGTCTCTGAGCGGCAGCGACCTCCAGTGCCCGCTGCCGTCTCTGAGCAGCAGCGACCTCCAGTGCCCGCTGCCGTCTCTGAGCAGCAGCGACCTCCAGTGCCCGCTGCCGTCTCTGAGCAGCAGCGACCTCCAGTGCCCGCTGCCGTCGCGGAGCAGCAGAGACCTCCAGTACCTGCCACTGCGGCACCAGCATCCTACTCTCCGGAGCCCTTCTGCCCTCCCGGCCGTCCGCCGGAGCACCGGGGGCCGACGCTCTTCGGCGGCCCCGTGGCGGGTCAGATCCTGTCACCCCTCCTCCGGACCCCCGCCGCCCACCCTAGTCGGCCTTATAGCTGTGGGGACATCCCTCCTCCGGACCCCCTCCGCCCGCCCTGTGTTGGGTCTTGTGTTACGTCTGGAATCCGTGCCTTAAGGGGGGGGTACTGTCAGGATCCAGGATTCCCCTGTCTGTTATTGTGTGCCATGTGCTCTGTGTTTGTCCTCTGCCTCCAGACACCTCCCATGGCCGCACCCTTAATCGTGCACGGCTGAGGACACTCAAGCTGATCACCTCCTGCAGCCTGACACACCAGACTCAGGGCCCCTTAATGAGTATCCTGCCACTATATAAGCTCTGGCCCTGCAGTCTGGGAGTGTGAGGTCGTACCGTCTTCTCCCGCTGAAACCCCGTGGTTCCTCTGCCCGCCTTGTGTCTGTGGATTACACTCCGCTCCTCTGCCCTCCTTGTGTCTGTGGATTACACTTCGCCGCTCTGCCCTCCTTGTGTTTTGTGGATGCGCTCTGCCGCTCTGCTCTCGTTGTGGTCTACGGATTACACTCTGTCGACTCCAGTATCGAGCCACGGGACTTCACGCCGTCAACTCACCAGCCCTCCAGTGTCGAGCCACGGGACTCACACCGTCGATCTGTCAACTCTCCAGTGTCGAGCCACGGGACATCACACTGTCGATCTGCCACTCGGGTGTCGGACCACGGGCTCCACACCTGCACCCACCTGTCTATAAATAAAGCCTGTTTAACATTCACTTCTGTCTCCTGTGGTCTTGCGTTTGGGTCCTATCTGTGAACTCCCGTGACAGGACCAGGTGAGGGGAATGAGAGCTGATCGGGTGTGAGTGGTAGGATCTGAAATGACAGGAGAGTTAGTAAAATAAGCAGACAGGATGAAAACAAACTAATATGAAGGGGAATTCGTGACAGAACCTCCCCCTCTAGGGACGGCTCTTGGCGTCCCACTGGGTTGGTCCGGATGGGCCTGTTGGAAGTCCTGTTGGAAGTCAGGGAGGGATCAAATATTCTGGGAGCGGGAACCCATTCACGCTCTTCAGGACCATAACCTTCCCAGTCCACTAGGTATTGCAAGCAGGATTGATGATTCGAGAAACAGGGAAAGGGCCCACGAAGCGAGGAGCCAATTTCTTGGATTCTACTCTGAGGGGAAGGTCCCGCATAGACAGCCAGACACGTTGTCCCGGGGCATAACGGGGTGCAGGAACAGGTTACAAAATGGCCGCTCTGGCCGCAGTAAAAGCATTGATCCTCCTGCACTGTCGTTCTGCTTTGGACGGGTCCGCCCCAGTTGCATTGGCTCAAAAGACTCGGCCGGACCGTCAGAGACCCGTTCCGACAGAAACCCCCGAGGATCGTTTGACCGGCGAAGTGGCCTTTGTGGAGCAGCCGAAAAGCCCCTCTCTCTTCTCCGCAGACGACTGTCGATACGGATGGAGAGAACACTCGTCCAAGTGTTAGATCCTGGGGTACTTCTGGCCCGATACAGGGCTACTTACTGACTCAGCTCTCTATTAAAAGATTGTCGAGCTGGTGTTCTTGCGAGGGAACTCGCCTGGCTCTTCTAACTGCCGTTACTCCCGACGTCTACCCTGCTTCCTCCGGTCTGAGTGCACTCGGTCGAGGGGCCACCCTGACCCCGGGCGCTCCCACCGGTCGCGTCGGTTATGGCAGCTTCCCTCTTCTGGATCCGTGCTCTTGGTAAATGCCAGGTTAGGTTTTAACGGCTAGGATTACTTCTAAAACCGTAAGGGATTGTTAAGTGGATTCGGTCTCTAGGATAACCTTACAGAACTCAGTTGTTAGACATACAATGGATTTAACTTTTTACTGCCACGAGGAACTTTTACTACTTGAGCAAATAAATGCACTTGAGAATTTTACTTTAAATGCAGATTAGATATTTATTGCAGGTTATATTTAGTTAGTTAGCAAGGGTTAAGCTACAGCTCACATAAAATGTTACTACACTTGATTCGTTACTTTAATTTTCTTCTTCGATTATACTCATTGGTTTTAGATGCCGAGACGGCTCGGTTGGAGCTGGATTTCCAAAGGTGCGATGAAAAGGTTATTTTGGAGTTGTTAGGAGCGAAGGTCTGGCCGGACCCTCAGATTCCTCCTGCTCTCACAGCGGAGTTCGGCCAACAGTCCTCAAGGCTCAGTACAAAGTCTTTCTAGGACTGCTGTGTTCCTCCGTTGTTCAGTTGTTAAAGTCGAGCAGTGGGGAGAGGAAAATCTCCGTCTTTCAATTCTTTGTCCACGACCAGCGGTCTTCTTTCCGTGAACAGAGACGAAGTCCTCGAACACTTCAGTTGCGATCGTCCGTATCTTCTTCTCAGAGCGTCTGGACGGCTCGTGTAGAAATCCCGTCTTGCTGTTTGCAAGTTACTTCTTTTATAACACTTTTGGGCTGCCTCTCGCATCTCTCCCCCCTCTTCCTCAACACGTCCTCCCTCAGCCCATGATTAACATGACATCATTGATTTGGTGCATGTGCTTCGAAAAGTACCTACATTTTGTGTGTGTGTGCATGAGGAAATCACCCCAACTTCCCTGTCTGGGCGCTTACTTAATCAAGCTCTGCGCGTGTCTGGGTGTTCAACATCTGTTGCACTTCCCCTTTTCCTACACTCACACATTTCTAACACAGATTAGTTATCATAATCACAGTTACAGTTGTTATAATCAGTTACAGTTGTTATAATCAGTTACAGTTATTATAGTCAGTTACAGTTGTTCATCGCTTTATTCAGCACGCGCTTGCTTTTAAAACACTTATTCGATTTTTCTCTCCTTCTCTCTGCAGCCGTTATTTTCTTAAGGCCTGCACTCAGCTCACTTCCTCTTTCTCCGTACTTTCTACACAGAGACTGCACTATACTCAGATACACATTATTATTATTATCAGGTTTACATTTGTTAAATCACTCTATGTATTAAACATTCGTTATGTAACGATCATACACTTTATCTTTCGATTACACTTTAACTATTGATTTCTGAGTATATGCTTCGTGCTTTTATATCCTGACTTTCCCCTGATCGTGTATGCATGTTTTCGAGGCAGCTCTCGTGAGCTCAACTCTTCTCGACACAAGTCAATAGAAAGGTATACGTAATCTGACCAGCTTGTACAGTTTCTCTTATCAAAAGATAAAGCTCATGTTGAACCGTCAACAAATAGTTCCTCTTGCATTTCTATGGAACATTTCATTCTCCATTCGTCCACCTTTGGACCTCTGATCTTCTGTCTGAACACAGGAACACGTATTTATACACAGAATGATGTTGTGTAAGAACACGACATGACTGTGAAGAAGTCCTGCTCTCTGTGTCGATATGAAGGACTCACTGTAGTACAGTAAGAAGTACAACATGTACCTCTGAGATGATATTTACTATGACTCTTTATGAAACACGATATAACATGTTGGTGATATACTAAGTCTCTTGTTCAGCTTGAAACGATCCCAAACTCTGGAGCCTTTCTGTTGGAGTCTTGAGTCTGTAAGAAGGCCTCCAGCAGCGCTCCACAGTGCACCGGAGCCGACATGAAGTGTGACGTCATGTCTTCTTTCAGAGTGAATGGGAAGTGGTGACGCAGTGAGCCAGGAGACCGGGTCTCTAACTTTAGACTGGACCTTTGTGCCACCTAGTGTGGCTGTGTTTGCTCTGTGCATTCAGCTGAAACAGCGCAATCTAATGCAAGAGTTCTACAAGAGATCCTGAACGAGAGAAACTCAGCTGATAATAAAGACAGAGACACAAACAGCTACGAGTCAGAAAACGAGCGCTGTCAAGGAGTGACAGCTAACATTGCTGTTAGTATATTTCACTGCTGCTGTGTGAAAACTCTTCATCATTTTCTTCACCGAAGGAAACCTTTCAAAGAGAAAACAGAGCTGAGACGAGTTCGTCAGCAGGGACATGTACATTCAACTGTAGCTCGTGCTGTCCCCGTGTAGACATCCTACATTGAACTGTGACACACTTCTTCTACGTTTGCCTCGTTACACGACTCCAGTGGATCTGAAATGAAGCAGTCAGCGTGTGGTTGAAGTGAAGACTTTCAGCTTTGATTCAATGGAAAAACTAAAACATCACATGAAGGTTTGAGGAGTTACACATTGTTTGTGTCTTTCTCCTTCACCTTAAAAGCGTTTCTGGTTTTTTTGGCATAATGACTTTTAACTGAAAGATTTTGTGATTTAAGTTTTGACGTTCCTTCCTTCCTTCATTCCTTCCGTCCTAATTTCCTTCCTTCTCTCCTTATTAAGTGATCGCTGAGGACGAAAAAAAACCCCAAAAACTGGAGATTCAAGGATTTCATTTCCTCACGTGTGCACGAGAACAAACTCAAGCTAGAAACCTGATGGTCTGCGTACTTATTAAAGCTGGTCATCATTCTGTCCTCGTGTTTCCTCTCATCACGTGTCCACTATGGTCCTGACTGTGTATAAATATATATATATTTATATGTTTATACATGTATGTTTAAACTGCTTTTACTGGTGTATTTCATGCGTAGCTGCTCTGGCGGTGGTTTTATTCCACACAAGATGAAGAGATGCATCACATCAGCTGTGTTTGATACAACAATGGGATCAATGATGATCAGACCGGCTGGCTCAGTCGCTTTGTGTTTGTTTCAGATCATCTCATGTTCTGTATTCAGCCTCAACCGAACAGTGAAGTGACTTTATGAAGATAACTGATGAAATATTACCATCTACTGGAGAAGTGATGAACAGCTTCCTGTAGAGAAGCCTTCAGTGTCACCGCTGCTTCAATCCTGATCTTTGTGTTCGACCGGATTATGAGAGGAGCTTTTGATCTTCAGTGATCTGAGTTTCTATCAAATAGATAAATATAAATATAAAACCTTCTGCAGATATTAAAGTTCCCCACGTGCATCTCAGTACATTTTATTATAACTTGTTTTTATTTATTAAAACACAGAGTTCTTCCGACTGGATCAGGTTTCAACAGGAAACGTGACGTGCGGTTCCGGTGAAGACAACACAGCGACCCGGAGCTCTCCGGTTTAACGGACAACACGGACGTGAACTAACACGGGAGCTGAAAGACACGCTGAACCTCAGATTCTCTCACACACACTCACACACCTCTGGCTGCTGGGATCAATAGGACTCTATGGTGAGATATCGATCTGATTAATCCGATCAACGTGTTGGTAAACCGGAAACTTCCTCGAGCTGGAGACCGGACAGAACCGGAAGAACACGGTCGGTGAGTAACACGCCTTGATAACTCGTCTCACCGGTTTTCATTGATTGAAGTTGTAAAGTGTAACTAACAGGAAGGTTCAGACTTCACATCTCGATAGATTTCATTGTTCTACTGCTCTGATGAATAACAATGAAGTGATCCAGAAGTCTGTTGTTGTAAGAACTTCATTCATTCTGGTGTTTAGAACACAGAAAGCTGACGCATGAAGTGATTCTTCTGTGAATCCAACCTTCTTCTGATAGTTTGACCTGAAACAATGACTGAAGTGACACGTTGCAAAGAGACGCTATGGAGCTAAATCCAGGTCAAAAGTTTCGTTCGCTTGAAAAAAAAATGTGAACCTGAAAGTCCAAAAATACAGCAATGTATTCAAAATAAAAATAAGTGAATGAAAAGTTTTTTTGGGTTGAATATAATTTTGATTCAGTTCTGGAATTTTTTCGAATACATTTTTTTTTTTTTTCAGTTTTCACGTTCATATATATTTTGATATTTGAGTTCTTATATTTTTCAGTTTCAGATTTTATATTTTCAGATTCAAATCTTTTTTTTTTGGGTTTCAAATCTTTTTTTCACGTTCAGGTTTTTTTTTTCAGTTCAGACTTTTGACCCAGATCTAACGTGGGGGGCGTGGTATCAACTGAGAGGGGCGTGTCATCATGAGTGACAGCATAACAACGAGGGCTGAGGAGTTCCTCAACCACGTTGCCTTCAGGTAACGTGGGCACCGCGAGAATTATGATTCAACACTTTCTATTCACCATATTCACGTGATTGAAAGTTTAAAAAAATGACGCTAGTGCCAAAATTCTGTTTAGCAAGCTGTTTTAGCCTCTACTTGGGACGAATCACAGTAAAAGAGCAATAAACTATGCCATATTGGGCCGTTCAACTACCACACTTAATATCTGACGTTTCGCACTTCCACACACCACTGTGAACGCAGCGTAGTATCCTTGTGATGGCGTCCGCTCCACCTGGACCGCCTGCTGGCGCCAGCGCGCAGGTAAGAAATCGAATTCATTTTTTTATAGATACTAGAAATTATCCTAAATATTACAATGATGATTGTAAGATAGCGTCATACATAAAGGGAGAAGATTTATTTAAGTGGGGATTTCGCCAAAGCTAGAAATTAAGCAACTAGCTTAATGCTGTTAGCTTGTGTTTGTGAATTGTTCCCTCCTTACACTGACCAGCTCAAGTCCTTCAATGTGTGTTGTCTTTCGTAACAGAATGTCGACTATAATTCGACAGTGGCTGCAGCTGCACAGAGCCTTATAAATGTTGCTTGGCGTCACTGTTTACAGAACTTCGTCGTTCATCAGTGTGGCTCCTCACATTGCTATCACTGTGGTTATCTCTACAGTTATATAGTTATTAGTGTGGACGGACCTTTAGTTTACACAGCATAACCTTTGCAGTCCTCTTTGTTGTTGTATTCTGATACGTAATTTAGGCTATGATAGACGCCTTCCAAGTTGGCTCACTTTGCATACGTTTTAAGTAATAACTTGCATGCTGTTTGTTTGCATGTATTTCTTCCACGTCTGCAGAGGGATCTTGATGTCTTCAGGATGGGTTGGGATAATCATCCTTTAAGGACAGAGCAAAATCTGTCCCCACAACAACTGTGGACAATCGGACTCCTCCAGAATCCTGTTAATGCTCCAGACCTGGCAGAGGTAGCAAATCTAAGTTATTTTTAAGCAAACATAGTATTATACATTGATAGTTTTGACCAGTGTTTCTACTTCATAGAATAGCAAAGCTCACACCATTTCCTTGAATTTATTTTAGACACAAGCATTGTGCATAAAACAGCTTTTCAACACTGTAAAGCAGGCATGTCAAACATACGGCCCGCGGGCCGGACTCGGCCCGTTGGATGATTTAATCCGGCCCGGAATAAATTTATGAGAATGTCAAAAAAAAAGCGAGTCTCTAGCTCATTTCTATCAAAAGTTGTGATTTTTTAAAATAATAAATACAAATCAAATGCTCCCCCCGGCCACTAGAGGGCAGCAAATGTAAAGGAGCTCACGTCCAGCATGCGGCACCGCCCCCTGATGTGTCCAGATAAAAACTAACCGGCAATCTTGCTTCACCATTCACCACTAACACACTTGTCAACACACCCTTCCCAAAATGGCACTGTCAAAAAAAAGAAAAGTGGACACGGAGTGCAGAGTTTTCCAGGAAAAATGGACTGAGAATTACTTATTCACAGAAGTGAATGCAACACCGGTGTGCCTGGTATGTAATCAGCCTATTGCAGTGTTCAAAGAGTTTAATATTAAGCGCCACTATGAGACTCTTCATAAAGAAAAGTATGACCACTTGAAAGGACAAATAAGGAAAGACGAGATAAACAAATTGGTCGCTGGTCTGAAGAAACAGCAGTCTACTTTTACGCGCAGCCGCGATATCTCTGATGGGGCTGTAAGAGCCAGCTACATTATTGCCAACGAGCTGGTGCAGGCATCCAAGCCGTTTTCTGATGGGGAGTTTGTAAAAACATGCATGCTGAAGGCTGCAGAAGTCGTGTGCCCTGAAAAGCGACCTGCCTTTGCCAATATCAGTCTAACGAGGAACACTGTCGCAGATCGGGTGACAGCTCTCTCAAGTGACTTGAGCAGCCAACTGAAAGAGAAAATCAAGTCATTTATCGCATTTTCAATTGCAATAGATGAGAGCACCGATGTCACAGATATTGCTCAACTGGCCATATTCATTAGAGGTGTTGATGAAACTTTGACCATCACCGAGGAGCTGCTTGAATTGGTGCCCATGAATGACACCACAACAGCAGATGACATTTTCAGCGCTCTCGTTGGAGCGCTGGACAAGGTGGGAGCGGACTGGTCCCGTGCCGTGAGCCTGGCTACCGACGGTGCGCCATCAATGGTCGGGAGAAAGGCAGGTGTTGCCACAAAATTCCGTGACAAACATCGATGCACTTGTGAAGGCAAAAAGATGCCAAGTTTCAGGAGCCAGCAGCAAGTAGACTGCAGGAGTACAGTGAGAGAGAGAGAAAGTTGTGATGACACGAAATTTGTTTGCACTCATGAATACAGATAATTAAAAAATAAGATTAATCTGGTTTCATAAAGACAATTAATATTGTGCAGTATATTCTCATCTTCAGAGCCTACTAGTTTGATCTGATGTAATCTTATTGCCCATGCACTGCTATAACTTTTATTTTGTATTTTATTTATTTCAAAGCAGTATGACATATAAGGCAAAAATATTTTTTTTCATAGCTCCCACTTGAGTTTGTTTAGTGTGGTGAGTTGGTTCAGGTGTAAAACTGCATTCACTCAACTGTCAAATAAACCAGTTGTTAACACATTCACAGCCAAACATGAAAATCATTTTTTCTCCATTGTTTGTGAATAAATGTGTTGTGCTTAGAAAAGATCCCTTGTCATCCGTGATTATAATATGTAGGGTGGGCTACAAATGTAGGCTGAATGATAAAGCATAGTACTGAAAAACAAAGCTAAATATTTGGAGTTGGATCCGGCCCACCTGAGAACAGAAAGTCTGGATCCGGCCCCCGAGCCAAACTGAGTTTGACATGCCTGCTGTAAAGGAAGCCCTCAAAACTTATACCATGAAAAAACATCTTGGTACAACTGAATTTAGTTTACTTTAGATTACACTACCAATTATAATTTGGGGTAAGAAAATTGAATATTGCTTAATAACAGATTACAGATAAAGTTTTTTTCAATCACCAACGTCAAATTAATGAAAGAGATAACAGAACAAAAATGTGTTCAAATGCTGATCAGGGCTTGTATCTCTTTGTTCACATTAAAACTAATTAAATGATACTATGTTGATACTTGCATCAGCATAGTATCAGTTATGTTCACATGTTGATCTCTTTAAAATCTGCTTACCTTTATAGTTTTACTTTATGTCCTCAGATTTCTATGTGACAAATGTTTAATTAATAAATCTGCCTTTTTTTTCTTGATGAAGGAAATCGAGGATGCAGATCTTGATTTCAACAGTGCCAGTGAGCAAAATGCGACCAGTTCTGGAGTGATTCTTCCACCCATTGCATGTCCCCTATGTGAGGAGGATATGGCACGCCTTAGGGCCGCTATTGATGTTGCTAGACCATCTGAGTCCTACGGCCGAGACATTTATTTAGCTGTATTGAACTGTGTACTAACTCATGTATCATAAATGCAAACGTTGTGTTTCAAGGGTTTTACCCCTTTAACACCAACAAGTATACAATGAATGTGTTTTAAATTTGTATTTGTTGTGACTGGCAACAGTGAAGCCACATGTAAAAAGAAAAAGAATAAATCGTATAAAATCTTTTTTTAATTCCAAACCTTAACATTTTGTTCTCTTTTATAAACAGTCAACACAATTTTTGTGTGTACGGAACTCATTTTTCAAAACAAGTATTTTTAAATATTACAATTAAATACTTTTCTTTTCTCAGAACATGAGAGTATTAAAACAGCAGTTTTTGCTAAACATGAACGGAGGCAAAAAAAAAAAAAATGGAGGGTAGAGAGAGACAATTGTCTACACATTGTGAAATTCCTGCCCGAGATGAAAAGCCTCCATCATAACCTTTTTGAACTCGACATATGACCTCATATGTCGTACGGGTAGTGCAATTGTCTTTGTACATGCTGAGACGACAGGGTAACAGATGCTGTGATGCCCAAAGTCTGCACTGCAGTCGTGGTTAAATCTGAGCATCACAGCAAAATCCTTCTTCTCGGATGGGAGAAGTGGGATGTAACCTTGGCCCGTGATCCACTGCAGAAACCTTGCAGGTGTGATGGGCCGTGGGCCGTCTTCGTCCTCTTCATGATCTTCAGCTATGAAGCAAAGAGAAGAAAAAAATAAAGTTATGCGACAGTTTAAAATGTAGTTTTCCTTTTTTACTGCAATGCAGGTCTTTAGATTTAAAGAAGTGAAATAAACAGAGGTACTCTCGGTCACAGAAGAACAGCTGATCCAAAACAAATGTAATCAAATGTGTGTGATTTCCTGAGGTTTAGAGATATTCGACTGTTTCGGCCAACCACAATGGTTATAAATGGCATTCTGTGTTAACATTAAGTCTTTTTACATAGAATGGAGATATAGATTGGCCTTTGTAAAAGTTCTCATTAAGAACTAGAGGTTTAGGAAAAACAATTCTCATTTGTATGTATAATGTCTATGCAGTTGTGGAGTGTAACTAATTTCATTTACTAACTTCACTTAAGTACTATTTAAAAGTACTTGTACTTTACTTCAGTATTTGCATTCCATGCTACTTTATACTTCTACTACTATTTCAGAGGGAAATCTTGTACGTTTTACTCCACAACATTCATTGAGAGCTTTAGTTACTGGTTACTTTGCAGATTTAGATTATCAATACACATTACTAAAATGAACTAAACTAACTCTTGAACATGGAGGGCCAAAATCTGCAAAGGGAAACTCACTTTGCACGTTTGGCATTGTGCTTTTGGCATACTTTTGAATTCAATGGCATCTGGAGGTAATGGATTTACATCAAACTCATGTTGCAGAGGCACAATAAACAGGGTGTTTCTCCCTGACCCTGTAACACTGCGAATTAGGGTCCCAGTGTAGCCATGAGAATCAGGAGGAATCATTATCAGTCTCCTTTTACCCTGCCCACCTGTAAATGCAACATTGTTTAGATCAGTTGTGTTTGTTTGGGCTACTTATTTGAATGGCAATGTTTTACAATGGAATTTATATAACAAGTTTTCTCTACCTGCAGCCTTGTAGAGTAGCCATCCTCCTGTCAGCCCCTGCATCTTAGGATACTCATCTTGTAGTAGTCTGAAGAACTAAAAGAACAATAACATAGGGACTAAGTGATGTCTACATGCTTGAAGAAAAGCCAAACACGAGGATGAAGTTGCATGTTTCAAATATAAACAATTGTGCAATTTGTAACTAGTACGTTTTCTTTATGCAATACCTCTTCATGGCCCATATCCCTGTACATGTTGAGATGTCTTTTTCCAAGTCCTGCCTGGGCAAGGTCAAACTCTTCAGAGGAGGTTGGGGTTGTCTCTGCATTAATGTCACACAGGTCTTTAGACTCTGCATCATTCGCTTTCCACGGTTACTTCTTCTTGTGAAAAACCCAGGGAAAGATCTACATGATTAAAAAAAACAATTTGATTAAAATATGATGAATATACATATGCACTTGTCAAACTACCATTAAATTAACATGAAAAATGAAATTCCATAAAAACTAAAACCTGGCCATGTCCTGTTCTACAGAAGATGATGGCTCTTGCTGCCTTCTTCCTTGCTCTTGCTGTCCCTGAGAGAGGTTCTGTGCGAGCACATTTATAAGGCTCTGTGCAGCTGCAGCCACTGTCGAATTATAGTCGACATTCTGTTACGAAAGACAACACACATTGAAGGACTTGAGCTGGTCAGTGTATGGAGGGAACAATTCACAAACACAAGCTAACAGCATTAAGCTAGTTGCTTAATTTCTAGCTTTGGCGAAATCCCCACTTAAATACATCTTCTCCCTTTATGTATGACGCTATCTTACAATCATCATTGTAATATTTAGGATAATTTCTAGTATCTATAAAAAAATGAATTCGATTTCTTACCTGCGCGCTGGCGCCAGCAGGCGGTCCAGGTGGAGCGGACGCCATCACAAGGATACTACGCTGCGTTCACAGTGGTGTGTGGAAGTGCGAAACGTCAGATATTAAGTGTGGTAGTTGAACGGCCCAATATGGCATAGTTTATTGCTCTTTTACTGTGATTCGTCCCAAGTAGAGGCTAAAACAGCTTGCTAAACAGAATTTTGGCACTAGCGTCATTTTTTTAAACTTTCAATCACGTGAATATGGTGAATAGAAAGTGTTGAATCATAATTCTCGCGGTGCCCACGTTACCTGAAGGCAACGTGGTTGAGGAACTCCTCAGCCCTCGTTGTTATGCTGTCACTCATGATGACACGCCCCTCTCAGTTGATACCACGCCCCCCACGTTAGATCTGGGTCAAAAGTCTGAACTGAAAAAAAAAACCTGAACGTGAAAAAAAGATTTGAAACCCAAAAAAAAAAGATTTGAATCTGAAAATATAAAATCTGAAACTGAAAAATATAAGAACTCAAATATCAAAATATATATGAACGTGAAAACTGAAATAAAAAAATGTATTCGAAAAAATTCCAGAACTGAATCAAAATTATATTCAACCCAAAACAACTTTTCATTCACTTATTTTTATTTTGAATACATTGCTGTATTTTTGGACTTTCAGGTTCACATTTTTTTTTCAAGTGAACGAAACTTTTGACCTGGATTTAGCTCCATAAGACGCACCTTCATTTAACTTGCAAATATCTAAACAAACATGAACCAAAGGGCCACTGACTCACCGTGGGTTGTGTTTACGCAGAAAGAGTTCATTGTTAATGCTGGATTCCGGTTTTCTCATTATTATTCAGTGGCACAGGCAGTAAAACAGTTTTACTGCCTGTGCCACTCAGTTTGCCTGTGCCAAAGCACACTGTATATTATCCATGGGGTTTAATAATAACTAGAAAATTCCTAAAGAAATTTTGACAGTGTGGCTTCTTCTGCCCGAAGACGTGGCAATATATAGCTACACACGCCGATGTTACCGGTGGTATCGTTGAGGTTCGATTGAGATATCGCTTTTCTCTTTTCTGCATTTTAGGTTCTCTAAAGAACTGGTTGCAATGCTCTTTGAGCCAAATGTGTAGGTCCGTTGGATTCCAGATACTTTACTGCAACCAGCACAACATTTCTAAGCTTTTTGGCCAAAATGGTGTTTCAAGAGTAAAAATTGTGGTAGCTGGAGCAATTTGTTTGGAAAAATCACTGAATATTTTCCTGCTCTGCTCCACTCTGACGGTTATGCTCTCACTCCAGCGCTTAACGATCTGCGCAATACACACCCATTATAAAATCTGAAACAGACACAAAATTCTCCTGAAACTTAAACTGTGATTTCATGAAAACTGTGCTCGCTATCAACATGTCCATTTGGCTCAATAAAGTGCAGCATTCTGTCTACGTTTTAAACTTTGAATCATGTTTTTAAGTCAATATGGGCCCAAAGTTAAGTGTTTTTTAGCTCTCTTTTTAGTTGATGTATTTTTCACGCCGCTGTTGGCAACGCTGTGTGAGGAGAAGCGTGCCAAACTTTTGGATAAGCCTGATTATTATTAAGCCCGGTGGATAATATTCAGTGTGGCTTTGTGGCACAGGCAGTTTTCTGCCTGTGCCACAAAGCCACACTGAATAATAATATTTATTAATCCAGAAAAGTTTGGCGCGCTTCTCCTCACACAGCGTTGCCAAAACCTGCGCAAAAAATACATCAAAATGTGGGGCCTGATCGGGAATAGTGTGCTCAGTATTTTTTAGACAGATTCGCCCAGCGGTTTTCCCGAAAATCCCAACAAACTGAACAAAATCACGCCGACGCCCCATTCAAGTGAATGGGGCGTCGGCGTAAAGAGAGCTATACTATCTTTAATTGAAAAAGGGTTCGAAAATTATAATATGACCTAATAATACTCTTTGACCTGGAATAAAACCATTTTCTTCATTGGTTAGCTAAAATCTTCACTGGAGGTCTGTTCATGATGACCCCATATATGTCCATGTCACATTTAATGTAATTTTGCTGAACAGTTTTTGAGAAAATTAAAGCCAAAGTTAGCTCAAATGGCATTCATATTCATAATTTCCCCATATTTGACTGGTTATAAAAACAAATCCTTCCTTGAGAGGTTATATCAAACTGTCACTGGATTGTTGTTCATGAGGACCCTTATATGTCCATGTCTAATTTCACGAGATTTTACTGTACAGTTGTTGAGTAAACTATAAAGGTAAAGGCAGCTCCATTGAATTCATCATATTCAGAATTTCCCCATAATATGATCCTTAAGAGGTTACAACAGGGGTCTCAAACTCCCGGCCCGCCACGTCATTTTATGTGGCCCGCGAATCCGCCAGCAAAAAAAAAAATAATAATGAATTATTATTATTTCTTTTCATTTTATTTAAAAGTTAGACTTGATAACAAAATATCTCCATAGTCGAAATTATGAGATAGAAAGTCAAAATGATGAGATTGAAAGTCAAAATGATGAGATTGAAAGTCAAAATGATGAGATTAAAAGTCAAAATGATGAGATTAAAAGTCAAAATGATGAGATTAAAAGTCAAAATGATGAGATTAAAAGTCAAAATGATGAGATTAAAAGTCAAAATGATGAGATTAAAAGTCAAAATGATGAGATTAAAAGTCAAAATGATGAGATTAAAAGTCAAAATGATGAGATTAAAAGTCAAAATGATGAGATTAAAAGTCAAAATGATGAGATTAAAAGTCAAAATGATGAGATTAAAAGTCAAAATGATGAGATTAAAAGTCAAAATGATGAGATTAAAAGTCAAAATGATGAGATTAAAAGTCAAAATGATGAGATTAAAAGTCAAAATGATGAGATTAAAAGTCAAAATGATGAGATTAAAAGTCAAAATGATGAGATTAAAAGTCAAAATGATGAGATTAAAAGTCAAAATGATGAGATTAAAAGTCAAAATGATGAGATTAAAAGTCAAAATGATGAGATTGAAAGTCAAGATGAGATTGAAAGTCAAAATGATGAGATAGAAAATCAAAATGATGAGATTGAAAGTCAAAATGATGAGATTGAAAGTCAAAATTATGAGATTGAAAGTCAAAATGATGAGATTGAAAGTCAAAATGATGAGATTAAAAATCAAAATGATGAGATTGAAAGTCAAAATGATGAGATTGAAAGTCAAAATGATGAGATAGAAAATCAAAATGATGAGATTGAAAGTCAATGATGAGATTGAAAGTCAAAATGATGAGATTGAAAGTCAAAATGATGAGATTGAAAGTCAAAATGATGAGATTTAAAGTCAAAATGATGAGATTAAAAGTCAAAATTATGAGATTGAAAGTCAAAATGATGAGATTAAAAGTCAAAATTATGAGATTAAAAGTCAAAATGATGAGATTGAAAGTCAAAATGATGAGATTGAAAGTCAAAATGATGAGATAGAAAATCAAAATGATGAGATTGAAAGTCAAGATGAGATTGAAAGTCAAAATGATGAGATAGAAAATCAAAATGATGAGATTGAAAGTCAAAATGATGAGATTGAAAGTCAAAATGATGAGATTAAAAGTCAAAATTATGAGATTGAAAGTCAAAATGATGAGATTAAAAGTCAAAATTATGAGATTAAAAGTCAAAATGATGAGATTGAAAGTCAAAATGATGAGATTGAAAGTCAAAATGATGAGATAGAAAATCAAAATGATGAGATTGAAAGTCAATGATGAGATTGAAAGTCGAAATGATGAGATAGAAAGTCAAAATGATGAGATAGAAAGTCAAAATGATGAGATTAAAAGTCAAAATGATGAGATTGAAAGTCAAAATGATGAGATTGAAAGTCAAAATGATGAGATAGAAAGTCAAAATGATGAGATAGAAAGTCAAAATGATGAGATAGAAAGTCAAAATGATGAGATTGAAAGTCAAAATGATGAGATTGAAAGTCAAAATGATGAGATTGAAAGTCAAAATGATGAGATTGAAAGTCAAAATGATGAGATTAAAAGTCAAAATGATGAGATTGAAAGTCAAAATGATGAGATTGAAAGTCAAAAATGATGAGATTGAAAGTCAAAATGATGAGATTGAAAGTCAAAATGATGAGATTAAAAGTCAAAATGATGAGATTGAAAGTCAAAATGATGAGATAGAAAGTCAAAATGATGAGATAGAAAGTCAAAATGATGAGATAGAAAGTCAAAATGATGAGATAGAAAGTCAAAATGATGAGATAGAAAGTCAAAATGATGAGATAGAAAGTCAAAATGATGAGATAGAAAGTCAAAATGATGAGATTGAAAGTCAAAATGATGAGATTGAAAGTCAAAATGATGAGATAGAAAGTCAAAATGATGAGATTGAAAGTCAAAATGATGAGATTGAAAGTCAAAATGATGAATTAGAAAGTCAAAATGATGAGATGGAAAGTCAAAATGATGAGATGGAAAGTCAAAATGATGAGATGGAAAGTCAAAATGATGAGATTGAAAGTCAAAATGATGAGATTGAAAGTCAAAATGATGAGATTGAAAGTCAAAATGATGAGATTGAAAGTCAAAATGATGAGATTGAAAGTCAAAATGATGAGATTGAAAGTCAAAATGATGAGATAGAAAGTCAAAATGATGAGATAGAAAGTCAAAATGATGAGATAGAAAGTCAAAATGATGAGATAGAAAGTCAAAATGATGAGATTAAAAGTCAAAATGATGAGATTAAAAGTCAAAATGATGAGATTGAAAGTCAAAATGATGAGATTGAAAGTCAAAATGATGAGATTGAAAGTCAAAATGATGAGATTGAAAGTCAAAATGATGAGATTGAAAGTCAAAATGATGAGATTGAAAGTCAAAATGATGAGATTGAAAGTCAAAATGATGAGATTGAAAGTCAAAATGATGAGATTGAAAGTCAAAATGATGAATTGGAAAGTCAAAATGATGAATTGGAAAGTCAAAATGATGAGATGGAAAGTCAAAATGATGAGATGGAAAGTCAAAATGATGAGATGGAAAGTCAAAATGATGAGATGGAAAGTCAAAATGATGAGATTGAAAGTCAAAATGATGAGATTGAAAGTCAAAATGATGAGATTGAAAGTCAAAATGATGAGATTGAAAGTCAAAATGATGAGATTGAAAGTCAAAATGATGAGATTGAAAGTCAAAATGATGAGATAGAAAGTCAAAATGATGAGATAGAAAGTCAAAATGATGAGATAGAAAGTCAAAATGATGAGATTAAAAGTCAAAATGATGAGATTGAAAGTCAAAATGATGAGATTAAAAGTCAAAATGATGAGATTAAAAGTCAAAATGATGAGATTAAAAGTCAAAATGATGAGATTGAAAGTCAAAATGATGAGATTGAAAGTCAAAATGATGAGATTGAAAGTCAAAATGATGAGATTGAAAATCAAAATGATGAGATTGAAAGTCAAAATGATGAGATTGAAAGTCAAAATGATGAGATTGAAAGTCAAAATGATGAGATTGAAAGTCAAAATGATAAGATTGAAAGTCAAAATGATGAGATTGAAAGTCAAAATGATGAGATTGAAAGTCAAAATGATGAGATTGAAAGTCAAAATGATGAGATTGAAAGTCAAAAATGATGAGATTGAAAGTCAAAATGATGAGATTGAAAGTCAAAATGATGAGATTAAAAGTCAAAATGATGAGATTGAAAGTCAAAATGATGAGATAGAAAGTCAAAATGATGAGATAGAAAGTCAAAATGATGAGATAGAAAGTCAAAATGATGAGATAGAAAGTCAAAATGATGAGATAGAAAGTCAAAATGATGAGATAGAAAGTTAAAATGATGAGATAGAAAGTCAAAATGATGAGATTGAAAGTCAAAATGATGAGATTGAAAGTCAAAATGATGAGATTAAAAGTCAAAATGATGAGATTGAAAGTCAAAATGATGAGATAGAAAGTCAAAATGATGAGATAGAAAGTCAAAATGATGAGATAGAAAGTCAAAATGATGAGATAGAAAGTCAAAATGATGAGATAGAAAGTCAAAATGATGAGATAGAAAGTCAAAATGATGAGATAGAAAGTCAAAATGATGAGATAGAAAGTCAAAATGATGAGATAGAAAGTCAAAATGATGAGATTGAAAGTCAAAATGATGAGATTGAAAGTCAAAATGATGAGATGGAAAGTCAAAATGATGAGATGGAAAGTCAAAATGATGAGATGGAAAGTCAAAATGATGAGATGGAAAGTCAAAATGATGAGATGGAAAGTCAAAATGATGAGATGGAAAGTCAAAATGATGAGATTGAAAGTCAAAATGATGAGATTGAAAGTCAAAATGATGAGATTGAAAGTCAAAATGATGAGATTGAAAGTCAAAATGATGAGATTGAAAGTCAAAATGATGAGATTGAAAGTCAAAATGATGAGATAGAAAGTCAAAATGATGAGATAGAAAGTCAAAATGATGAGATTGAAAGTCAAAATGATGAGATTAAAAGTCAAAATGATGAGATTAAAAGTCAAAATGATGAGATTGAAAGTCAAAATGATGAGATTGAAAGTCAAAATGATGAGATTGAAAGTCAAAATGATGAGATTGAAAGTCAAAATGATGAGATTGAAAGTCAAAATGATGAGATTGAAAGTCAAAATGATGAGATTGAAAGTCAAAATGATGAGATTGAAAGTCAAAATGATGAGATTGAAAGTCAAAATGATGAGATGGAAAGTCAAAATGATGAGATGGAAAGTCAAAATGATGAGATGGAAAGTCAAAATGATGAGATTGAAAGTCAAAATGATGAGATTGAAAGTCAAAATGATGAGATTGAAAGTCAAAATGATGAGATTGAAAGTCAAAATGATGAGATTGAAAGTCAAAATGATGAGATAGAAAGTCAAAATGATGAGATTGAAAGTCAAAATGATGAGATTGAAAGTCAAAATGATGAGATTGAAAGTCAAAATGATGAGATAGAAAGTCAAAATGATGAGATAGAAAGTCAAAATGATGAGATAGAAAGTCAAAATGATGAGATTGAAAGTCAAAATGATGAGATTGAAAGTCAAAATGATGAGATTGAAAGTCAAAATGATGAGATTGAAAGTCAAAATGATGAGATTGAAAGTCAAAATGATGAGATTGAAAGTCAAAATGATGAGATTGAAAATCAAAATGATGAGATTGAAAATCAAAATGATGAGATTGAAAGTCAAAATGATGAGATTGAAAGTCAAAATGATGAGATTGAAAGTCAAAATGATGAGATTGAAAGTCAAAATGATGAGATTGAAAGTCAAAATGATGAGATTAAAAGTCAAAATGATGAGATTGAAAGTCAAAATGATGAGATTGAAAGTCAAAAATGATGAGATTGAAAGTCAAAATGATGAGATTGAAAGTCAAAATGATGAGATTGAAAGTCAAAATGATGAGATTGAAAGTCAAAATTATGAGATAGAAAGTCAAAATTATGAGATAGAAAGTCAAAATGATGAGATAGAAAGTCAAAATGATGAGATAGAAAGTCAAAATGATGAGATAGAAAGTCAAAATGATGAGATAGAAAGTCAAAATGATGAGATAGAAAGTCAAAATGATGAGATAGAAAGTCAAAATGATGAGATAGAAAGTCAAAATGATGAGATAGAAAGTCAAAATGATGAGATTGAAAGTCAAAATGATGAATTAGAAAGTCAAAATGATGAGATGGAAAGTCAAAATGATGAGATGGAAAGTCAAAATGATGAGATGGAAAGTCAAAATGATGAGATGGAAAGTCAAAATGATGAGATGGAAAGTCAAAATGATGAGATTGAAAGTCAAAATGATGAGATAGAAAGTCAAAATGATGAGATAGAAAGTCAAAATGATGAGATAGAAAGTCAAAATGATGAGATAGAAAGTCAAAATGATGAGATAGAAAGTCAAAATGATGAGATTGAAAGTCAAAATGATGAGATTGAAAGTCAAAATGATGAGATAGAAAGTCAAAATGATGAGATTGAAAGTCAAAATGATGAGATTGAAAGTCAAAATGATGAATTAGAAAGTCAAAATGATGAGATGGAAAGTCAAAATGATGAGATGGAAAGTCAAAATGATGAGATGGAAAGTCAAAATGATGAGATTGAAAGTCAAAATGATGAGATTGAAAGTCAAAATGATGAGATTGAAAGTCAAAATGATGAGATTGAAAGTCAAAATGATGAGATTGAAAGTCAAAATGATGAGATTGAAAGTCAAAATGATGAGATAGAAAGTCAAAATGATGAGATAGAAAGTCAAAATGATGAGATAGAAAGTCAAAATGATGAGATTAAAAGTCAAAATGATGAGATTAAAAGTCAAAATGATGAGATTGAAAGTCAAAATGATGAGATTAAAAGTCAAAATGATGAGATTAAAAGTCAAAATGATGAGATTGAAAGTCAAAATGATGAGATTGAAAGTCAAAATGATGAGATTGAAAATCAAAATGATGAGATTGAAAGTCAAAATGATGAGATTGAAAGTCAAAATGATGAGATTGAAAGTCAAAATGATGAGATTGAAAGTCAAAATGATGAGATTGAAAGTCAAAATGATGAGATTGAAAGTCAAAATGATGAGATTGAAAGTCAAAATGATGAGATTGAAAGTCAAAATGATGAGATTGAAAGTCAAAATGATGAATTGGAAAGTCAAAATGATGAGATGGAAAGTCAAAATGATGAGATGGAAAGTCAAAATGATGAGATGGAAAGTCAAAATGATGAGATGGAAAGTCAAAATGATGAGATTGAAAGTCAAAATGATGAGATTGAAAGTCAAAATGATGAGATTGAAAGTCAAAATGATGAGATTGAAAGTCAAAATGATGAGATTGAAAGTCAAAATGATGAGATTGAAAGTCAAAATGATGAGATAGAAAGTCAAAATGATGAGATAGAAAGTCAAAATGATGAGATAGAAAGTCAAAATGATGAGATTAAAAGTCAAAATGATGAGATTAAAAGTCAAAATGATGAGATTGAAAGTCAAAATGATGAGATTAAAAGTCAAAATGATGAGATTAAAAGTCAAAATGATGAGATTGAAAGTCAAAATGATGAGATTGAAAGTCAAAATGATGAGATTGAAAGTCAAAATGATGAGATTGAAAGTCAAAATGATGAGATTGAAAGTCAAAATGATGAGATTGAAAGTCAAAATGATGAGATTGAAAGTCAAAATGATGAGATTGAAAGTCAAAATGATGAGATTGAAAGTCAAAATGATGAGATTGAAAGTCAAAATGATGAGATTGAAAGTCAAAATGATGAGATTGAAAGTCAAAATGATGAGATTGAAAGTCAAAATGATGAGATTGAAAGTCAAAATGATGAGATTGAAAGTCAAAATGATGAGATTGAAAGTCAAAATGATGAGATTGAAAATCAAAATGATGAGATTGAAAGTCAAAATGATGAGATTGAAAGTCAAAATGATGAGATTGAAAGTCAAAATGATGAGATTGAAAGTCAAAATGATGAGATTGAAAGTCAAAATGATGAGATTGAAAGTCAAAATGATGAGATTGAAAGTCAAAATGATGAGATTGAAAGTCAAAATGATGAGATTGAAAGTCAAAATGATGAGATTGAAAGTCAAAATGATGAGATTGAAAGTCAAAAATGATGAGATTGAAAGTCAAAAATGATGAGATTGAAAGTCAAAATGATGAGATTGAAAGTCAAAATGATGAGATTGAAAGTCAAAATGATGAGATAGAAAGTCAAAATGATGAGATAGAAAGTCAAAATGATGAGATAGAAAGTCAAAATGATGAGATAGAAAGTCAAAATGATGAGATAGAAAGTCAAAATGATGAGATAGAAAGTCAAAATGATGAGATAGAAAGTCAAAATGATGAGATTGAAAGTCAAAATGATGAGATTGAAAGTCAAAATGATGAATTGGAAAGTCAAAATGATGAGATGGAAAGTCAAAATGATGAGATGGAAAGTCAAAATGATGAGATGGAAAGTCAAAATGATGAGATTGAAAGTCAAAATGATGAGATTGAAAGTCAAAATGATGAGATTGAAAGTCAAAATGATGAGATTGAAAGTCAAAATGATGAGATTGAAAGTCAAAATGATGAGATTGAAAGTCAAAATGATGAGATTGAAAGTCAAAATGATGAGATAGAAAGTCAAAATGATGAGATAGAAAGTCAAAATGATGAGATTAAAAGTCAAAATGATGAGATTGAAAGTCAAAATGATGAGATTAAAAGTCAAAATGATGAGATTGAAAGTCAAAATGATGAGATTGAAAGTCAAAATGATGAGATTGAAAGTCAAAATGATGAGATTGAAAGTCAAAATGATGAGATTGAAAGTCAAAATGATGAGATTGAAAATCAAAATGATGAGATTGAAAGTCAAAATGATGAGATTGAAAGTCAAAATGATGAGATTGAAAGTCAAAATGATGAGATTGAAAGTCAAAATGATGAGATTGAAAGTCAAAATGATGAGATTGAAAGTCAAAATGATGAGATTGAAAGTCAAAATGATGAGATTGAAAGTCAAAATGATGAATTGGAAAGTCAAAATGATGAGATGGAAAGTCAAAATGATGAGATGGAAAGTCAAAATGATGAGATGGAAAGTCAAAATGATGAGATGGAAAGTCAAAATGATGAGATTGAAAGTCAAAATGATGAGATTGAAAGTCAAAATGATGAGATTGAAAGTCAAAATGATGAGATTGAAAGTCAAAATGATGAGATTGAAAGTCAAAATGATGAGATAGAAATTCAAAATGATGAGATAGAAAGTCAAAATGATGAGATAGAAAGTCAAAATGATGAGATTAAAAGTCAAAATGATGAGATTGAAAGTCAAAATGATGAGATTAAAAGTCAAAATGATGAGATTAAAAGTCAAAATGATGAGATTGAAAGTCAAAATGATGAGATTGAAAGTCAAAATGATGAGATTGAAAGTCAAAATGATGAGATTGAAAGTCAAAATGATGAGATTGAAAATCAAAATGATGAGATTGAAAATCAAAATGATGAGATTGAAAGTCAAAATGATGAGATTGAAAGTCAAAATGATGAGATTGAAAGTCAAAATGATGAGATTGAAAGTCAAAATGATGAGATTGAAAGTCAAAATGATGAGATTGAAAGTCAAAAATGATGAGATTGAAAGTCAAAAATGATGAGATTGAAAGTCAAAATGATGAGATTGAAAGTCAAAATGATGAGATTGAAAGTCAAAATGATGAGATTGAAAGTCAAAATGATGAGATAGAAAGTCAAAATGATGAGATAGAAAGTCAAAATGATGAGATAGAAAGTCAAAATGATGAGATAGAAAGTCAAAATGATGAGATAGAAAGTCAAAATGATGAGATAGAAAGTCAAAATGATGAGATAGAAAGTCAAAATGATGAGATAGAAAGTCAAAATGATGAGATTGAAAGTCAAAATGATGAGATTGAAAGTCAAAATTATGAGATAGAAAGTCAAAATGATGAGATAGAAAGTCAAAATGATGAGATAGAAAGTCAAAATGATGAGATAGAAAGTCAAAATGATGAGATAGAAAGTCAAAATGATGAGATAGAAAGTCAAAATGATGAGATTGAAAGTCAAAATGATGAGATTGAAAGTCAAAATGATGAGATGGAAAGTCAAAATGATGAGATGGAAAGTCAAAATGATGAGATGGAAAGTCAAAATGATGAGATGGAAAGTCAAAATGATGAGATGGAAAGTCAAAATGATGAGATTGAAAGTCAAAATGATGAGATTGAAAGTCAAAATGATGAGATTGAAAGTCAAAATGATGAGATTGAAAGTCAAAATGATGAGATTGAAAGTCAAAATGATGAGATTAAAAGTCAAAATGATGAGATTGAAAGTCAAAATGATGAGATTGAAAGTCAAAATGATGAGATTGAAAGTCAAAATGATGAGATTGAAAGTCAAAATGATGAGATTGAAAGTCAAAATGATGAGATTGAAAGTCAAAATGATGAGATTGAAAGTCAAAATGATGAGATGAAGTCAAAATGATGAGATGAAGTCAAAGTCTTGAAAGGATTTTAAGCTTTGAACAAAGTTATTGTAATAAGTTGTTTGATATTTGTCTTTGATATTTTCTTTAATAGTTTGATCTTTGATAGAGTAATGTGGGTTTCTTAACCCTAAATTAAAAGGATTTAAGTCATAATAACAGAAATGTGCTTAAATATATTTTTACATGTATATAACTGCATGTACAATATTTTTACACTTGAATAAACAATAATACAAAAATCAAATGCAGAGAGTTATCAATATGTTACGAGTAGTTACATTTACAACCGGCCCTTTGTGGGCGACCATGATGCTGATGTGGCCCGGAGTGAAAATGAGTTTGAGACCCCTGGGTTACAAGAAACTTTCAATCAATTCCTTTAAGTTGACCCAGTTACTCTACTGTTTTGTGTACATGTTAGCGTGGTAGTTTTATGAAATTAGACAGAGACATAGTAGGGATCCTCATGAACAACAACATAACAAAATATCTTCTGAATAACTTCAAATAAATAGCTCCTACATAACTCTGATACCATTTTCTCTCTTCTTTCTGCCATTGCACATCATCATCATCATCATTATTTATGACTATCATCTGTGTTATATGTGGTAGTTATTAATTGTTATTATGATTAAAAACTTTTAATAATGATTATGTTTCTGTTTTATTTTAGGAGCGGATGAAAAACACAGTAGCCGACGTGAAGAAGAAGAAGATTTAAAAGATTCTGTTTGAGATCAAGTTGAAAAACAGGAAGAAAAGATGGAAGAAGAAAAGATGGAAGAAGAAAAGATGGAAGAAGAAAAGATGGAAGAAGAAAAGATGGAAGAAGAAAAGATGGAAGAAGAAAAGATGGAAGAAGAAAAGATGGAAGAAGAAAAGATGGAAGATCTCTCTCTGGGTTCCTCTGCCGGGTGTGACGCACACCTTTTTAAGAAGACAGGTGACGAAGATGTTAAGAGAAGTCAAACTTCCAGCTCTGGAAAACAGACGACTGCGGAGAATAGAATAAAAGAGTGTGTTCATAACCCGAGAGTCAGAGTCCTTCAGGGTAACACCACTGAGGTCCACCAAGGCTCCAGCACTGGAGAACGATCTGAGCCTTTGGACTTAAGTTCTGAAATAGATGAAATAGAAAGAGAAATAGAAATAAGAGCTGCTGACCATCAAACATATCGACTCCTGGAAATGTTATACAAAGGTAAGAGTGTGTCAGGACATGGCAGCACCAGGTCTCCTAGCACTCCTGACCTTTTTAACCCCCTTGGCTTCTCTGGATCCTCTTCTGATGCAGATCCTCTGTTTCCAAAAGTAAGCGCCGTAGTCTTTAAGGGTGCCAGCTGCAACACAGGAGAAAACCCCCAAAAAGACACATGTGGATTTCCGGTGCAGTCAGAAAGTAAGACTAGCAGTGACCGTGATGCTCTAGAAGAAAGGAGGCCACATGTTACTGTAAAGCAAGACTCATCTAAAGACTCATCTTCCGCTAAGAGAAGAAAATTGTACTCTAAACCCTCACTGAGTCAAAAACGCTCCTCAAAGAACAAGACCTTTCCTGCAGCAAATATCTCATCTGACACGCTGCATGGAAACATCTCTGAGACTCTCAGGGCTTCTGCCACTGATCCCTCTGACTCCATGTTCCATCAACCTCTACCCCGTTTACACTCAGGACCACAAATGATGAAGAAACGCTCCTCTGCAGCAGCTTCTGCACCAAGACTCCTTCAGGGTAACACCACTGAGGTCCACCAAGGCTCCAGCACTGGAAAAGAACAATCTCACTATTTGTACATAAGTTCTAAAATGAATAAAATAAACATAAGAATAAGAGCTGCTGAGCTTCAAACACGTGGGATCCTGGAAAAGTTACACAAAGGTAAGAGTGTGTTAGAACGTGGCAGCACCAGCTCTCCTAGCACTCCCCATGCCTTCTCTGGGTTCATCAACTTTTCTGCTGCAGATCCTCTGACTCCAGAAATAAGCCCCGTGGATCATGAGGGTGCTTCCTGCAACACAGGAGAAACCCTAAAACAACACCTACGTGAATATGTGCAGTCAGAAAGTAAGACTAGCAGTGACCGTGATGCTCTAGAAGAAAGGAGGCCACATGTTACTGTAAAACAAGACTCATCTAAAGTATCATCTTCTGCTAAGAGAAGAACATTGTACTCTAAACCCTCACTGAGTCAAAAACGCTCCTCAAAGAACAAGACCTTTCCTGCAGCAAATATCTCATCTGACACGCTGCATGGAAACATCTCTGAGACTCTCAGGGCTTCTGCCACTGATCCCTCTGACTCCATGTTCCATCAACCTCTACCCCGTTCACACTCAGGACCACAAATGATGAAGAAACGCTCCTCTGCAGCAGCTTCTGCACCAAGACTCCTTCAGGGTAACACCACTGAGGTCCACCAAGGCTCCAGCACTAGAAAAGAACTATCTCACTATTTCGATTTAATTTCTAAAATAGATGAAATTAATGGAGAAATAACAGCTGCTGACCATCAAAGAATTTTGATCCTGAAAAGGTTAGACAAATATGAGAATGTGTCAGAACATGGCAGCTCCAGCTCTCCTCGCACTCCTGACCTTTTTAACCCCGGTGCCTTCTCTGGGTCCTCTTCTAAAGCAGACCCTCTGACTCCAGAAATAAGCCCCGCTGCAGCAGCTTCTGCACCAAGACTCCTTCAGGGTAACACCACTGAGGTCCAACAAGGCTCCAGAACTAGAAAAGAACTATCTGACTTTTTCGATTTAAGTTCCAAAATAGATGAAATAGAAAGAGAAATAAGAGCTGCTGACCGTCAAACATATCGACTCCTGGAAATGTTATACAAAGGTGTGTCAGGACATGGCAGCACCAGGTCTCCTAGCACTCCTGACCTTTTTAACCCCCTTGGCTTCTCTGGATCCTCTTCTGATGCAGATCCTCTGTTTCCAAAAGTAAGCGCCGTAGTCTTTAAGGGTGCCAGCTGCAACACAGGAGAAAACCCCCAAAAAGACACATGTGGATTTCCGGTGCAGTCAGAAAGTAAGACTAGCAGTGACCGTGATGCTCTAGAAGAAAGGAGGCCACATGTTACTGTAAAGCAAGACTCATCTAAAGACTCATCTTCCGCTAAGAGAAGAAAATTGTACTCTAAACCCTCACTGAGTCAAAAACGCTCCTCAAAGAACAAGACCTTTCCTGCAGCAAATATCTCATCTGACACGCTGCATGGAAACATCTCTGAGACTCTCAGGGCTTCTGCCACTGATCCCTCTGACTCCATGTTCCATCAACCTCTACCCCGTTTACACTCAGGACCACAAATGATGAAGAAACGCTCCTCTGCAGCAGCTTCTGCACCAAGACTCCTTCAGGGTAACACCACTGAGGTCCACCAAGGCTCCAGCACTGGAGAAGAACTAAGAGAAAGAGAAACCAACCTCTCTGCCCTGAGAAGGTCACCTGCTCCTCAGAGTGTGTCAGCACAAGGCCCTCTGAGCCCTCCTGTCCTCCACCAGTCCGCCTGCTCTCAGTCCATCAACACTTCTGATGCAGACCCCATAGCTAGCCAATCACAAGCCTGCGCTCCCCCGGAACATCTGCATCGTCTAGATCCACACAATGTCGTTTTTGAATTAACACAAATAGCAGACGAGATCCCCGCGCACGTTAAGGGTGCCAGCTGCAGACCAGGAGAAGACGTACAATTAAACGCATGGGGATCTCCGGTGCAGTCAGAGAGTAAGACCAGCAGGGACCGTGCTGCTCGAGGAGAAGTGTGGCCCCCTGTTACTGTAGGAGACTTCAGTCCTGACGTCTTGGACTTCAGTTGTATGGACTTCAGTTCTCTCGTATCACCACAGTCTGAAATGACTCAGCCTAAACCTCCGTCAGGTTCACAGTACTGTCCGGGACAAAGAGCCCAGACTCAGTCCATTGCCCCAACTGTTGCCGGCCCTCCATGTCCACAAGACAGACCCACAGTCCTCCAGGACTCGACCGTCTGCACCGAAGGAAGCGGAGCACAAGATGCAGTCCAGCTTTTCTTCATGGCGCCTGAAAGTGAGCTTGAAATGGACTCAAGTGTTACAACCAATTACTGCTACGTCTCCAACGCCCTGCCAGAACGTGGTCACCCCCAACCTCCTTGGAGCAGGAGAGACTCCAGCTGCCTGTCCCGCTCTCAGACTATGCCTCTGAGTCAAATAACCTCTGCGGAGTCCATCGACTTGTGTTTTTTTGAGGGTGCCAGCTGCAACACAGGAGAAAACTCCCCAAAAGACACATGGGGATTTCCGGTACGGTCAGAAAGTAAGACTAGCAGTGACCGTGGTGCTCTAGAAGAATGGAGGCCACATGTTACTGTAAAACACTGCAAATCTATAAACTCACCTTCCTTTGAGAGAGGAATAGTAGACTACTACTCTCAACCCTCACTTAGTCAAAAACTCTACTTGAGGAGCAAATATCCTGCAGCAAATATCTCATCTGACACGCTGCATGGAAACATCTCTGAGACTCTCAGTTATTCTGCCACTGATCGCTCTGACTCCATGTTCCATCAACCTCTACCCCGTTTACACTCAGGAACACAAATGATGAAGAAACGCTCCTATAGCGTCCTTCAGGGTAACACCACTGAGGTCCACCAAGGCTCCAGAACTAGAAAAGAACTAAGAGAAACCAACCTCTCTGCCCTGAGAAGGTCACCTGCTCCTCAGAGTGTGTCAGCACAAGGCCCTCTGAGCCCTCCTGTCCTCCACCAGTCCGCCTGCTCTCAGTCCATCAACACTTCTGATGCAGACCCCATAGCTAGCCAATCACAAGCCTGCGCTCCCCCGGAACATCTGCATCGTCTAGATCCACACAATGTCGTTTTTGAATTAACACAAATAGCAGACGAGATCCCCGCGCACGTTAAGGGTGCCAGCTGCAGACCAGGAGAAGACGTACAATTAAACGCATGGGGATCTCCGGTGCAGTCAGAGAGTAAGACCAGCAGGGACCGTGCTGCTCGAGGAGAAGTGTGGCCCCCTGTTACTGTAGGAGACTTCAGTTCTCTCGTATCACCACAGTCTGAAATGACTCAGCCTAAACCTCCGTCAGGTTCACAGTACTGTCCGGGACAAAGAGCCCAGACTCAGTCCATTGCCGGCCCTCCATGTCCACAAGACAGACCCACAGTCCTCCAGGACTCGACCGTCTGCACCGAAGGAAGCGGAGCACAAGATGCAGTCCAGCTTTTCTTCATGGCGCCTGAAAGTGAGGCGGGAGGAGGCGGCGATGCTGTGGTTGAAATGGACTCACCTGTTACAGCCGTGAACTCCTCCGTCACCAACGCCCTGCCAGAACGTGGTCACCCCCAACCTCCTTGGAGCAGGAGAGAGTCCAGCTGCCTGTCTCGCTCTCACAGCATGCCTTCACTGAGTCTAATAACCTCTGCGGAGATCAGGACCCTCAGACGAGCTCAAAGCTCACCTGACGCGCTGTTAGAAAGCAGCTCTGAGGACTTCACGCCTGACATCACTGCTGATGAGAACGACGACGAAACCTTCCGGTTCCGGTGCTCCTGCCCAGGCCTTTACCGGTGCAGCGTGACCGGCCTGGAGTTCCACATGGGCGGAGAAGGGGACGTGGTCTACAGGACTGTCCCTTGGGATGGGAGGCTGCTGGTCCAGCATCACAAGAAGCCCGCGGGGCCCCTGTTCGACATCCAGTGTGAGCAGCGGTCCGTGCGTGGCCTTCACCTCCCGCACTGTGAGATCCGCTCCACGGGGGGCTGTGACTTCCTCTCGGTCGCTCACGTGAAAGACGAGGGCGTCGAGTTCATCAGCCCCAATAAGACGACAGAAACTCACGTCGTCGTAAGCGTCACAGGGTTTTCTGCGTTCGGTAACGTCAAGGACGGAGACTCGCCCCCCGACCCGGTCCGAGCGCTGGTTCTGCTGTTCTACAGGCCTCCAGCCGACCCTGATCCAGAATCCCTCCTCAATGTGTTGTTGCTACCGAGGAACGTGGTGCTCCGGGACGTTCTGCGCATCAGGAAGAAGACAGTAGGAGATGAGAGCTACATCGAGATGTCCCCACACTGTAAACTGCACCCGAAGCAGGAGTACACTCTGTCCGCGAGTCCTGATGACCACCAGGTTCTGGTTCAGCCAACCGAAGCGGAGTTTGACAGTGACAACTATGACAACTACTTCCCATCGTTCCAGGTGACTTGGGAGGCGACGCTGAAACACATCAAGCTGTTTTTGAGGGACAGTGACAGCTCCCACACTGCCTGGGAAAGACGAGTTTGTCTTTCCACCGCTGGAGTCAAAAGGTCCTGTGGGCCGAGCGCTCTGAACCTCCCTGCTCGCAAGAGGCTGCTGGACGTACGGAGCAGCTTCGTCGAGCGCATCTCGGGACCCGTGCTCAAAAGTCTGCTGGACAAACTGTTTGAGAAAACCGTGATCACCGATTCTGAGAGGGAGTTGGCGGACGAGATGCTGAGCAAGAGGGACAAAGCTCGTTTCCTCGTGGACACCGTGAGGAGCAAAGGTGAACCTGCCAGCTCAGCGATGATTGAGATGCTCTGTGAGGCTGACCCCTTCCTCTGTGAACATCTGGGGCTGATGTGAAGCCAACGGAAATGCTACAAAACATCATTTATACTTTGTCACATTGAGAAATGTTTAAAACATTAGATTCCTTAATTTGTGGGTCTTTTTGTAAAATTGAAAAAAAACTTTGCACTATTTCTTTTTTATTATTTAGTTTTTAAATGTTGAATTGAAAGTTTTTCATATTTTACGAATGAATCTATTTAAAAACTATATTTGACCAAATTATTGTCACTTTTTATGCGTCAGTTGATTCTGAACACTTCATACGTCTGATTTTAGTTTTGATATTATTTTATTTTACTTGAATCTTAAAGGTTTGTGTTCTTTCTGTGAGGTTGATCGAGGGCTCATTACGTTGTAAGAAAAACAAATTATGCAACTTTTAAGGTACTGCAGGTAAAATCACTGTTTTCATTTCGATGTTCATTTAATGTTTTTAAGAAAACATTTTTTTAATCTTTATTGTCAATAGTGCCAGATGACATCATGACTTCATGCAGCAATGCTTTCCATCAGGATATTAAAAGTTCATCTTTAAAGGCTCTTCATGTATCCAAGGGGTCAACAAAGTATAATATTTGTGACTTAATGCTCGTGTTTTATCTTCGTGTATCTCAAAATATGAACTATTTTTGTGTACCTTCATCAGCCAGCAGGGGGAGGTGTTTGCGTGTTAATGGTCAGCGTGAAGACAATCTTTACTGACAGTGAAACGTGACATCAGTCTACTGATTAAAATATTACATGAGCTCATTAAGAAGGGGCCATCACAAAACAACATGTAGAATTCACACAAAATATATTTCTAGATTTTGTGTGTGGTGCCAATGAGAGGAGTTATAGAGAGATATTCCAGAAGACATATTTGATCACAAATAGCTTTATTGTTGTATTATTGTATGGATTTTATAGCATATATATTATTATTATATATTATATATATTGTTGGCCACAATCATTAAAAATATGTTTCATGTGGTTTATTGATATTGTCCAACTCACAGATATGAGAATGAAAAAATGAATGTGTTTGTTGTGTTTGTTGCTCTATCATATATATTTTCAATAAAAAAATGGTATTCGTATTGGCGTCAGGATTGAATTGAAGACATTTTATAACAAAGGTATCTTTCACAATGTGCGGCCTCTTTAAGCTTCTTCTCACGCAGCCTTCCACACTTCAACTTGAAATCTCAGGCACAGAACGGTTTTAATATCAGTCTGAAATGGTTGTAAAGAAAGTCAGTTTAAAGGTATTTTGTTGATCCCATAGATGTCTAGTATGTGACAAGTGCTACAGTTTGTTTTAATTGAGTAGATAATTAAGCTGTGAGTCTGTCTCACTCAAAATGATTCAATGAAAAGCAACACATTCTCAAAATAACTTAAACGTATAGACTGTAGTTTTCACAATTACTATTTATTATTGAGCAAAATAATAAACACTAATAATTCTCAGACGTTTTTATTTTATTTTAATTTCCTTCCTGTTTTATCTCCGCTAACTTCCGGTTTCCCTCGCGCTAACTCCTGCTAGCTTGTCGGGTTGTTTAGCGAACCAGCGCAGCATCCAAACCTCACAGCCGGACGGTGAAGCCGCTGAACGGGACCGTTTCTCCGGCAGGTTTTTTGTGTCTCTCGCTGTGGACATGAACAACTAACACCCGTCGTGTTGAACGAGTGTGATTTGTCCGTGTTTGGAGCACCGAGGAGGTCCGGAGGATGAACCCCCAGTGTGCCCGCTGTGGGAAGATCGTCTATCCGACGGAGAAAGTCAGCTGCCTGGACAAGGTGAGCACGTGCGTTCATCCAACAAATCAATACATATGTGTCAGATGGTTCAATCTTTGCACTGCTACTGTCTCGTTTAATAGTATTCATTTTCATTGAATATATTGTGCATTTGATATTTAATATGTTTTACTCTTCACTCTCTGTCCTCTAATCTTTTAAAGGAATATAGTTAAGCCAATCAGATGGAACCTATAATCTTCTTTTATTTAGTTTTAACCCCAACGTTACTGTAATACTGCTGTAGAGACTTCAGGTGGGAGGCTTATGGTTAATTTAGCACATTGTATACATCACTTTACTTGTATAAATATTCCTTTTAATATTATTTGATCAGCCTAAATGACTCAATTATTAGCTCATGATGACTCTTGATGGGAAAGTGTTGCTTATTGGTGTTTGCGTGGCAACACATCTGTGATAGTCGGTTGCATAATGGTGATAAATTATGAATTCATCTTCGGCGTTGGCTGTCTGTCCTATGAGGCATCAGATGACACAACAGCATGTAGGCACAGCACGTGAGCCGCGCTCCCACCTTCTGAGCATAGAAGACGAGAAGACAATATCAGTATCATCACTCTGACTGAACAAGACCCGGCACATGAAATGCCTTCAGTCCTGCTCTGGACAAGCTGACGTGACTTGTTTTGAAGAGAGAATAAAGGAATAAAAGAGCTCACACTGTGAGAAACGTCGACAGAGAGAGAGAAGAAGAAATGATTTATGCTAAAGTCTGTTTCATCCGCTCCCTTTAAAGACGAGCGGTCACTTCTTTACCTTGTAGTTACAGGAACATAAAAACTCAAATCTAACGTGAGAAGAAAAGCGAATCGCTTTCATTTCCTAGGATCTGCTGTTAAAACGAGACTTTTTGTGTCAAAGCTGAGCATCACTTGTTGGTAAGGAGCTAACACTTAAATTTATACTGGATGTATATATATACATTTTTTGTATATATAAGTATTGATGTATCGATACTGAATATTTGAAACGTGTACTTCATCTGTAGATAGAAAGTAAACTGGTCAGTGCTCTCTGGTGGACAGACTCTTCCATGGAGACCAGTTTCTAAAGCGCTTATAATCGACAGACATAATGTCGGTAGTTTGAATAATCAGGCCACACTCATCACTTTCTATGCATTCGGATCCGTCGTGCTCTTTCACAGACATGTGACCACCTTACAAACTCAAACACATCATTTGGAGCCGATTGACTCTCTGAGGGGTTT
>NC_136653.1:20895824-20918324 GCF_949748355.1 Melanostigma gelatinosum
AAAAATGATAAACCGATGAAAGGTAGCTTTGAGGGGAGACGGATTAGCTCCCCAGAGAGTTCACTGTGGTGCTCGGTCCAGGACTCAGCTGTTATTCAGGCCACTAGACCCGCGATGTGTTCAAAGACCTCGTTAATTAGCTTTTCATCCCAACACCTCAGGATTGGTCTTTCTTTGTTTGATTGGTGGTGTTTTCTATGCAGATTGTTGTACATTGGAAAACAAAAATCTGACTAAATAGAGGTGGAAAAGTTGGAGTACCAATAAAGTTTTTTTATTTTGCATAATTTAAACAATAAAATAAATATAATGCAAAGATAACAGAGATAAATAATATCACAGAGCAGGAAGAGGCAGAAAGCCAACTGGGCTTATTTGAAGCCTCCACCTTTATACTATTAACATTTCACAATATTACAGAGAACATAACATTAATATGCATAACATATGACGACGTAAAATATTATTGACAAGATGTTTTTACACGATATGAAATATGAAAACAATATCAATGCATTCCAAACAACAACCGACGTTATGCAGACGATGCAGCGCTGTGTCGTTGTGGTTGAATGTGGTGGTTGTGTTGTGTCGTTCTTCATGCGGTTGTTGCTGTGGTTGTTGTGGTGGTTGTTCATGTGGTGGTTGTTGTGGTGGTTGTGTCGTTCATGTGGTGGTTGTTGTGGTGTTGTGTCGTTGTTCATGTGGTTGTTGTTGTTGTTGTGGTGGTTGTGTCGTTGTTCATGTGGTGGTTGTTGTTGTGGTGGTTGTGTCGTTGTTCATGTGGTGGTTGTTGTTGTTGTGGTGGTTGTGTCGTTGTTCATGTGGTGGTTGTTGTGGTGGTTGTGTCGTTGTTCATGTGGTGGTTGTTGTTGTTGTTGTGGTGGTTGTGTCGTTGTTGTTGTGGTTGTTGTGGTTGTGGTTGTTGTGTTTGTGGTGGTTGTGTTTGTGGTGGTTGTGTTTGTGGTGGTTGTGTCGTTGTTGTTGTGGTTGTGGTGGTTGTGTCGTCGTTCATGTGGTGGTTGTTGTTGTGGTGGTTGTGTCGTTGTTCATGTGGTGGTTGTTGTTGTGGTGTTGTGTCGTTGTTCATGTGGTTGTTGTTGTTGTGGTGGTTGTTGTTGTTGTGATGGTTGTGTCGTTGTTCATATGGTGGTTGTTGTTGTGGTGGTTGTGTCGTTGTTCATGTGGTGGTTGTTGTTGTTGTGGTGGTTGTGTCGTTGTTCATGTGGTGGTTGTTGTTGTTGTGGTGGTTGTGTCGTTGTTCATGTGGTGGTTGTTGTTGTGGTGGTTGTTGTGGTTGTGGTGGTTGTGTCGTTGTTCATGTGGTGGTTGTTGTTGTTGTGGTGGTTGTGTCGTTGTTCATGTGGTGGTTGTTGTTGTTGTTGTGGTGGTTGTGTCGTTGTTGTTGTGGTTGTTGTGGTTGTGGTTGTTGTGTTTGTGGTGGTTGTGTTTGTGGTGGTTGTGTTTGTGGTGGTTGTGTCGTTGTTGTTGTGGTTGTGGTGGTTGTGTCGTCGTTCATGTGGTGGTTGTTGTTGTGGTGGTTGTGTCGTTGTTCATGTGGTGGTTGTTGTTGTGGTGTTGTGTCGTTGTTCATGTGGTTGTTGTTGTTGTGGTGGTGGTTGTTGTTGTTGTGATGGTTGTGTCGTTGTTCATATGGTGGTTGTTGTTGTGGTGGTTGTGTCGTTGTTCATGTGGTGGTTGTTGTTGTTGTGGTGGTTGTGTCGTTGTTCATGTGGTGGTTGTTGTTGTGGTGTTGTGTCGTTGTTCATGTGGTTGTTGTTGTTGTGGTGGTGGTTGTTGTTGTTGTGATGGTTGTGTCGTTGTTCATATGGTGGTTGTTGTTGTGGTGGTTGTGTCGTTGTTCATGTGGTGGTTGTTGTTGTTGTGGTGGTTGTGTCGTTGTTCATGTGGTGGTTGTTGTTGTTGTGGTGGTTGTGTCGTTGTTCATGTGGTGGTTGTTGTTGTGGTGGTTGTTGTGGTTGTGGTGGTTGTGTCGTTGTTCATGTGGTGGTTGTTGTTGTTGTGGTGGTTGTGTCGTTGTTCATGTGGTGGTTGTTGTTGTGGTGGTTGTTGTGTTTGTGGTTGTTGTGTTTGTGGTGGTTGTGGCAGCAGATGGTCCTCTGGCTCAGAGTCAGATCCGCTCGCTCTTCATCGGGTCGATGTCCTGTTTACCTCAGCTGCCATCTGACGCTCTGGTCACGCTGCCAGACTACCTGCTGCCCGAGAGGCTCGCATCGGCAGATGAGTCATACTTACAGTGATTGTTGTAATTTCTTCCTCTTTCTACTCCGTTCTTCATCTTCTTCCCTTTCTTTGGCATTCATCCTATGACCTCATCCCAGCTCTACGCTGGACCGCTAACGAACCTCTTACAGATGTGAACGCTTCAAAGTGATGTTAGTCTGCAAGAACGTCCATCTCTACAACCAAACACACAGCTTCACACACTAATAATCACCATTAAACTTTAAAAACATTACATTCTGCAAACACAATATCTCAAGATGAAAATTAACTCGTTTCCTGCTTCAAAACGGCATTTATCTGCACAACTTGGGAAAAGTTTTATTTATTCAGTTCTGCAGAAGAAAGTTCCTTCAAGTAGAAAAGTGAATGTTACATGAGATGAGATAAGCCTTTATTGAACCCCAGAGAATACAATTCAGATATCAGAAATAAGTACAGCTACATAGAGAAGTCAAATATAATGAAAGGTTTATTCAACTAGAATAAGAATAAAGGTATAAGTACAAACTATACAAGAGCATTCTTCACAGCTTACGGTATTCACTCAACTGATACACACAGACAGCAGTGACACATTCACATAGTATTACCCCCCCCCCCCCCCCACACACACACACACACACACACTGTACCCAACACTGTGACTGGGGTGAAGGGCACGGCGGCGATAAGGTCTCGAGTAGAGGGCTAAATGTGGAAAGTCAAAACTGATAAAGAAGTAACCCATCGAACCCAGGAGGCACTCAGAGATCACATGAGGCGGCCGAGACTACACGACGAAGTCAGGGACGAGTTTGAGGTAAAAAGAAGACTCTGAAAGGTTGACGAAGAAGTTCAGACGAAGAGCGTGACATCGAAGAAACTGTGCAAGACTGTCTTAAGACATTCAGAAGGAGAAACAAGAGACCAGGAGCCTGAGAGGAGAAGAGTGGCGTAGAATAAATAAGTAGCTACGATATTCAAAAGAACGTCTGGAAAGCTAGAAGGCAGAAGGAGACACTGAGGAAGACGAAGAGGAAGATTGGTTGAGAGGCCATACATCGGACGAGGTGAGTGCAGCCACGAGGCCGACTGTGAGAACAGGATGTCTTAGAAGAAGGTTCATGGACGTTTGTTAATCAGCTGAACGGTATGAAGAGGCTGGGACAGACAGACGGGTCACAGGTTGGGGGAGAAGAATCGAAGAAGAGCCGAGACGTTGAGGAACTCAACCCGGTGACGCTGAAGAGGTGACCTTGACAAACATAACGTCAAGGATCCTAAAGAGTTGATCAGCGAGTAACGGCCGACAGTTTGAGTAATGAGTTGTGTTTTGAATGGTATTCTCTCTGTTTTTAAGCTCTTCAGCTGGTTCATAGCAGTCTGAACCAGCTGAAGAACTGTGCTTCTCTCATATGAACCCAACACACGGACTCGCCGCTGACTTTCTAATGTCTAGCTCTGAGAATGTGGAGCAGCTGTGCAGTGTGCTTTAGTTTGAATGAACCTGTACTGTGGCTCTGACTACGTACTGGCGTACTGGCGCAAATAATACAAAAAAAATACACAAAGCAACAAATAAAATACATAAAACTACTTCAAATGGACACTAAATTACCACAAAGAGACACAAAGACACACAAAACAACCACAACATTAAGATACTTCTACATGTAGAGCAGGTGGATATATCAATATCACATGAGACGAGACATCGTCTTAGATTCTGGATATCATAACATGTCTTCAGTCTTTTCCTGCTTTAAAAGGCTGCATTAAAGTAAAGTGATGTTATTTTATTAACATACTGTTCTATCATTTGCCTTTAACCACTTACCGATGATTGTTAATCAAAAATCGAATTATTTTAAAATTTTGTTGAAAGCAAAAACAAACAATAGCGTCGTAATATCGATATCGACGTATTCAGTCCAAAATATTGTTATATTTGATTTTTTTTTATATATTTTTTTATATTTGTAGACCATTTGGGCATCAAACTGGGAAACAGAAATCCTCTGCAGTAGTAGTCGTAGTCGTAGTAGTAGTAGTAGTCGTAGTCGTAGTAGTCGTAGTAGTTGTAGTAGTAGTAGTAGTCGTCGTAGTCGTAGTAGTAGTAGTCGTCGTAGTCGTAGTAGTTGTAGTAGTAGTAGTAGTCGTCGTAGTCGTAGTAGTAGTCGTAGTAGTAGTCGTAGTAGCTTTGCTCCCTTTTCTTGGACCAGATATACAATTATCAATATATTTTCACAGACTTTTCACCAATAACCTGTTTTGTTGTTTCCCTCTTTAACTGGTGAATCAACGACACACAAACATTAATCGTGCTTCGTCCTCAGAGGTGTTCAACATGGAGGACGAGGCCTCAGCTGAGTCCGTCCAGGAGACGACGTCATCGACGGAGACCACGACTACGAGGACGGACGAAGAGGAGGAGGAGGTAGAAAGTGAGGACATAAGAGAGGAAGCGAAGGAGGCAGGAGAAGAAGGAAACAAAGAGGAAGAGGAGGGTCGGGCGAAGAAGCTGCAGGGAGCTTGGGAATCAGAGGTGAGAACTGAAAGAAAAGTCAACAGACACAAAAAGTCAACGCCTGAAAAACAATGAGATAACAAAGTAAAGAAAGGAATCAGCAGATTAAATGTGTTCGTGTAGGAAAGCAGCGGATTACTTTGTCATCTAGATTGGACCACATGTTCCTGCTGCTGTCACACTTTTTTTTGGGAACCGGAGAAGTTTTAACAATGCAAAGACGTCTGACTCAGCTTTTTTAAGTTGAACCTGAGCTTCTCACAGTTTTCTCTCCAATTGTTAAAAGCCGCGAGTGACGAATCAGTTTATCTTTTGTTGGCAGCAATCTGAAGTTTAACTCACTTCTTGTCTTTTAATTTAATTTTCACATTAATTTGACGTAAGAAACCGCTTCTTTAAAACCAGAGAAGGATCTCATTGGAGGTCTTGGTCTTTTTATTATGTAATTGCTTCTGTTAAATAATTTCCCTCTTCAACACGTGGACACACTCAACGGTCCACATTTGAGGATTTGTCTTTTCTTCTGATGACGTCTGCTGAGAGGCAGGTTCGGTTCCTCTGACTGAGTCTTTGTGGTGACCATGTATTCATGCGGGCTTAGAGAGGATTAGTGGAACCACAAAATGAAACATGTGCAATGATTAGCCTTTGATGGCAGGATTCCTAGGGTCTGAATGTGAGCCTGATAAAGGAGGCGAGCTTTAAACGGTGCATGAAGGAGAGAAGGTTCTCTGTTTAACTGATTTTAAGTCGTTTTTTGTCTGCAACTCATAAGTTGTATTGCCAGTTATGAAATCTATTCTCTAAATGAAGGAATAACATTTTAGAACATTACATGCACGATAATTTCTATTGTTGGAGGGTTTTTGTCATCTATCGTGGTTATTTGCATTGTTAGGAAATCAATTATTGTATTTTTATTGAGATATTTGCGTTGATTATTAAAGTAGTATTAAAGGAGCAGTGTGTGGGATTTAGTGACATCTAGTGGTGAGGTTGCAGATTGCAACTGAAAACCCCTCCGCTCACTGCTCCTTGTAGGAGAAGTACGGTGGCCTTCAGGGAACAATACAAACATGAAAGTCTCTCTCTAGAGTCAGTGTTTGGTTTCTGTAAAAACATGGAGGTGCAACATGGCGGACTCCGCCTCCTGCTCCCTATGTCGATATGAAGAGCTCATTCTAAGCTAAGGAAAACACGACATATTCTCAGTTTCAGGCAACTAAACACGAATGAAAACAGAGTTAAGAATATCATACGCATCACAATGTAACTCGATGCAACCTCCTTTATGTTAGCGGTTAGCTCAGTTTGTTAGCCAAGAAGGACTTTGATTCTAACGTTAGCTAGCAGCTAACAGCTAACAGCTAACAGCTAATGTTAAATTTTTACTCTGAAAGTCTTAAAGTGAACACTGGAAACGCTTAATTTTAGTATGACAATGATTTCATGTAAATATAAATAACAACAGCACAGTAAATTATGGCAGCGTCTTGTGTGAATGATGTCGTGGTTATCGACCTCTCTTTTGTTGTTTCCAGGCCTCCTCTGACGTTAAGCCTCCGCTACCAGACCCGGCTTTCAACAGGAGGTGCAGCCTGCTCCTCAGTGATGTGAGTCAGTTTGAATTCTAACAATAAGGAAATTAAAGATCCTATTTTAACGGATTAAAACAAATCGAGTCATTATTATTCTTACTGATGTATTATAATGCAAAGATAAACTGTCCTCTCTCGTAATATTGGATAATAACACTGATTGACCCGGATGTTCTAGTGTGTAATATCTACTCATGAGTAGAAACGTTTTGTGGGTGTGAACTCTTCATCCTCGTCATCCTCAATATGAGCCCAACGCATGAGTTGCTGTTGGTAACCGTGACCTTTATTCAACACATATAAATATACTTATACACGTATATATATATACAGTATATATATGTGTGTGTGTGTGTGTGTGTGTGTGTGTTGAATGAGTGTGGGAGGCTCAGTGACTCATCAGTTTTAGTCAACCCACTTCACAAAATCACATCTTCACATCTTCACTCCAGCTGTCCGTCTGTCTGTCAAACATCTTCATCAATCACCACATGCACTTTGTACAAGTTTAAAGGCTGTAGTGTGTCTCTCTTCATCTTCATCGTCATCCTCTTGCTGCTGCAGCTCTGCTCAGACCTAAAGTTAGTTTAGAGATGCTGCTGTTACCATGGAGACGTACAGAGAGTGAGAGAGAGAGAGAGATTATAAACAGTTCTTATGTCATTTTCACCGTTCTGTTCTGATTCTTGTCACCAGTGTAGATTATATAATATATTTAATTCGATGTGTTTTCAACCTTAATTTATGCTGCACAGCTCGACAAGACGACGTCTCTGAGAGACTGAAACTCTGCAAAACTAACTCAACTCTCCTCCTGAGGATGGAGCACTAAGTGCAGCTGGAGTTCAGTTTGCATGTATAATGAAGACACACACACTCACTCTCTCTCTCTCTCTCTCTCTGTCTCTCTCTCTCGCTCTCTCTCTCTCTCTCTCTCTCTCTCTCTCTCTCTCTCTGATGTGTCCTCCTCCCTGCAGGTGAAGTATAAAGAGGACTTTGAGAAGATGAAAGGTCAGAGTCTGTTTGTTCCTGCAGCAGAACTCATCCACGCCAAGAACATCAGCGCTGTGATATCTGAGGTCTGTACACACACACAACACACACATTACACACATAACACACTCAAAGGATTGAAGGATGGAAGGTTGGAAGAAAGGATGGATGGATGGACGAAAGAAAGGAAGGAAGGAAGGATGGATGGAAGAAAGGAAGGAAGGACAAATGGATGGATGGAAGTGATGATTCGACCAGACATCCACATCTTCTTTGGTCCTCACAAAGATAGAAGTATAATATTAAACACACTCACATTGCTCCACCGTTGTTTGTGTCACTTCCTCAGTCGAAGTACAAGGAGGAGGGAAAGAAGGAGGCGTCCATGTCTCTGTACTCCGTCCTACCAGAGACTCCTCAGACTCAGCATGCCAGAGAGGCTTCAGAGCTGCAGAGTGAGGTACTTCATCTTCATCATGAAGAAGAAGAAGATGTAATCTGTAGTCTCAGTGAAGAGCAGCAGGAAGACTTCCTGTCTGTCTGTCTGTGTTTCAGATTAAATACAAAGGAAACGTGAAGACCTCCTCCTCGCTGTACTCGCTGCTGCCAGAAACCACCGAGACCCAGTTCATCAAAGAGCTGACGGAGATACTGAGTGAGGTGAGACATGATGGAGGGAGGAGGTGTGGATGAAGATGAATGGATGATGGACATGATGGAGGGAGGAGGTGTGGATGAAGATGAATGGATGATGGACATGATGGAGGGAGGAGGTGTGGATGAAGATGAATGGATGATGGACATGATGGAGGGAGGAGGTGTGGATGAAGATGAATGGATGATGGACATGATGGAGGGAGGAGGTGTGGATGAAGATGAGTGGATGATGGACATGATGGAGGGAGGAGGTGTGGATGAAGATGAATGGATGATGGACATGATGGAGGGAGGAGTGGATGAAGATGAATGGATGATGGACATGATGGAGGGAGGAGGTGTGGATGAAGAAGAATGGATGATGGACATGATGGAGGGAGGAGTGGATGAAGATGAATGGATGATGGACATGATGGAGGGAGGAGGAGTGGATGAAGATGAATGGATGATGGACATGATGGAGGGAGGAGTGGATGAAGATGAATGGATGATGGACATGATGGAGGGAGGAGGAGTGGATGAAGATGAATGGATGATGGACATGATGGAGGGAGGAGTGGATGAAGATGAGTGGATGATGGACATGATGGAGGGAGGAGGTGTGGATGAAGATGAATGGATGATGGACATGATGGAGGGAGGAGGTGTGGATGAAGATGAATGGATGATGGACATGATGGAGGGAGGAGGTGTGGATGAAGATGAATGGATGATGGACATGATGGAGGGAGGAGGTGTGGATGAAGATGAATGGATGATGGACATGATGGAGGGAGGAGGTGTGGATGAAGATGAGTGGATGATGGACATGATGGAGGGAGGAGGTGTGGATGAAGATGAATGGATGATGGACATGATGGAGGGAGGAGTGGATGAAGATGAATGGATGATGGACATGATGGAGGGAGGAGGTGTGGATGAAGAAGAATGGATGATGGACATGATGGAGGGAGGAGTGGATGAAGATGAATGGATGATGGACATGATGGAGGGAGGAGGAGTGGATGAAGATGAATGGATGATGGACATGATGGAGGGAGGAGTGGATGAAGATGAATGGATGATGGACATGATGGAGGGAGGAGGAGTGGATGAAGATGAATGGATGATGGACATGATGGAGGGAGGAGTGGATGAAGATGAGTGGATGATGGACATGATGGAGGGAGGAGGTGTGGATGAAGATGAATGGATGATGGACATGATGGAGGGAGGAGGAGTGGATGAAGATGAATGGATGATGGACATGATGGAGGGAGGAGTGGATGAAGATGAGTGGATGATGGACATGATGGAGGGAGGAGGTGTGGATGAAGATGGATGGATGGATGATGGATGGATGATGGATGGATGGATGATGGGTGGATGATGGATGGATGGGTGGATGATGGGTGGCTGATGGATGGATGGATGAGGGATGGATGGATGATGGGTGGATGAGGGATGGATGGATGAGGGATGGATGGATGATGGGTGGATGAGGGATGGATGGATGATGGGTGGATGATGGATGGATGGATGAGGGATGGATGGATGATGGGTGGATGAGGGATGGATGGATGAGGGATGGATGGATGATGGGTGGATGAGGGATGGATGGATGATGGGTGGATGATGGATGGATGGGTGGATGATGGGTGGATGATGGATGGATGGATGATGGATGGATGGATGATGGGTGGATGAGGGATGGATGGATGAGGGATGGATGGATGATGGGTGGATGAGGGATGGATGGATGATGGGTGGATGATGGATGGATGGATGAGGGATGGATGGATGATGGGTGGATGAGGGATGGATGGATGAGGGATGGATGGATGATGGGTGGATGATGGATGGATGGGTGGATGATGGGTGGATGAGGGATGGATGGATGAGGGATGGATGGATGATGAATGGATGGATGGATGCTAGAACTCTCTCTTGTCTCCTTTCAGAACAAGTACAAGGAGGAAGGAAAGAAGGAGATGAGCAGCAGTTTGTACTCTCAGCTTCCTGAAACCACCGAGATGCAGCGAGCCAAAGAAGTCCACGAGTTTCAGAGCGAGGTACTGAAACACAAGTTCACTCTGTTTCAACCTATTTCATCAGTTCACTCCATTCTGAGCATCAACACAGGCCAGTTTATACAATACTGCATCTCACTGCAAATCAATTCAATACATCAAGCAGACAGACTGTAGAGGACTAAAACGTACAATATAAAGTACAACATGTACCTCTGAGGTGTAGTACAGTATAAAGTACAACATGTACCTCTGAGGTGTAGTACAGTATAAAGTACTACATGTACCTCTGAGGTGTAGTACAGTATGAAGTACAACATGTACCTCTGAGGTGTAGTACAGTATAAAGTACTACATGTACCTCTGAGGTGTAGTACAGTATAAAGTACTACATGTACCTCTGAGGTGTAGTACAGTATAAAGTACTACATGTACCTCTGAGGTGTAGTACAGTATAAAGTACTACATGTACCTCTGAGGTGTAGTACAGTATAAAGTACTACATGTACCTCTGAGGTGTAGTACAGTATAAAGTACATGTACCTCTGAGGTGTAGTACAGTATAAAGTACAATATGTACCTCTGAGATGTAGTACAGTATAAAGTACTACATGTACCTCTGTTGTGTTCCAGAACAAGTACAAAGAGGACGGGAGGAGGACGGCCTCCATCTCTCTCTACTCTCAACTCGCCGACACTCCAGAAATACAACACGCTCTGGAGATGTCACAGCTGCACAGTGAGGTACACAAACACGGGGTTTATGGGTAATGTAGTGTGAGCGAGGAGAACCTGCAGTAGTGACGCCTCACGTTCTCTCTCAGGTGAATTACCGACCTAAGGTGCTGGTTAAAGGAGCTCCGTCGTCTCTTTACTCTCAGCTGCCCGACACCTCGGACATCCAGTTTGCCAGAGAGATGACGGAGATGCAGAGCGAGGTACAGTAGAGTTTAAACGTCATTCTGTTTACTCTGAGACTCTATTTAAGTCAGTCAGCAGCCTTACAATGAGCCTGACGTGGTCATGACTCTAACAAACATCATGGTGGGTGAGATTCCTGCACAGGGATTAGTATTATATTTGAAAGAGTGAACTGGGCCTTTACAGAGTTGCACAAAGACAACAACAAGATGATCCATAAACCTGTGACAGAGAGAGTTGAACTTGTCCCTGACTGAACTGGTTCTGGTTCTTCTCTCAGAGTAAATACAAGGAGGACGGCAGGAGGAGACTCTCTCAGAGCTTCTACTCTCAGCTCCCTCAGACTGCCGACACTCAGTTTGCTAAAAGCGTCTCTGAGCTGCAGAGCGAGGTGAGACGCTGCTACAGCCGCAAATCAAAGCCGACGCTGTTAGAACAAAAACAAGACATGCAGCTGATTCAGATGTGTGTTTTATTTTACAGATGCGGTACAAGGAGGCGGGTAAGAAGGGCGTGAACTCCTGTTTGTACTCTCTTCTGCCGGAGACTCTGGAGACGGCTCACGCCAGAGAAGTGTCTGAGCTGCTCAGTGAGGTACGTTCACGAAGATCTTAGGCAGGAAATAATGAGAATATATGTGAAAAATTTAAATCATACCCTCTAAAGAGCTGATCTCTATATCTGGCGGTGTTATTATGGTAATATTTTGATGTTATTACTGTATTATTATGGTATTTATATGGTATTATTATGGTAGGAATATGGTATTATTACTGTATTATTATTGTATTATTCTAGTATTATTACTGTATTATTACTATATTGTTATGGTATTATAACTGTATTATTACTGTATAATTACGGTATTATTACGGTATTATTACTGTATTATTTTTACGGTATTATTATGGTATTATTACTGTATTAATATGGTATTATTACTGTATTAATACGGCATTATTAAGGTATTATTATGGTATTATTACTGTATTATTACGGTGTTATTATGGTATTATTACAGTATTATTATGGTATTATTACTGTATTATTACGATATTATTATGGTGTTATTACTGCATTATTACTGTATTATTGCAGGTGAAGTATAAAGAGGAGGGTAAGAAGGAGATGAGCATCAACCTGTACTCTCTACTGCCGGAGACCATCGACACCCAACACGCTAAAGAGGCGTCGAACCTGCAGAGTGAGGTATTCAGACGACTCTCGTCTCTGTTTCTAACATTATATACACTAATAATTATAAATATCAGATAACGTGGATCTCCTGCAGGTGAAGTATAAAGAAGGTGTGAAGCAGCAGATCCAGAGCAGTTTGTACCATCAGCTCCCAGAGACCACCGAGACACAGCTGGCCAAACATCTGTCTGAGCTGCAGAGCGAGGTACGCAGTTTAGATATGATTACGTTTATATCACGGACAATGAGAACAGTAATGTTTTATTGGTAATATTTAGCTGCTGAAGACCTTAACTGTTGATTCAAGTGTCTTTTAATGGGGACAAAGACTTTACAAGTCTTGTAAAAATATGTTATATTATATTCTTCTGGAAAATATTGAAAAAAAACGTTTCTATAAGCATGAAACGAGATTTTAAATGTATTCTTTGTGGTCTTAAAACATCTTAAATGTTATGCTGGAAACCATTGAAATGCGCGAAGACAGATGATATTCAATAACCGAAGGTTGTGTGTTTTGTTGTGCGTGATGTCTGCAGGCAAAGTATAAAGAAGCAGGAAAGAAGGAAGTGAACTCTTGTCTTTACTCTCTTCTGCCTGAAACTCTGGAGACGCGACACGCTAAAGAGACGTCGGAGCTGCTCAGCGAGGTACAGAGAACACGGTGTGTCGTCAGACATCAAGCCTCCATGAAGGCTATATTCACTTCCTCACGTCCATCTTCTTCAGATTAAGTACAAGGAGAGCGGGAAGAAGCAGAGGTCCAGCTCCCTCTACGCCACGCTGCCTGGTACCTCAGAGACCAGCTTCGCCAGAGAGGTGACGGACATGCAGAGCGAGGTACGCTCCTCTGATCCACCGCGGTTTAGTAGAACGCCAACGACAGCGACACAAAGTCACCCGGACGTCAATGTGTCTGTTTGAGTTTATAGAAGACAATTATAGAGGAAGATCTTAAGCATGAAGCATGACCTTTTATTATTAAGGAGAACTACAACACTTTTAAACGTAAACGTATTGGTTTGGAGCCTGAGACTGAAACCAAACCAACTTCAGGAGCTAAATCCGGTTTGAAACACTCAGAGGTCCAGAGCAGGAAGCTGCTTCATCACATCACATGTTTCTATCATGAGTCATCACAGGCGGGATTATCATCAGAAAAGCATCAAAGAGCTTTTCTGTGTTGCTGCTTTTAATTTGCATTTCAACGACGACGTCACTAATGAGGCCAAAGAAAGACGTGAAGTATACTCACACGATGAAACACAAGCAAGAGAAATGAATAAAGAGACGATGTTTAAAGGAATGAAACAGGTTGATTCTAGATATTGTTTGATTGGTCTGAGCAGCAGGCTGTTCTTCCTGTTATTACGCTGAATGTCTTGAACTCTTCATGTTGTCTTTTGGTTTACAGACAAAGTACAAAGCGGACGGGATGAAGAGCCTCTCACAGAGCGTCTACTCTCAGCTCCCACACACCGCCGACACTCAGTTCGCCAAAACGGTTTCAGAGCTTCAGAGCGAGGTGACGAATCGACGTACTTTCATACGGCACATCGTTATTTCTACATCTGAAAAACACAAAAAGAAATGTGTCATTTTTCAAGGAAACCTTTCTGCTGCAGTGGAACTTAAACCATAAGTTGTCTGAAGTTTCTCTTTTCGTTTTGAGCTGAACGTGTCTGTTGTTGTTGTTGTTGTTGACGTGTTTCAGATGAAGTACAAACGGAGGACGAAGGACGCGTCCAGCTCTCTGTACTCCACTCTGCCTCAGACTCTGGAGACGCTTCACGCCAAAGAGGCGTCTGAGCTGCAGAGTCAGGTGACAGACCTGCAGCCACACACGAGCATCCATAATATAATATGATACTCATTACACTACTGTCTCCTGTTTGTGTTCAGCTGAAGTACAAGAAGAAAAGAAGTTCCCCGGTTCTGTTCCAGCGGCTGCCTGAGACCTTAGAGACGGCTCACGCTAAGGAAGTCTCTGAGCTCCTCAGCGAGGTGACAACAGGACGACGTTCACGCTCCACAACTCCGGCTTTAATAAAGGAAACGGCTGCAGCATGACGTTTGTTTTGTTTGCAGGTGAAGTATAAAGAGGAGGGTAAGAAGGAGATGAGCATCAACCTGTACTCTCTGCTGCCGGAGACCATCGACACCCAACACGCTAAAGAGGCGTCGAACCTTCAGAGTGAGGTATTCAGACGACTCTCGTCTCTGTTTCTAACATTATATATATTAATAACTGTAAATATCAGATAACGTGGATCTCCTGCAGGTGAAGTATAAAGAAGGTGTGAAGCAGCAGATCCAGAGCAGTTTGTACCATCAGCTCCCAGAGACCACCGAGACACAGCTGGCCAAACATCTGTCTGAGCTGCAGAGCGAGGTACGCACCCGTGCCTCCTAGAAATTACGTTCCAATGCAACAAAGTTTTAAGTAAGTTTCACAGCGACACAAACAGCGGTCTCCTGGGTGAAAGTCCTCCCAACGCAGACTTGTGTTGACGTTGATTAGAACTAGAGGTGCAACGGATCAAAGAACTCACGGTTCGGTTACTAGCTCTCCTCCGTTGGTTAGCCGTTAGCGGTGCTGCTAACGTTACTAGCTCTCCTCCGTTGGTTAGCCGTTAGCGGTGCTGCTAACGTTACTAGCTCTCCTCCGTTGGTTAGCCGTTAGCGGTGCTGCTAACGTTACTAGCTCTCCTCCGTTGGTTAGCCGTTAGCGGTGCTGCTAACGTTACTAGCTCTCCTCCGTTGGTTAGCCGTTAGCGGTGCTGCTAACGTTACTAGCTCTCCTCCGTTGGTTAGCCGTTATCGGTGCTGCTAACGTTACTAGCTCTCCTCCTGTTGGTTTAAACACTGATTGGTTGTTTAATGAAACATGATCAGAGATCAGAGACTAGAAACACGTCAATGTCTTTATTTATAGAACTTTATGGATATAAACTTCATTTCACATTGTGATGTTTCACGATAAACTGTCTCATATCTGCAGAACAAGTACAAGCAGGCGGGTAAGAAGGAGGCGAGGACGTCTCTGTACTCCCTCCTCCCTCACACCATGGACACGCTGCACGCTAAAGAAGCTGCAGAGCTGCTCAGCGAGGTCAGAACCAATCAACGGCTTCTCTACTCTCACATTTCTGGGACTTGATTGGTTCTCACCGAAACCACCAATATTGCAACACAACGTCTTTATATTTCAGATCAAATACAAAGAGAACGTGAAGAAGGAGACGGCCGGCTCGCTGTACTCCACTTTGCCCGACACGTCTGACACCAGCTTCTCCAGAGAGATGACCAGCATGCAGAGCGAGGTACAGGGAAACACAGGAAACACAGAGGACATGAAGATACCTCTCAGGGAACGTGTGATAAGTATTTAGACCCGAGCTCTGACTGAAAGATGGCCTTCATACAGTTCGTTAAGTGTCCCAGATGTCCTCACAGTACGATAAGGCCTGTGGGTATTTGCACTTAGAGGGTGTGATGTTTGGTGTAGTTAAGAAATGTCACTGGAGTCTGGAAGTTACTTAAATATGTTCTCAAGAGCCTTTAGGTTGACCTAATTCACCAGGACTTAAAGGAACATTCTGCTGACATTACTGTCATTAAATCCTTTGTGTTATAAAGCTCCATTAAACACACGAGGTGACTCACTAAAGCACCAAACGTGGATTAATCCGACGCTGAAAATAGCCCCCGAACAAATGCTCTCATGTCCTCGTGTTTGTTTGAAAGTATGCGTTTGTGTTTTTGAAGATTTGCGTCTTCAGTTGGAACCAATGGGATCAGATACAACAACATATTAAGGCCATTGTAGGTGGAAGTATGAATAACTCAGGGAGCCGGGGCAGAGGGGTCATATTCAGAGAAAATTATGAAGTTCTCTGAGATAATCTTTCAGTTTTTTTCTGGAAAATTTGTCACTTAAATCAGAATTTGCAGTTTTTCATAATATATGTCAATATCTGGATTATAAATCAAACTCATCTCTTTTGTTTTCCGTCTTTTCCAGAACAAGTACAAGGAGGACGGGAGGAGGAGCCTCCCTCACAGTTTCTACTGTCAGCTTCCACAAACAGCCGACACTCAGTTCGCTAAAACGGTCTCTGAGCTGCAGAGCGAGGTGAGCGGAGACTGAAGCTCTTCACACAGCCTGTAAAATGTTACCAAAGGTTTCCTCCTCCTAAATGTTGTCCTCATGATTAGTGGCGTCCTCTGAAGACAAGGTGGAACCCAAAGTTGTCCTGACAAAGATAACGTTTAAAAACCGATTACAGGTGAATAAATGCTGAATCAGACGTTCACCGCTACGCCGACGACACTCAACTTTATATTTCAGTGTTTCTCTTACATCAGTACTTCTCTTCAATACTATAAATTATTTTTATTCATCAGTATCTCCTGATGTACAATGGTGTATTAAAAAATATATAAAAGAGATAAAAATATGTTGTTGTTTTTTAGATTAAAGTCATCATTTTTCGAAAAACAACTCAGAAATTCTGAGAATAAAGTGCCAAATTATTAAAAACTTTATAATAATTAAAAAAAGAAATAAAAAACAATTTGAAAAGAGAGTTTTTTCATTGAATATTAACCCTGTCCCCCGGCTGCGTATTTAAATTGTTATGCAAAACTACCTTCAGCTGAACAAGGAAAAGAGTAATTCTTCAACTGGACAGAAGCTCAGAGACAACAGGTCTGGACACATCTGGAGTCCTCATGACTTAGTAGGTTTTTAAAGAGGAAGTATGATTGGAAAGCGGTTTGAAGCAACAAGCTCATTTGTTTTTTTTAGATGAAGTACAAAGAAGCAGCAAAGAAAGGAGTGAGCAGCTCTCTGTACTCCACTCTACCGGAGACTCTGGAGACACAGCACGCTAAAGAGGCTTCACATCTGCAGAGTCAGGTACACAAACACACACAACATCTGGATCTCACTTTTCTTAATTGACAGCTACGATCAGAGGTGGTGATGCACCTGAAGCTGCTCTTACATTCTTCTCTGCAGCTTACTCACCTGTCTTCTCTTATTATCTGACAACTGTTCAATCTGTACAACACTCCCTCTAAGACAGATGTGGCTCTAACTTTGCAGCTTTGTTCGCCAGTTTAAGCACCTTTTCCTCAGCGTGTCGATGTTCTATTTCCTTCTATTTCCTCTCTGATCTGGTGATGTTTGTTCTCTATCAGCCGAACCACATGAAGTGATTGTTGTGTGTTTTGACCACGTGTGACTGCAGCTGAAGTACAAGCAGAGTTTAAAGAAAGACTCCAGTCTGTTCCACCTGATGCCAGAAACCAACGACACTCAGTTCGCCAGGCAGCAGACGGAGCTGCTCAGCCAGGTACGAACGCTTTCTGCAACAAAATGTTAAAAAGACAGGGATTTTGTGGTATTCATACATCTATATTTGACCGATTAACACACCGAGATAGAGACTGTGCGTCAGATTATGTTCTGCTGTAGTAAGAGAGCTCGTCTCTCAGCTGTGTTTCCTCTTTTCCTCACAAGATCAAGTACAAAGAGGAGGGTAAGGAGGAGATGAGCGTCAGTCTGTACTCTGTGCTCCCCGACACCGTCCTCACCCAGCATGCCAAGCAGCTCACCGACATGCAGAGTGAGGTGAGTTACAATGCACACGTCATACAATTAGGAATTTACTGCCAACACATCACACAGGATGAAGCCTTTGATTTATTAAAGATGAGTGAGCTGCAGCACAACACATGACGGGGTTTTCGTTTGTTTTTCCCGTCCTACGTATCTTCGTACAACGGTTCGTATGATATCTTACGAAGAGTTAATATTTAAGAGTTAATTTAGTTAAGTTTAGGAAAAGATCGTGAAATATTTAGTTGGGTTTAATAAAAGATCGTGAAACATTTAGTCAAGTTTAGGTAAAGATCGTGAAACATTTAGTCAAGTTTAGGAAAAGATCGTGAAATATTTAGTTGGGTTTAATAAAAGATCGTGAAACATTTAGTCAAGTTTAGGTAAAGATCGTGAAACATTTAGTCAAGTTTAGGAAAAGATCGTGAAATATTTAGTTGGGTTTAATAAAAGATCGTGAAACATTTAGTCAAGTTTAGGAAAAGATCGTGAAATATTTAGTTAAGTTTAGGATAAGATCGTGAAATATTTAGTTAAGTTTAGGATAAGATCGTGAAATATTTAGTTGGGTTTCATAAAAGATCGTGAAACATTTAGTCAAGTTTAGGAAAAGATCGTGAAATATTTAGTTAAGTTTAGGAAAAGATCGTGAAATATTTAGTTGGGTTTAATAAAAGATCGTGAAACATTTAGTCAAGTTTAGGAAAAGATCGTGAAATATTTAGTTAAGTTTAGGATAAGATCATGAAATATTTAGTTAGCTTTAGGATAAGATCGTGAAATATTTAGTTAGGTTTAGTATAAGATCGTGAAACATTTAGTTCGGTTTAATAAAAGATCGTGAAATATTTAGTTGGGTTTAATAAAAGATCGTGAAATATTTAGTTCGGTTTAATAAAAGATCGTGAAATATTTAGTTCGGTTTAATAAAAGATCGTGAAATATTTAGTTCGGTTTAATAAAAGATCGTGAAATATTTAGTTCGGTTTAATAAAAGATCGTGAAATATTTAGTTCGGTTTAATAAAAGATCGTGAAATATTTAGTTCGGTTTAATAAAAGATCGTGAAATATTTAGTTCGGTTTAATAAAAGATCGTGAAATATTTAGTTATGTTCAGGAAAAGTGTAAATGTGTTTAGAGTCTACAGACATGAGACTTTCAGCACTAAACGTGAATCCTCACTGTCTCTCAGGCTAAATACAAAGAGGCCGGCAAGAAGCAGATGTCAACGTCTCTTTATCACCGACTTCCTGAAACTCTGGAGACGCAACACGCTAAAGAGGCTTCGCAGCTGCAGAGTCAGGTAAACACGGAACAAAAACAGTAGAAATCCTCTCCTGTGTTGGTGAAATAAAGATGAAAGTTGACTCAGAAACATGCAAACCCACCAAACCCTCCTGGAGTGTGCATGTTTTCGAAGTTGTTGTTTGATCTCAGATGTCTCATTCGTCCCTTCTGTGTCCTGCAGATCTCGTACAAAGAGGCGGTGAAGAAGCAGTCGTCGTGTCCAGTTTACCACCAGCTGTCCGACACTCTGGAGACGCAGTTCGCCCGAGAGCTCACCGACATGCAGAGCCAAGTACGAGCAAAGCTGCTTCACAGCCGCACATTTTAGAGACGACGATAAAGCAGCAAAAGGAGATCCTCATGTTTTAACAATGCACATCATCCTGATTCAACAATAATATTTGATGTTCAGAGAAACATGAGACATGTTGTTGTTGTAACTCTCAGCACAAGATCCACTTAAAGTCACTGTGAGGAACTTTTATCTGGTCCTGAACCAGTCTTTCTTGATGCTCGTCAACGGAGCCACCGGGTCGGATTCTGGTCCTCCAGCAGAGACCGGTCCGTCGTGGACAGACCCAGATCCAGACCCAGAGATAAAAGTTCCTCAGAGTAACTAAAGGAAATGTTCCAGAGCTTTCAGTCACAACTCATGGACTTTATCAGTGGATGAAATCTTTTCGTCAAGCTGATTAAAGAGAAATTGAAATTATGAAGTATTTTTAACAGATGGCAGGTTCTCAGTCAGTCTATAGTTTATAGTGTGTGTGTGTGTGTGTGAGTTGACTGGATGCTGTGATGTGATGGATTTCTGTCGTGAAGCCCCGGAGAACTCTTTCGTTGTGAATGAATGAATGAATGAATGTATTATGAATGAGTGAGGCTTCTTCTCTGTTTCTGTGGAGCTCTCAGTGGTCTCTGTTATTACACATCCATCTGATGGTGTTCATGGTGTTATTACTGATTATTATCTGTGTCTGATGGCAGAACAAGTACAAGGAGGCCGGGATGAGGAACCTCTCTCAGAGCTTCTACTCTCAGCTTCCACAAACAGCCGAGACTCAGTTCGCTCAAAGTGTCTCTGAGCTGCAGAGCGAGGTGAGTAGGACTGTTCATAACGTGTTATAACACATTGAGCGAGGCGAGCGGACCGTTCATAACGTGATATAACACATTGAGCGAGGCGAGAGGACTGTTCATAACGTGTTATAACACATTGAGCGAGGCAAGCAGACTGTTCATAACGTGTTATAACACATTGAGCCAGGCGAGAGGACTGTTAATAACGTGTTATAACACATTGAGCGAGGCAAGCAGACTGTTCATAACGTGTTATAACACATTGAGCTAGGCGAGAGGACTGTTCCTCTCACCTCGCTCAATGTGTTATAACACATTACTAACAGTCCTCTCCACTGGCTCAATGTGTTATAAGTATAACACATTGAGCCAGTGGAGGGGACTGTTAGTAATGTGTTATAACACATTCATGCATGAATAGATGCAGCAGAAACACTAGTGGATGTTTTGCGATGCTGGGAAACAAAAGAAAGAGAGAAAAGAAGACGTTAAAATCTCTTTAACGTCTATGTTTGTTTGAAATTATTTTGAAATATGTCAACTCTTACTTTTGTTTTCTTTAGTTACATTTTTAACCCTGCTCGTTTTAATAATAATAATAACATAATAATACCAACAATTAAATTTAAATTGAAAAATATAACATGATATAATGGTAATAATAATAATAAATAATAACAATGATTATCATGACAATAATAATAATAATAATCATAATAATTCTTAGTTGTAGCATTAATGGTAATATGTATTTTAATTTACTGTTTCTACCATGTACACAACAATAACATTTTTATTATTTCTGTGTGTTGAATAGAAACTTATATTTTTATCAGGAAAACACAAATAAAGAGTTTCCTCAAAGAAGAAAACGTTGTTTTGTGTCTTTCAGGCGAAGTATAAGAGGTCGGGGAGGCAGGAGGCCGGCAGCTGTCTGTACTCTGTGATGTCAGAGACTCTGGAGACTCAACACGCCAAGCAGGCCTCTCAGATCCAGAGCCAGGTACCCTCCACACACCTGAACCTCAGGTCTGATCCCAGTCCAGCTCCTTCAGGGAGAGCATGTAACGTTACAACTTTATTCACTGTTCAAGACTTTACAAACATCAGAAACACCTGCAGAGCACTGAGATGAAGCTGCAATACTGTGGTCTATTACAAGTACTGTACTTAAGTACAATTTTGCAATACTTGTACTTTACTTGAGTAATATTTATTTTCTGCTACTTTCTACTTCTCAGAGGGAAATATTGTTCTTTTTACTGCACTATATTTATCTGATTAACTTGAGTTACTTTGCAGATTCAGATTAAAAATACAAAATAGAATCAACCAGTAAATGATGATGTTACTATAGATTAAAGTAGGTTAAACTGTATTGATCCACTGAGGGGAAAGTCTCATTATGGGGCATGAATAGATTACTGGATAAAAGAAAAAGCCATGAAATGTACCAAACATAATCAAAAGAATAATTTAGGCATTCATTTATTGACAGAATGTGACATGAAGTCTGTTTGTGCAGTGTTTGAGTTCATGTTAACGGTTGTAATAGTTTGTGTTATGGGACACACTGACTAACGAGCGCTGTCGTCTCTGCAGCTGAAGTACAAAGAGGACGCGCTGCAGTCGAGCAGTTTGTTCTCCAGCCTTCCTCGAACGCTCCAGACCGAGCGGGCCAAGGAGGCCACGGAGCTCCAGAGTCAGGTGACCAACTCAGACAAACAGCAGTTCAACAGCGCAGCGCGTGTCATGTGACGAGGAAAAACGACCAATTAAAGCTGTCGGAAATATCAGTCTGTGGTAAAAAGGAGAAGTTACTATTTTAGTGCAGACTCCTGTCCGTCCATTAAGGAGGCAGCAGACCAGACTGTGTTCAGAGAGCGAGAATCAGGAGAATCGCTGTCTCTGTGAATGGAGTCTGTGTCTCTGTAGAGAGTGTGTGTGTGTGTGTGTGTGTGTGTGTGTCTGTAGAGAGTAATGTGTGTGTGTGGGTGTGTGTGTGTGTGTTTCAGGTGCAATATAAAGCGGGAGGAAAGAAGGAGGCGTCGTCGTCTCTCTACCACCTCCTCCCCGAGACGCCGGAGATGCATTTCGCCAAACAGATGTCAGAGATGCAGAGCGAGGTGCAGCGATAGGACCACACACGGAAATCTACTCTCGCGTGTTACATCTTTTATATTTATATATCTGTGTTTTTATACATCTTTTATATTTATATATCTGTGTTTTTATACATCTTTTATATTTATATATCTGTGTTTTTATACATCTTTTATATTTATATATCTGTGTTTTTATACATCTTTTATATTTATATTTATATATCTGTGTTTTTATACATCTTTTATATATATATATATATATCTGTGTTTTT
>NC_136653.1:20925824-20928324 GCF_949748355.1 Melanostigma gelatinosum
AATGAGCTTCATGTCCTTCTGTTCAGAGTAAATACAAGGAGGACGGGATGAGGAACCTCTCTCACAGCTTCTACTCTCAGCTTCCACAAACGGCTGAAACTCAGTTTGCTAGAAGCGTCTCTGAGCTGCAGAGCGAGGTGAGCGAGACTCTGGTTCCATTTCATAAATCATGAAGCTTTACATTCTCCTCATACCACGTTTACCCCAAATACTAACGAATACTCTGACATCGCATGATACATGAGTGATCCACATCTTCCTCTCCAGGGCGGCTGTTGTGTCGAAGAAAATCGACTTTTATGTTTTGTCTTAAATTCCACACGAACAGTTTACGCAAATACACAATATTTCCGATGAAATATTCGAGCACACAACACTAATATTATCCCAGGATGCAGTGCGGTAGAGATAACGATGGCAATCTGACTCCTCTGGTTGTATAGAAGTCTATAGAAAATGACTCTACTTCTCTCTTGATTTATTCCCTCAGTAAACATTGTAAACATGAGTTTATGTCTCAATCTCTAGTTTCAATTCTTCTTCAATACAGCATGATGTTCATTTAGTACATTATGGTCCATTTAGAGTCACACAGACCATAAAGCAGGGGATGCTTTAGGGCGGGGCTACTGTGATTGACAGGTCGACACCAGAGACGTCTCTACATCACTCCTCCTCCGTCTCTGTGCTGTGACTGCCAGCTAACAGAGCTAACAGAGCTAACAGAGCTAACAGCTGACGTCTCCTCAGGCTAGGTACAAGGAGGCGAGCAGGAAGGAGGCGAGCAGCTGTCTGTACCACCAGCTACCTGTCACCATGGACACGCTGCACGCTAAGGAGGCCACGGAGCTGCAGAGTCAGGTAACGAGATGGAGCCTGAGCTCTAATTGTGTGTGATAATCTGTGATCATTGCACAATGTGTGCAGCTTGTTTAGCCCGGCTCAGTGCTGCTGTGCTTCACCTGGTGTCTTCGTCTCCTCTGCAGCTGAAGTACAGAGAAGGAGGTAAGAAGGAGCAGAGCTCCAGCCTTTACTCCGCTCTGCCTCACACGGAGGAGATGAAGGCTGCTAAAGCTGCCATGGAGCTCCAGAGTGAGGTGAGCCTACACCGTGTTTGTCACATCGTTTATGTATCGATCAACTAAAGGCGTCAGATATCCTGCATGGAGAAGCTTTAAGTGGCATGAGAAGAGTGTCATGTAAAGTACAGAGACTCAAAGAGACGAGCTAACGTGAACACAACATGCTTCCTGTTGACTTCCTGTTGACTTCCTGTTGACTTCCTGGGTCCTCTTTGTGTTGGTGTTGTAGAATAAATACAAGCAGAAAGGCCGGCAGCAGATCAGCTGCAGTGTTTTCCACCAAATGCCAGAAACCAAAGAGACGGAGTTCATGAAGCAGATCTCTGAGCTTCAGAGCGAGGTGAGACGCTCTGTGTCGGTGAAACGTCTGTAGATATATTATATATGTGTATATATATGTATATGTGTACGTATATACATATATATACACAGTATATTACGGAGCCAAGCGATGGGGGCAATATTCAAAGAAGAGATTCTGAAATTAGGATATCAAAATTGTAAATTTACACGAAAAGAACTCATAAATGTGCATGATGAGTCGTGTTATTGTGTTAATGATGACCTGAGGATATTCACACACATACATGTGTTTACTTGCATGTTCTCTTGTGATGACGTTGATCCAAACATTCAAAGTGAGAGCATCGTTTTCCTTTATTTAAAAAAACACAATTTTCCTCATTTTTTTCCTCCTAACTTTGTGAATTTAGTGAGTTGTTGTTTCTCGTAAATGAATCACTTTAATTGCAGAGAATGCAATTATGATGAGAGTTCTATTGTGAATTCTCCATAATTATTATTATACCTACAGTCCTAATATGGCGTCATAACATGACAAGATATTTCATATTCAAGGGATCAGAAGAAGAGCTGCAGGATTTAATGACGTCAATCCACCTTTTCTTTGTCTTTCTTTTCTTTGTCTTTCTTTTCTTTGTCTTTCTTTTCTTTTCTTCTGTCTGCAGACTAAGTACAAGAAGGACAAAGAGGATCTGTGCAACACGTTGTTCTCTCTGCTGCCTGAAACTCTGCACACTCAGTTTGTGAAGGAGATGAATGAGACTCACAGCGAGGTGGGAACACTCACTCTCTGAATATTTCATATACATATATATGTATGTATATATGTGTGTGTGTGTGTGTGTGTGTGTGTGTGTGTGTGTGTGTGTGTGTGTGTGTGTGTCTGGAACAGACAGTTTTGTTTTTTTCTCTTTTCCAACATTCCAGATTGATACAGAATGAAGCGTGTATCTCACAGCTTGTGCTTCTCTTTATGTTCTTCGTGTTCTTAGTGTCTTCATGCATTTACCTCATCAACGTATCTGAACGTCTGTCAATAACATCTCAAGTCTTTCTGTGATCTATTGTGTAACGAGGGGTCTGCAGCTCATTAAAGTCTTGAAATAGTTGAAATT
>NC_136653.1:20933324-20935193 GCF_949748355.1 Melanostigma gelatinosum
AAGACGAGACAATAAAACGTTTCACTCCGAGATACATGCAGTTGATTAACGACATATACGGCTCTCCTCCTCACTCTGTATACTCCGTTCTGGTCCGTTCTGGTCCTGTTATGGGTCCGTTCTGGTCTGTTATGGTCCGTTCTGGTCTGTTATGGTCCGTTCTGGTCCGTTCTGGTCCGTTCTGGTCCGTTCTGGTCCGTTCTGGTCCGTTCTGGTCTGTTATGGTCCGTTCTGGTCCGTTCTGGTCTGTTCTGGTCCGTTCTGGTCCGTTCTGGTCTGTTATGGTCCGTTCTGGTCCGTTCTGGTCTGTTATTTGATGGCTCTAATGACTTCCTGTGCTGGTCTCAGGTCAGCTACAGAAGAGGCAGAGAGGAGCTCCATCACTGCAACTCGCTGGCAGACAGACCCGACATCCTCAACGCCACCAACGCCACCAAGCTGGCCAGCGAACGTGAGTGTGTGAGTGTGTGTGAGTGTGTGGTGAGTGTGTGAGAGTGTGTGAGAGTGTGAGTGAGTGTGTGAGTGTGTGAGTGTGTGAGTGTGTGAGCGTGGAGTGTGTGAGTGTGTGTGAGTGTGTGAGCGTGTGTGAGCGTGTGAGTGTGTGAGTGTGTGTGAGAGTGTGTGAGCGTGTGAGCGAGTGTGAGAGTGTGTGAGCGTGTGTGAGCGTGTGAGTGTGTGAGAGTGTGTGTGAGCGTGTGAACACGTAACTACGTCCCATTCACAGCCTGTCGCCCTGAGTGGAGCCGCTGATTAATTATAGAAAAGACTGAAGTGAAGTTATGTAACTAACGACACACCTACACACACAGTAAACAACGATGTATATGTGTGTGTGTGTGTGTGTGTGTGTGTGTGATATCCACAGGTGGCCTATAAGAGCAACACTAAGCAGCCGTTTACAGCGACGGCCTCTCTTTTGGACAGAACCGACATCCAGCACGCAAAGGAGGTTTCAAAGCTGGCCAGCAGGTAACACACACACACACACACACACACACACACACACACACACACACAACACACACACTCTACCCAGCATGCATTGGGGGGGCAGCTCCGGACAGATCACTCACCTTGTTTTCACGTCTGCAGGTGAAGTACAAGGAGAGCTTCGACAGAGATTTAAAGGGCCAGAGGCCTCGTTACAACCCGCTGGACTGTCTCTCCTTCAGACACACACAAGCTGCTGCTGCTCTGGCCAGTCAGGTGGGTGCATATCTGTATATTATATATATATCTATATATATAGATATATACATTATTAATTGCTCTGTATGTCAAGAAACGGTGCAGAATTGAGCTGAAACTGAACTGCTGGACTGGAATAAAATGATTAAATCAGTTCAAAATCAGATTATTTCAGAAACAGTGAGCAGTCACTTCATGTAATGTTCTTAAACGTGAAGCCTTTTATTGTACCAAGGTCCCTGTTTGTGACTCGTGGGTCTGAAAGACATTTCAGAGTAAAACTGAAAACGTTTCTTCACTTCAAAATAAAAGTCCTGCTCTATGAAACAGAACCAAAGTAGAGAGAACTAGAACATGTCTTTCGTGCAGAACAACAGTTATGATGACATCAATCAAGAAGAACAAGATTCATTTATTATACAAGATATGGAAAACAATGGAATCTAAATGTCCAACATGTTCCCAATGTTGGAAAAATAAACATTTTTCAAATAAACTTCTCAAATAAATCTGAGTAAATCTGTGTGTGTGTATGTGTGTAGATGTGTGTGTGTGTGTCTCATTCACTTTGACTCACACTCTATAAATTCACCCTGTTGTGTGGGCGTAACCATGGCAACGTTTTTGGAAGGCAAATGAAGAGAGATTGTAGGACGAGAGCTGGAGAAGTTGAAGAGATGC
>NC_136653.1:20940393-20977893 GCF_949748355.1 Melanostigma gelatinosum
ATCTCCTTCACTCACATCATCTCCTCTCACATCATCTCCTTCTCTCACATCGTCTCCTTCTCTCACATCATCTCCTTCTCTCACATCATCTCCTTCACTCACATCATCTCCTTCACTCACATCATCTCCTTCACTCACATCGTCTCCTTCACTCACATCATCTCCTTCACTCACATCATCTCCTTCACTCACATCATCTCCTTCACTCACATCATCTCCTTCACTCACATCGTCTCCTTCACTCACATCGTCTCCTTCACTCACATCGTCTCCTTCACTCACATCGTCTCCTTCACTCACATCGTCTCCTTCACTCACATCGTCTCCTTCTCTCACATCATCTCCTTCTCTCACATCGTCTCCTTCACTCACATCGTCTCCTTCACTCACATCATCTCCTTCACTCACATCATCTCCTTCTCTCACATCATCTCCTTCACTCACATCGTCTCCTTCACTCACATCGTCTCCTTCACTCACATCATCTCCTTCACTCACATCATCTCCTTCACTCACATCATCTCCTTCACTCACATCGTCTCCTTCACTCACATCGTCTCCTTCACTCACATCATCTCCTTCTCTCACATCGTCTCCTTCACTCACATCGTCTCCTTCACTCACATCGTCTCCTTCTCTCACATCGTCTCCTTCACTCACATCGTCTCCTTCACTCACATCGTCTCCTTCACTCACATCGTCTCCTTCACTCACATCGTCTCCTTCACTCACATCGTCTCCTTCACTCACATCGTCTCCTTCACTCACATCGTCTCCTTCACTCACATCGTCTCCTTCACTCACATCGTCTCCTTCTCTTCCCCTGACCACTAACAGGACGCCGGTGAAGCAGAAGGAGACGCACACCTGCATGTCTTTTCCTGTAAAGTCTCTCGTCCTCTAATAAAACAGAATAACTCTCCTCACAGGTTCTTCTGCCAGTTTGAATCAGAGGAGGCTCCTCTCTCCACCACTCGGACGAGGAGGAGGACGAACTGTCTCATGTGTCCGTCTGTCTGTCTTGTGTTCCAGCTCCGGTCCTCCCTGGAGCGTACCACCAGGGCGTCCGGCAGCAGCAGCAGCAGCACGGCTACATGCACCAGACCAGCATGTCGTCCGTCAGATCCGTCACCTCCCCACCGCACGCCGCCACCATGGTACGATCCAACATATCAGGGGTTTTATTTTCATTTTCTATTATTTGTTATTTATTATTTATTTTAGGATAGATATCGCTGGTTTCATGCAGCTGGCATAATAATCTTAAATATTACGATAAGTGAAGCACACAGTTATAAAGTCTGTAGTTCATGTGTCTTGTTTAACGATGGATTAATGCACATTTTCCATACGATCTATACAGAACATGCTTTTAACAGAATATGTGATGTAGTAAAAATAATAGAAAACATAATAGAGGGTAAGAAGGGACTCTGGGGATTAATTATGTCACATTTTATTTTGATTGTATAGAATATGAAATGGTCTTTTTTTGGATTTGATTTATTTAAATTCCTCTTTTTTTATGCTATTTGATGTTATTATATTTCTTCAACTTGTTCTGCATGTGTGTGTATATAAACGTTTATGTGTAGACGTTTATATCTACTGTACATACAAAACATAGAAAATAATAGAAAATAAAAATGTACAAATAAAATAAAATAGAATAAATAAATAAAACACACGAAAATAAAACAAAACGAATTAAAGTGAAACAGAATGAAACAAAACAAATAAATAAATAAAATGTAAAGAAAGCAGCTTTCAGTCCCCGTCATTGGACGGTATGAACAGGATCAAGAGAATAAGGGGTCACATGTGGAACCTCTCCCTGTGGTCCTGCAGCGGGTCTACCGGGCGCTCTACGACTACGCGGCTCAGGACCACGACGAGGTCTCCTTCAGGGACGGCGACGTCATCGTCAACGCGCAGGCCATCGACGAGGGCTGGATGTACGGCACCGTGCAGCGCACCGGCAAGTCGGGCATGCTGCCCGCCAACTACGTGGAGTTCTGCAACTAGAGGAGGGAGAGTTAGACCCGCCCCCTCGCTGTCACTGCTAGCCAATCAGCAGTCAGGGATGTTCTCTGCATTTCAGGGACACGGTGAGGTCACAGCCAGATGTGTAGGATCCAATAAAAACATGCAGCCATGACACAATACATAATCCATCACAGACAAATCAGTGAGCGGGAAATAGACCAGAATGCAATGCAGCTGCAGGGACAGGTATGACATATTTATATTCTGCCCATTAGCTTCTTCTCTGGGGTGTTATTGAAAGGCATTCTGGGAAACGTAGGCAATCACCAACGAAAGAAGAAGCAGTCGTGGCTGAAAGAAAAAATACAAAATAACAGCTGGAATACAGTGAACATCACAGACTGCTGATTCAAGCTGATGGAGAGTCTGAGGACGGAGGTTTTATCACGTTAACGGGACAGTAGTGAAGTTTAGAAGTGTGGTTGTTTGAGGTACTTCTACCTAGTTTGTGTAGTACTACAGTAGATGTACTACAGCTTCAGTTCTTTATCACAAAGGTCCGTCTGACAGCAAGTTAAAGAGGTGAAAGTATTCTAAATAAAGCTTAAAACTTACACTGATATCGATTATTTTAGTGTCTAAAACACGTCCACAGCAGTACATCTACTGTAGTACTCTGACCAAGTAGAAGTACCTCAAACAAACACACTTCTAAACTGTCACTACTGTCCCTTTAAGGAGGAATGAAAAGAAGGAAAGTTTAAATCTCGCATGCTGTCGACAAGTTATGTCGAATATTACAACTAGAGGAGGAAACGAGATGCATGACGAGAGAAGCTCTGAGATTAGAAGTCATTTTTATATGAACTGCTGCAACAAACTATATCATATTATTCACGTATTCTTTCTTCAGCTGTTATAATACGAGGATTGTTGTATAGTGGAGAAAAGGAAGCAGTTCGGTCTGATTCTCGGGCTAAAAGGTTTGAAATGAGTTTGTTTTCTTATCGTCGTTAAATGCGATGAGAAGACTGAAGTGAGTCACGTTGTTTCTCATAGAGCTCCATTAAAAACACACGAATGAGCCACATCGTAGCTCAAACACTCACTGGAGCAGCAAACGTGGATTCATCCGCCGCAGAAAGTAGTCCCCTATAGAATATATATGTGTGTGTTTGTAAAAGATTTACATCTCCAGTAGGAACCAATGGGCTTTGAGCTGAGAGCCACGGACAGGAAGTCAGACCGCATTAACAGACGGACTGTTTGGGTTTTTAATTTGAGGTTTTTTTTGACAATAAGAAAAAACATTTTTAGCTTTTTAAGGATGGAGGAGAGTTAAAGAGGAGCAGAGGAAACGTTCTGTGTTTCAGAGAAGAAAGAGTAAATAACGTTCTGTATGGGGGGGGGGGGGGGACGAGTCAAGAATAACAAAATAAATAGGACGAGAGTTTAGAGATCTCTCAAGTTGAGTCAGTTATTAATCCTGAGCTTTAAGGTCCCGGTGAGTTCAGTTTTACTTTGAAGGATCACAGCTTCTCACGAACCTCTGTGTTTGTAAAGGACTTCACGAACTCCCTGTCTCTTTCTGTTTCTCTTCTTTATAACGATAAACACACACACACAGAGGCAGTGTGACGTGGACTGCAGGTCGCGGGCTCCCGTCTGTTTGTATGCAGTGAGTCGTGTTTTTAGGGTTCGTTGTCTTGCTGTGCTTTGGTTGCATCCCGGTCGTGTAGACGAATAGAAACGTCACTCCGCCGTGATTCTAGCTGGAGAGCGTTTTTGATTTCATAAATACTAGATGCAATAGAATATAATTTACTGAGTATTCATATGTTAACTGTGTTGATTTTGGAAGAGGCGCTTTGTGTGGTTTTATAAAAATCTCGCATTTGAGGATGTTTTGGCTTCTTTGTAAAGTTTTCAATTTAGTCTGTATGTCATCACAGATAGTACCAAGTTTATTTACATATTATTTGAAATGACGTATCACTCGTTCTCAGTTGTGTTTTGTTTGCCATATGATAATTACAATGTGTTTCATGTGGTAGAAATAAAAAGATAATTCAAGTCAAGTTTGGTTCTTCTCATCTTAGATACTGTTGATTGTTGTGAAAAAATGTTGTAGCTGTCTTTCACACTTAGAGCAGGTTTAAGAATGAAACAGAAGCTCTCAGAGGCGTATAGTTAAATCAAAGCAATAGATTTATTTATCAACAAAGTTATTCAGCCCAGCTATCAAAAACAAGCTTGGGTGCTAATGGATGAACTTCGCAGAGATTCACCATGAGACACGCTTCAACACATCAGCGTGAAACTTAATATAGGGGGTCCACCCCTTGATACACATTGGTCAAAGTCAAAGATGCAGGCGTGGCACGTTTGTACGTTATGGCGCCTGGATGGAGGCCGTGAATGTCCATCCACCTTGGCCCCTCCCAGTAGGCGTTGGTTTCCATCAGTGTGAGTGAGGTGATGGATGCAAGCAGACCTAGAGAATGAGTGTGTGAAGAAGCCGGGCTCAGCTGGGCGTAGTCCCTCGCTTGAATCTGAGTGTCTTATCTATTTAAAGATGGCTGCCTGTTCCTTGTGACGCAGTTAAATAAGTAACCTTTCACCTGCTTCTCTCTGGCCTTGCTGTGTTGTGAGCACTGTATAAGTGGTTAATAGAGCTGCATAAGCTAATGGTTATTTAAAACTACAAATATGCTAGTGATTAATTAAACTGTATATATAAGCTAGCTGCTGATTAAGCTGTATATAAGCTAGCTGTTAATTAAACTGTATATAAGCTAGTTGCTACTTAAAGCTGTATATAAGCTAATTTTATCAACAAATCCCTCTCTTGACGTCTGAAGGACGTCACTGTCTTTACCTTCCTGCCCTGTTCACACGCTGGTGTCTTCCTCTGCCTCACCTGACCCTACCAGGCTGTTTTGCTCTTCCCATACTGGGTAAGCTCCATAAGGAGGGGGTGGTAATGGTTCCTTGGAGAGGGCAGTGGTGATAGGACGGCCAACCAAAGAACGAATACAGGGTATTATACAACATCCACATGAGACCAGTATTGCAATGAACACACCCACTGACACTGCTATTGACAAGATCAGGTGCTTCCATTTTCCAAACATGTTTTCCATCCAATTTCCAAATGGATTGTTCACACCTGATGCTTCCTGCATTTCGTTTGACAGTGCCCTCAGACTATTCAGTGCTTTTGTGACTGAACCGTCCGGCGCAGTGTTGTTGGGGATGTTAGTGCAACACAGATCTCCAAACATTGAGCAAAAGCTCCAAAGCCATTTTGTTTTGCATAGAAATCAAAGAAGTTGGGGGCCAGCTGCTCAGCCAGACCCTCTATTGCATCCCTAGTATGATTAGCCAAACGAAGAACATTGTAATGCACATAATTGATACGATCAACATTTTTATTCACAGTTATCCATGGAATAATACTTGCGATACTCTCAAAACCTGCTGCAATTTGATATACCAATTTGTATTGATTAGGCACTCCTCTGGTTCACTCTGATTGTATCTATGTAGGTTGGACCTTTGTCCAGACTGAACTATCCTACTGCAGTTGCGTTATCAATTGGTGGAAATATGGATGCCAGAGTCATGCAATTTGATGGAGTAGCCATTTTAGTCATATTTGTCATGTATGCGTATCCTGTTGGGTCAGATTCAGGATATAGTGGTGCTGGTTCGCTGAACCTAGCTGGTCTAGCTGCAGCACAAGCTATACAGCCACCCATTTTGTTTTTTATAGCATTATCAACAATTCAATTTAACCAAACATTGTCGTTTCCATGTCCTGTAGCTAATTGGATCACCTGTTGGTGGTTGCTGAAAAGTCAAATTACAAATTACAAAACAAATTATGCATTTTGCGTCAGATTACCTCGGACCTCTGCTAGAGGTCTGGACGGCTCAGATGCTGGGGCACAGTGTGACAGGTGGTGCCAAGGTGCTCCTGCTTTACCTATGACTTGGACCGAGTGTGAAGTAACCTCCTTCACTTCGTACGGCCCTGTCCACCTGGGGTCAGTCCACTTTTCTTATGAACTTTGACCCTGACCCAGTCACCCTCTCGGATGAGATTTTTTACCTTTTCCTGGTCAGCTGCACTGGTTCGCTGGACCTGTTTGGAGAGAGCCTCCGTGAGAATGATTAATGCAGTCACATATGCCTTCATTTCAACTTGCTGCACATCTAAGTATATGTACATCTATGTATCTATGTATATCTATGTATATGACTACCGTCTCTTGGAGGACCAGGCATTTGCCTCCCTGTCATTAACTCATGTGGTGAAAGATGCGTCTTATTTCCTTGTGCGCTCCTCACTGCCATTAGAGCTAATGGTAAAATTTTAACCCATGTCAGCTTTGATGCTACACATGTCTTCGCTATTTTCGATTTTAGCGTCTGATTTGCCCTCTCTACCAGTCCTTGTGACTGTGGATGATACACTGATCCATAACTACTTCCTGCAAATGCTTATTACTGAAATGTGAACCATTATCGGAGTATCAGCTCTGTCTGCAGCCACTTCATTACTGTCTGTGCGTCTTCTTTTTAGTTGGGATTGCCTCCACCCACTTTGAGAATCTGTCAACCATTACCAAGATGTATCTTTTTCCTTGTACTCTGTTTTCATGTCCCATGTCAGTGAAGTCTATGCTGGTGTCTTGGAAGCAGGCTGATGGTACAGGATAAGAGCCCATAGGTGTTTTGTACGGTTTCTTCACATTATGATCCCCACAGGTGGTGCATTCGTCGCAGAAGAGGCACAGTGCTTGCATTCTTTGCAATGTTCCTTTCTTTCCTTCGTGCGTGCCTCTGATATCAGTGAGACACACAATTCTGCTGGTGCTACCACTCTGCCATCATGGGATCTCCAAAGTCCACTTTCTCCTGTTGTTGCTCCTCTTCTTTGCCATTCAGACCATTCGTATGGTCCAGCCTTCTTCTGTATCTCAATCAGTGTTTCTTCAGTGATTTCTGGTTCTTGTATGGCTATTTTCAGAATCATCTGTTTTGGTCTGTATCCTCTTCTTCTTTAGCAGCTTCATCTGCCATGACGCCATATTGATTCCTCCTGTTTCATAGACAATGTGTGCTCTTGTGCATTCTTTTTGAATTTTCTTTTTGAATTTTCGATTTTCTTGCAGCTCCGAATGTGAATTTTTTGCTTAGGAGGATTCTTTGATGCAGCTCCTTCTCTTTTCGATTTTCTTGCAGCTCTGAATGTGAATTTTTGCTTAGGAGGATTCTTTGATGAGTCTCTTTCTCCCCCTTTTTTCTGATACAAAACTGCATTAACATCCCTCTTTTTTGTTCAGAAACATCTAGGTGGAAAGGGAATGAATAGTCAATTCTTGAAGTGCCGATGCATGTGACAGAGTCTACGTGAGAATGGTGAACACATCTTCTGTTTCTTGTGTTCAAACTAAAGGGGCTGAGGTGTTTCATGATGGAGGATGCTTTGTCTGTGGGCTGTGGGCTGTGGGTTGTTAAGGGAATATGTGGGTCTGGAACTGGATATGACGCAGGTATTGTGGCTAATAGTTGCAGCAGTGTCTCTGTTGTTGCCAGATATGTGAAAGATATTGCTGTTCAGCTTGATTCTGGCTTCTTGGATGCTGATTGCCTGTCTCTCTCTGATAATTTCCTCTTCTTCCATGTGGTGAGCCTTGTTGTTGTTGACCACGCGTGCGGCAGTTACGTGAATAGTGACCAGGTTTTCCACAGTTGTAGCAGTAGAAAGTTCTTCCGTGCTGTTTCTTTTTGTCTTTAGCAGGCTTAGGAGCCACGTCAAGCTTTGCCAGCTGTATTGACACTTTTAGTGCTTCGAGCTCCATATCTGTTCTTTCCACAGCAGCTCTGTATTCATCATAAGTGTGTTCTTCGCTTATTTGTTGCAGCTTCTCTTCTGTAGGGGAACGATTCAGCCGTTCTCCATCCCAAATGTCTTTGTAGGCTTTTTGTTCCACCGGCCAATGTTTGATTCTTCCATTCATCCTGCTCTGATCCTGGACATCATTCTCCAAGTTGCACAGATAAGAGGAGTATTTTGCAGCCATGATGTCCCCCTCTGCAATAATCAATAGAAAGTCTGAAATCAGTATTCCCAAATGTCCACACGATGGAGCCAAAGCTCCTATCCACTGTTCCTGTTGCAGTTCTTGGAGTGGCCACAGAAAAGCCAAAATGCATGTCAAATGTTTTTTCTTTTTTTTTTTTTCTCCCCAGGTTGTGAAGTGCCAGCAGAGGGAGCCAAACCTCCTCTTATGCCTTCAATTGACATGTTTGCTCTCTGAATTCACACTGGCCCTCGTTCACAACCGTGCTTTCTCTGGAATGTGTGTGTGTGAAATGATGATCTATTTTATTATTAACACTTATGGTGAAGAGGACGAAAACAGTACAGTTATAGATTTATTTCGAAGTCTCTGTGTGAATGGACACAAAAGCTCGTCCATTATACTAAGATGGCCATTTTCAGCCCTAATCTGATGGTTTAGCAAGCAGTTACGTTCAGGGTCACTGATCTTTATTCTGTTGTACGAAAGAATGACGGAGTGCTTCTTTCGGCGTTTTAAACCTTCATACAGTGACCTCACAACTCCGCAATATAAGCTTTACAAGTATAACGCATATTATTTAACAGTGTATGAATATATATTATTTACAAATCTCCCTATATACCCCTGCTAGGTGTGAAATGCTATGTTTTAATTACTCAGGCAATGGCTGTAACTAATTTTTTTTTTTTTAAGCAGACAGTGTGAACCTAGCCCCCACCTTTTTAAATGTCTTCCGCTCTCTGTCCTTGTTCAAATCAAGGCCGCAGCTGTGTTTTTATCAGGAAGGCATACCCTCCCTAATATTCTCACCGTTTGTCTGACTAAATGAATGGATGCTTTGTTTCAGCTGTAAACCTTGGACATTCCTAATTTTAGCGTCTGTCTGGCTGAAAGTATGCCTGCAATGTTTCCCTTTTCTTAACTTCACTAACGGGGCCTATGAAACACAATTTCCACTGTATCTGTAGTCTCTATAACTATTCCAATAAAACCAACACTTAGATTAACCCTCAGCTCTCTCTCAGCATATTCTAGTGATTTATGTGTGTGTGTGAGTGCAACGCTTGTGTATAATGTGTGTTTTTTCTGCTCAACTGACCAAACTTTGAAACAACGCACGAACATTCCAACCACAATTCAAGATCTCAACTGCCTGTATCTCTAAAGGAACGCACGAACTTTTTCACAGCTTTCAGCACTCCTTCTCTCATATACACGCTTCAAACAATCACTTTCATTCAAACAAAATTGCAACACACTGCCATTTTTAAATGCGCACAGATCACAAATACGGTAAAGGAATATCTTTACAAATACAGTCAAACAAATAAACAAAAATTAAAACGTACTCCTCAGCGGCTCAGCTGTCAGCTCGCTCATGTATGCTCCAAATAGTTCCACTCATTCAAACAAACTTGAATCAATACTCTGCCGTCACAACACGGTCTCAGAATGAAGTGAAGAGTTTTACAAACGCTGTTAAATGATGAACAAAAGTGAAAACGTACAGCTCAGCAAATAGTCACTCGCATTCATACTAAATAATCAAAGTCACACGCTGCCGTCTCTTTAAGCATAAATCAGTCACAAGCGCGGACCTTAGATGAGATGTACAGCTCCTTTTTTTTACACTAAGCAAACTGCTTCTCAGCAAACAAACACAGTCAAATGATAAACACAAATTAAAACCAAATCTGAAATGCGCACAATTCACAATTACGGTCTAAAAGGAAATTAATATCTTTACAAATGCAGTGAAACAATGAACACAAATTAGAACATACACGCTGCCATCTCTTTAAATATAAATCAGTCACAAGCGCAGCCCTCGGATGAGCTGAACAGCTCTTTTTTTTCTCTTTAGACACACTTTTATCAGCAGCGCACTTTAACAGCAATTTGTCTTTTTCCTCAAACTCAGCAAACAGACTGTGTACCGCTGACCTCTTGACCACGATACAAATGAAAAACTGCTCTTTTAGCAAACAATCAGTCAAATTATAAAGGATTCTTTCCCTATCGTACACATATCAAAGAAAACAGCGCTATATTAATGCATCACAGCGACCGCTGCGTATCATAAAACACAAATACAATATCTGCTTTGGCTGGGCCGCGATCACGGCCCTTCCGCGTGGAAGTCCGCGGTGCTACCAACCACACCACCAACGCAATACATCAAACAACACAATTTAATACACTTTTAAGTAACCTAGGACTCTGCGGGTCCTTTTCGCTTTTGGTTACTTTATTACACAACGTCCGTTATCAACGACACATCAATTATCGTAAATTTTGTGCTCTCGCCCAGAAACTCCGTCGAGGATACTCTAAGCAGAGTTATCATGGTTTTTCACTAAACGCCACACACAAATCTAGTATCCGGAGATTTGATGATCTCAATAAGGTAATTTTTCTCTTCGTCCGCTACCAACGATACATCGGTTAACTTAAAACTTGTGCTCCCGTGCAGAAACTTTCTAAGAGTTACTCTAAGCAGAGTTAACTTGGTTTTTACACCACACGTAACACACTCGATGTCTTGATACGGTATTATTTCACGGTCAATTCTCTCAATACAATTTACCAATGACATCAATAACATATACATATATCCCCGTCATGTTATACAATTTCTTCGTAGCCCAAGACGTCCTATAATTACGTTAAAGATTACGCTTTATTTGTGGCAGGAATTTGAGCGCTTCATGCGAGGCGCGTGACCGCGACAGAAGAGGCGCGTGACACGGCTCACATTACTTCACTCTACGCTGCCACAGAAAACGTCATTTTTCGCCTTTTATCTAACGTCTTCTGCTGGACTCATTCACACATATGTACAAAAACCCCAAATGCTGGGCTGAACAACCCTGCTGCTGTGTGATTACTCTTTACAATACTTTTATGACTACGCAATACTTACAGTTCGGACAGTCGGATTTAATTTAGTTTTATGACTATAATACAATACGCAGAATTCAGTTAAATAGGCTTCTGCTCACCTTGAGATGTGCCGGCACTATCAGACTGTCTCCCGAACTGCAAGCTCGCTCCGATGGCAATTATCGGTTCCCAGCCTCAGGGGAGAGATGCGCCGTTATCTGGAATCACAAATAGAGAGGTCTGTTAACATTCCAACCCGAAGCTCCGTATCATATAAATCACGTCGGGGTCACCACTTTGTTGTGAAAAAATGTTGTAGCTGTCTTTCACACTTAGAGCAGGTTTAAGAATGAAACAGAAGCTCTCAGAGGCGTATAGTTAAATCAAAGCAATAGATTTATTTATCAACAAAGTTATTCAGCCCAGCTATCAAAAACAAGCTTGGGTGCTAATGGATGAACTTCGCAGAGATTCACCATGAGACACGCTTCAACACATCAGCGTGAAACTTAATATAGGGGGTCCACCCCTTGATACACATTGGTCAAAGTCAAAGATGCAGGCGTGGCACGTTTGTACGTTATGGCGCCTGGATGGAGGCCGTGAATGTCCATCCACCTTGGCCCCTCCCAGTAGGCGTTGGTTTCCATCAGTGTGAGTGAGGTGATGGATGCAAGCAGACCTAGAGAATGAGTGTGTGAAGAAGCCGGGCTCAGCTGGGCGTAGTCCCTCGCTTGAATCTGAGTGTCTTATCTATTTAAAGATGGCTGCCTGTTCCTTGTGACGCAGTTAAATAAGTAACCTTTCACCTGCTTCTCTCTGGCCTTGCTGTGTTGTGAGCACTGTATAAGTGGTTAATAGAGCTGCATAAGCTAATGGTTATTTAAAACTACAAATATGCTAGTGATTAATTAAACTGTATATATAAGCTAGCTGCTGATTAAGCTGTATATAAGCTAGCTGTTAATTAAACTGTATATAAGCTAGTTGCTACTTAAAGCTGTATATAAGCTAATTTTATCAACATATTATATATATATTATATACATATATTATTTACATATTATTTGAAATGACGTATCACTCGTTCTCAGTTGTGTTTTGTTTGCCATATGATAATTACAATGTGTTTCATGTGGTAGAAATAAAAAGATAATTCAAGTCAAGTTTGGTTCTTCTCATCTTAGATACTGTTGATCAGAATGTGTACACATATTAATTTATGTTACATATTACAATTACTATGTGCTAACTATATTTAGGCATTAACTGTGGAATTACTTGAGGAATAAAATACATTATAGACTTTTAAGAGCTAGAATGAAAGTCATATGTGCCCAACACAAGTGGTTTCAACCCAATATGTTACTAGAAAACAATGCCTTTTTATTGTGTTTACGAACATATAGAGATATAGAAAAACCGTTAGAAATCATTTTGATAACTGGTATTATTTGTATACAATAAAGAACCTGTCAACTAGTTGGTTTCACTCTTTTATTTAGAAATTTGGTCCAGGAACTTCCTTTTCTCTTTTTTACATCTGAAACAGTTAATATGCCTTTTTAAGTTATATTCATTCTTTTTAGATTACAAAGTCAAATTTTAGAATTGTTTTTGTTTAAAAGTGGGTAATTTTAGCAGCAGTCATGAAAAGAATAGTTTTATTCTGATTGATTTCCGGCCGGCCTATACTTCCGGTGTTTCGTCGAAATCAGTTCCCCCATAGATTTGGATTTCCACCGAAATGTAACCTGAACACAGAGTCCTCTTAATGTTCCTCTTAAAATCAATGCTAAACTTCAAACTAGTCTTAGTTTGACCCCAACTAGTTAACTTAACGAGGCTTAACCACAACGTAACCAAAGTCGCTGAGGACCGGGTTAAGAGAGGGACAATTTGAACGGGTAACAGATTTCACCACAACACCTACTGGTCCGTATCTTTTGCGCATGCGTCCTTATAATAATAGTACCGGAAGCGGCTCTCACACAGCCTGGCTGTCCCTCTACACACTGACTGAGAAAACGCACTGATTTCGGCTTCAAAAATGATGAAGTGTCTCCCTAAACTGCTGCTGCTCGCGCTGTTAGCCTTCCCGGCGACCCTCCTCATTAAAGGTAAGTCTTAAATATGGCGGCTCGCGGTGGTTGAACTGTGTTTAATTAGCTAATGGGCTTCAACATGCTAGTTTTAGCTAGCTCGGCTAACGGAAAGCCGTTGACATGTGCTAACGTTAGCTCAAAGTAACTGGATATATAAAAACGAGGTGCTTTTTCACTCTTCCGTGGAGTTTATAACTTATTTAAATGAAGCGCTTTCTTATTTTTAATGTGTAATAGTTGACGTTTATAATACACCGTGTGCAAATGCATGCTGTTTACCTGCCTGCTTAGACTGACGTGTCCTTAGCCTGTTAGCTGTTAGCCTTGGAGCTATCTAACTCTGTTAGCTGTTAGCCTCGGAGCTAAGTAGCGCTGTTTGCTGTCACTGAGTCATCTCAGAGGCAAATATTGTACTCTTTACTGTCTTACATCTCAGAGATAGTTATTGTACTTTTTACTGTACACATTTGTGATAAACTGAAGGATCAAGTGTTTATGTTTAATGTTTGATAAACTGAAGGATGAAGTGTTCCTTTATGTGTTGATGATGAATGTCTGTGATAAACTGAAGGATGAAGTGTTCCTTATGTCTTGATGTTGAATGTTTGCGATAAACTGAAGGATGAAGTGTTCCTTCATGTGTTGATGCTGAATGTCTGTGATAAACTGAAGGATGAAGCGTTCCTTCATGTGTTGATGATGAATGTTTGTGATAAACTGAAGGATGAAGTGTTCCTTTATGTGTTGATGCTGAGTGGTTTATTTCATTTTGAACAATGCTCCATCAGGGCCGATGGCGAGCGCCCAGGACCTGACAGAGGATGAGGAGGCTGAGGCCGTGGATGACGTGACGGACGACGAGGCCGAAGTGGAAGACGACGAGAACGTAGAGCTGGTGAGATAAAAAAATAATCTCATCATTAGGATGATTCTGTCTCTTGTTAAACATTATTCATCGGTTGTTACGCTGGAAGGATTTAATGTGATTAAACACGTGGATTATGTAGTTAATATGAACATTTTTTGTTATTTTCTGCGTTCACGGTGTGAACGAGTGAGGACATAACTTCACATAAAGCTCCTGTTGTAGTTAAACGTGTGTTTGTTTGTAGACGGAGGAAAAAGAAGAAGAAGAAGAGGAAGCGTTGGTCGGAGAAGTGAAGGCTTCTCCCAACGCTGACACCACCATCCTCTTCGTCAAAGGAGACGGTAAGAACTCTTTTCCTCTGAAGAGAAGTATACGAGCTGGTCGAATCCTCTAAATGCAGAGGAAAGGTGCCTCAGTGCTTCCTTTCTTATCTCCTGAAGTAAAGGAAACACTGGACCTTGAAAGGAGATGATGCCGCCCCACAATTTCAATTTAATTCCAACTTTGTTAATGAAGTTTAAGATCATCTTTGACCACAGCTCTGGTGAAACTAGACGTCAGTCAAGAAAACACAATATTTCAGACGTGTAATCTCCTTCTTCTTTATCTCCATCTTCTTCTCCTCCTTCTCCACCACCTTCTTCATCTTCTTCTTCAGACTTCCCTGCCAACGAGATCGTGAAGTTCCTCCTCGGTTTCTCCAACAAAGGAGCAGAGAACTTCGTAGTTGAGTCTCTGGACGCCTCCTTCCGTTACCCACAGGTAGGTCCTCCTCCAACCACGACCTTTAACCTCTCAGGACAACCAACCAGTGTTTAAAGCAACAGGAGGAGAGCTAGCAACGTTAGCAGCACCGCTAACGGGTAACCAACGGAGGTTCACTTCAGTTACATGATGATGCCTTTCTACCGTTCTCCTTCTTTCTCCCCTCCTCCTCTCTAACTGTAACTCCTCCTCTCAGGATTACCAGTTCTACATCCAGAACTTCACGGCCCTCCAGCTCGGCATCGTGGTCCCGGCCTCCAAACAGGCCACCTTTGAGTACTCCTTCATCCCAGCGGAGCCGATGGGGGGGCGGCCGTTCGGACTCGTCATCAACCTCAACTACAAGGACGGAAACGTAAGAAGCACCAGCTTCTAGCTTATTATTGTGCATTATCTCTAGCTATAACGTAAGAAGCACCGGCTCAGTCCTCCGACATGTGAATCTGTGAACTGTTTCTCATCTTCACGTCTGAACGGCTCTGCAGGGCGGAGCTTACAGTCTCGTTTGAACCCGTTCACAGCATCATTTATTCCTTTAGAGTTGATGAAACATGTCTGTTGTGGAGTTCTAATCTGTATTTGTTGTCTCCTCTTCTTTGTGTAGGGAAACGTTTTCCAGGACGCCGTGTTCAACCAGACGGTCACCGTCACCGAGCGAGAGGACGGACTGGACGGAGAGACGTAAGCGATTGCATCGTATTTATTTAATTGTTCTGCGTCTCTGCCGTTGTTTATTCCTCGTCTCCGTCTCTCAGGATCTTCTTGTACGTCTTCCTGTCTGGCCTCGGGCTGCTGGTAGTCGTCGGTCTTCACCAGCTGATGGAGTCCAGAAAGGTACGAATATTTAAAACGCAAACAAACAAACACTGGACCGTGTGTTTGTGGAAAATCAGTCAACAGTGAAATGATCATTTATCTGTGAAAAATACAAAATATTCACCTTCTTAAATAACTCTGAAGCTCAAGCTGTTGGTCTCAGATGAATCAATCATGACGTCATATTTAATGTTTCTACACACTGGTTAAAGTGAACTCTTTATTAGAGGAGACATTTGTAATGAGAACATGAAGAATAAAATGATTTTTCTTTCTGAGGGAAGTGTTTGTTGCATATGATGAGTTCAAGGGCCGTCGGAAAGATGAAAATCAATGAAACGATAGCGTCGTTTATTTACAGCTTCTGGTTATGATGACCGGTGTCGTTCTGTAGACTAAATGATGAATTATTATTTCTACCTGTTCTCAGAGGAGACGTCCAGCTGCAAAGGTGGAGATGGGAACTTCAAGTTACAACGATGTCGACCTCAGCTGGATCCCTCAGGAGACACTCAACCAGATCAGTAGGTCACTCTGGTCACTCCAGTTCACTCCAACGCACTCCTCTGTTCACTCCTCACACACTCTATGTCCTCCTCTACACTCTCCTCCTCTCTCTCCTCCCCTCTCACGCCTCCTCTCTCTCACTCTACTATCTTCACAGTATTTTGATTAGAAGAAGTTCATAATTTATAGCTGAGCTGGCGGTGTGATAATTCCTCTTGACGATGAAGAACCATTCTTCCTCTTTTCTCGTTGATGTGTTTCTCTCCTCACAGAATCAGCTGTTTGTTCCTCTTCCTGTTTCACCTTTAACCTCACTGTGCATGAGGTCACTCACTCTCTGTTTCCTCTCTCCTCCTTCCTCGCTGTCATGTTTACCTCTTCAGTGCAGAGGTGAGGTGTGTGTGTGTGTGTGTGTGTGTGTGTGTGTGTGTGTGTGTGTGTGTGTGTGTGTGTGTGTGTGTGTGTGTGTGTGTGTGTGTGTGTGTGTGTGTGTGTGAATGCAGTGCTGATGTTGTTTCTCACTTTTGCAAATGGAGCTTCTTAGAGGAACAGATGCTTTGAAAGTGTTTCATTATTGAATGTTGTGGTAGGGCTGCACAATTAATCGAATTTTAATCACGATTTTGGCTGCCACGATTAAATGAGCATGATCGTCTGCGATATTGACGTTTACAATGCGTGCTCTGCTACACATCAAATCAAGCGCTTCCTCAACCAACAGTCAGCCGACCACCGGGGGGCGACGAGATGGGAGGCGCCATGCGCGCACCCTGCAGACTCTGGCAGAAGTAGAGAGGCAGTGACGGCGCAGACGGCCACGGGCCAAAGCCAAATAAAACACGAGGAGCCAGCCCCCCAAAGGATCACCACCCACCGCCCGGAAGTTCCCCGGACCCAGAGCAAGTGATGCCAACCAAGAACAAATCACATGCACAGAGCGCTCGAGCCGCGCCGCACACACACGGAGACGCATGGAAGCAGTGCTCCTGCCCATCCAAACGTGACAGTGCAACAAAAAGACGCCGCCCCGAACATCAATGAATAATCGTCATCGCAATATTGATCCGAATAATCGCGACGGTGATTTTGGCCATAATCGTGCAGCCCTATGTTGTGGTGAAGCGTTGACTCTGAGGCATCTGTGTTTGTCTTACTCAGCGGTTTCTGCTTTCTCTCTCAGACAAAGCGTCTCCAAGAAGATCTCCTCGCAAGAGGAACCAGAAACGCTCAGCCGGCTCCGACGAGTGACGGGCGCCATGAACACACGGTGGTGAAACCATACTGAAGGAGGAGGAGGAGGAGGAGGAGGGCCACTCTCTGTCCTCTCTACTGAAAAACTTTAACCAGTGCCAAGCACAGCAACGGCTGGCTCTCTACTTAAAGCTTAAACTGATGCACACACACACACACACACACACACACACACACACACACTGAAACGGTTCGTCCTGTTTTGGGTTCAAACGGCACATTTTTCTCTAAAGATTGTTGGTTGTTCTTTAAGATGATCTTTAGTTTGTTGAAGCTGATCATGTGATCGTTGTTTGTTTACGTCCCTCTCTGGTGTAGAGCTGCAACTAAACTAAGTAGAAAATCAATTAAGTCAAAGAACAATGAGCCGAAACATGTGAAATGTCTCCGTTCCCTCTTCTGTTCCGATCAGATCTTTGACTTTAGAACGTAATAATACGTTCAGCTCTCGTGAGTGAAGGAGACACGTTGACTTGTTGTGATCTCAGTTATTCTGCTGTCTCTTCACTCATGTCCCCGTCTGGTCAGAACGTCCTCACAGATGTGTCGCGGGGTCGAGTCACTTCAGGAGCTTCAGGAGCTTCTATGATCATCTTTGTTGTGGACGGGCAAAACAAGCAATTTGAATTGAAGTGTGAATCTAAAGACCTTTTAGTCCCTGAGCAGGAAGCAGGAAGTGAGCGTTCAAAATCAGAGCGACAATTTGAGTCTTTTTTGTTTTCTTTGAATTGTGAAAACTGGCCGAAGCACTGGTGTAAATACTGTCTGATGGATGAGAGCAGAACTTACTGAGCTAATTTATTTGAGTGACAGATTGTTGTTGTTGGGGGGGGGGGGGGGTTGTTTGTGCACTGTTTGTGCACTGTTGTTTATTTCACCACTAGGGGGCGACACCGACTCGCTAGGACTCGGTTCTAGAGTTTAGTCCTTTTTTAAAGCCTCGTGTCTGAGCGGATCCACCTGTAGCTGCGTGTCGGACTCTTAAAGCTGCAGAACACACCTGAGTCTCCAGGGGGCGGAGCTTAAGTCTCTTTCTAAAATAAACGGGGCTGTCATTCAGAGAAACGTGCTAATACTTTTTATTTGCTTTTAAATGTGCAGGAAATAAACTTTGATGATTTGCTGTCGGCTCCGTTTCTATTTGTTTCTGCTCATTTTAATCCGATTTCACTGGAACTCGATGTTAATAAATCACGTTACGCTGCAAGTAGAGCTGAAGGAATCGGGTGAGGAGTGAGAGGAAGATCTTGATCGATCGGCACTTTTAATGCAGACATGTCAAACATGATTTAGCTCCTCACAGGTGATGATGTGCTTGTTTCATGTTTTAACATCTTTAGGTTTTGAATTGTGCGTCGGGCAAAATGTGGAATTTGTAGATTTCACTTCAGTCTCCAGAAAACAGCTTTTAAATATATTTTAAGAAAAGAAACAAGGTGATAAAGAAATGCTCATGATTTTAGTTTCTGAGGATTAAAATAAATGGTTCTTATTTTAAGTTGAAATGAACAAAATAAAGTCTAAATGTTACGAACATTTAACAGAAACAACTTAATCGTCTAGAGAAGTTTCTGTACTTTCTCAGATTTCTTGTTTCCACTTGAAGTGATCCGAGTATTAGAAGAGTCGTGTTGCAGTAATGTGTCTCGTTCAAACCGGTGTCTCTGTTCCACAAGAACGAAGTGATGTGAAGCTCATGTCATGAACGTCAAGGTGGAGCTTTTTTAAACATTTGAAGTTCCAGAGAAACGCTTTTGTCTCTTCGTGGTCGTAATGAGTCTCTTTGTGAATAGAGGGTCGTAGACGAAGAGGAGTAAATAGATTTATCTATATCTATCTATATATAGATAGATATATATCTATATCTATATCTATCTATATATATATATAGACAGACATATAGATAGATCTATTTATATTTGTACTTTTGAATTCAGGACCTTTACTAGTAACTGAGTATTTCCTCTTCCTGCAGTACATCTGTCCTCCAGCAGGAGGCAGCACAACTCCACAGACCTCCCTCACTCTTTCCTCTCGTCTCCTCTCTCCTTTCCTCTCTCCTCTCTCCTTTCCTCTCTCCTCTCTCCTCTCTCCTTCACTCTCTCATTTCCTCTCCTCTCTCCTCTCTCCTTTCCTCTCTCCTTCACTCTCTCCTTTCCTCTCTCCTCTCTCCTTTCCTCTCTCCCCTCTCCTTCACTCTTTCCTCTCCTCTCTCCTGTCTCCTTTCCTCTCTCCTCTCTCCTTCACTCTCTCATTTCCTCTCTCCTCTCTCCTCTCTCCTTTCCTCTCTCCTTCACTCTCTCCTTTCCTCTCTCCTCTCTCCTTTCCTCTCTCCCCTCTCCTTCACTCTCTCATTTCCTCTCTCCTCTCTCCTTTCCTCTCTCCTCTCTCCTTCACTCTCTCCTCTCTCCTCCCCTCTCCTTCACTCTCTCATTTCCTCTCTCCTCTCTCCTTTCCTCTCTCCTTCACTCTCTCCTTTCCTCTCTCCTTCACTCTCTCCTTTCCTCTCTCCTTCACTCTCTCCTTTCCTCTCTCCTCTCTCCTGTCCTCTCTCCTTTCCTCTCTCCTCTCTCCTTCACTCTCTCCTTTCCTCTCTCCTCTCTCCTTTCCTCTCTCCTCTCTCCTTTCCTCTCTCCTCTCCTTTCTCCTGTCCTCTCTCCTTTCCTCTCTCCTCTCTCCTTTCCTCTCTCCTCTCTCCTTTCCTCTCTCCTCTCTCCTTCACTCTCTCCTTTCCTCTCTCCTCTCCTTTCCTCTCTCCTCTCTCCTTCACTCTCTCCTTTCCTCTCTTCTCTCTCCTTTCCTCTCTCCTCTCTCCTGTCCTCTCTCCTTTCCTCTCTCCTCTCTCCTTTCCTCTCTCCTCTCTCCTGTCCTCTCTCCTTTCCTCTCTCCTCTCTCCTTTCCTCTCTCCTTTCCTCTCTCCTCTCTCCTTTCCTCTCTCCTCTCTCCTTTCCTCTCTCCTCTCTCCTTTCCTCTCTCCTCTCCTTCACTCTCTCCTTTCCTCTCTCCTCTCTCCTTTCCTCTCTCCTCTCTCCTGTCCTCTCTCCTTTCCTCTCTCCTCTCTCCTTTCCTCTCTCCTCTCTCCTGTCCTCTCTCCTTTCCTCTCTCCTCTCTCCTTTCCTCTCTCCTCTCTCCTTCACTCTCTCCTGTCCTCTCTCCTTTCATCTCTCCTCTCTCCTTTCATCTCTCCTCTCTCCTTTCCTCTCTCCTCTCTCCTGTCCTCTCTCCTTTCCTCTCTCCTCTCTCCTTTCCTCTCTCCTTTCCTCTCTCCTCTCTCCTTCACTCTCTCCTTTCCTCTCTCCTCTCTCCTGTCCTCTCTCCTTTCCTCTCCTCTCTCCTGTCCTCTCTCCTTTCCTCTCTCCTCTCTCCTTTCCTCTCTCCTTCACTCTCTCCTTTCCTCTCTCCTCTCTCCTGTCCTCTCTCCTTTCCTCTCTCCTCTCTCCTGTCCTCTCTCCTTTCCTCTCTCCTCTCTCCTTTCCTCTCTCCTCTCTCCTTTCCTCTCTCCTCCTCTGTCCTTCTGACTGTCACATATTTCTTACACTCTGTTTTCAGTGATTATTTTTCAGAATTTCTTTTGAAAACCAGAATATATATTGTGCCAAATGAAAAGGAATATGTATTTAAATGAAGTTTAATCTTATTGTTGTAGATACACATGTATGTTAATATTCTGTTCATATTTTAGTATTATTGTTTCTTTTTACTTTCATGTCAATAAACAGTGAATTGATTGTTGATTCTTTGTCCTGATTCGTTCTGTTATTGATGATGAATATTTAATAATTGTTCTTCAGTACCTGCTCTCTCATCTCTCATGAGAGGAGTCAGGACCAGAGAGGCGGCAACGCGAGACAAACGGGACTCGGGGCGTAACCTCGCGATACTTTACTGACCCCCCCTCTGTCTCTCTCTCCGTCCGCGTGCGTGGGGCGATCAAGCGGCGGGGACGACGGGAGTCCGGCCGGTCAGTCCTACCGACCGACCTACAGACGCACCGACACGCAGCCGAACACTCCGTCTGACGGGACGAACTTCTCACGTCATTTCTCCAAAAGGTCAAAAAACAACAAAGAAAACAAAAGCAACAGCTGGAGCTGCACGAGGAGAGGACTTTTATTTTGAAAGCGCGTGTGTGGCTCTTGTTAATCATCACACCTGAGAAGCAGGAGAAGAAATAAAAACATCAGTTCGTGCTTCTTCTCTGAGGTGAAGGAGACTTTTACCGGATCACCGGAGGAGTAACGGAAGCTGAGCCTCCGGAGGAGTGAAGAAGTTGTGAGGATGTCGGAGGAAGCGGAGCAGACGGAGTGAAGCTGCCCGGTGCGCACGTTCCTCTCTCCGGCTGGACTGAAGCGCGCCTGCCGCTCCTCATCATCATCACCATCATCATCACCATCATCATCACCATCATCATCACCATCATCATCATCATCATCATCATCATCGCTCTGCTTGGATGTAAGAAACCCAAAACAAGCTTCTTCTTCCTCCTCCAAGATCTTCTTCAAACACTTTTACGCGGAGTTCCTGCGCTCATGGAGCGGCCACCTCGCGCCTCCTCTCCGGATGGGATGTGTCCGCTGTGATGCGGATGGTGTGACCTAAAAGAACCCCCAAAAAACAGCACAAAAACGAACCCGCAGTTTCCCAACGCAGGAGTTTCACATGTGAGTACATTCTTTGTTCTTACTGCGTAAAGGCTTCTGGGGATGTGCGCTCTGACCTCTTTCGTGGATCCTGACGCGACAAAAGCACCTGCGACACTGACTCTAAATCACGCCTGCTAAGCAGAAATATACATTTTTTAATTTAGCTCCAAACACAACACAACTTCCATCAGTTGGGCACCAAATGTCAGAATGTTTCCGCTCAACATGAAGATGAAACTACGTTTAAAACTCGTGTTTGTGCGCAAAGGCGTCAGAAAATGATGCCAGTGAAGCAAATCCAATTAAGAAAAGCGCTGATTTACACATAACCTCGACAATCACACAACTCTTCGCGTTGCCGATGATCGCTGACGCGCTCACGCGCTGTGTGGGTCGTTCTTGGGGCGCAGACTCAGTTGTGTCCTGAAAACACGCACTTTAAAGCGCATCTTGTGTGTTTTCAGCTTCTTTCTGCCTCCAGAGACTCAGTTTCCTCTGTTCCTATGCAACACAGCGCTCTGTCTCAGCCGAGACACCACTTTCCATTCATTCAGCGGCTCAGGTCATGTGACAAGAAGAGGAAACATTTATTTACCTGTTTTCTTCTTTGGTACAAAACTGTAATATTGTAATCTAGAAGTGCGCAAAAAGAAGCCTTTTCTATCATCGATCCTTCATTGCACACTTGAATGTTGCTCTGGTGGCTGAGCACAGATGTGGAGATGGATTTACAGCAAGATTTAAACGTGTTTGTATCTATAAAAATACACAAAATCCCTCTAATATTCATGCGTTTGGTTGCTGTTTTTATATTACAGAAGTATTCTTAAACGCATCGTATTTGCTTGATGATATAAATCATGTGCGAGCGTGTCGGCCTCCTGTGATCTTCCTCTGGTGCTGATTGGACTCTGAGTGTTCACAGAAACCGGTTGAATCTGTCTTCTGTACCTTTGTTCTGATGACGCAACGTGTTTGGATTTTTTGCATCGAATGTTTTGTCGCTTCAGGAACATCAGTTGAGATATTTGGATCATTTATTCATTCAACGACGGACTGTCTGTCGGCTGCAGCTTCCTGGTGACTTCAGGCTTCTGGATGAATCCGTCACATTCTGCTCACACCAAAACAAACAGCTTCTGAGATCTCGTCTTTCTTTCTCCCGTACGTACTTTAAATGCCTCAAAAATCCATATGCTCTCATAATGACGTCTTATATTCCTGCCATTACGGGAAAGACTCAAACCTGCATCAACACTAGTTGTGTTTTAAAAGTAGACGAGTCGACTCTGAAGTGTCCTTGACAGAAGTCCTCGAGCTGTTGTTGCCTTTAACCTCAGTGAGCAGCGACATACCTCTGAACGATACTGCGTCATAGATATCAGCAACCTCCGGTTCTTTAAAGAGAAGTCAGAGCTTCACGTGTTAAAGCTGCATTCTCTCTAGTGTCCACCAGGGGGCGACTCCTCTGGTTGTATAGAAGTCTATAGAAAATGACTCTACTTCTCTCTTGATTTATTACCTCAGTAAACATTGTAAACATGAGTTTATGTCTCAATCTCTAGTTTCAAGTCTTCTTCAATACAGCATGATGTTCATTTAGTACATTATGGTCCATTTAGAGTCACACAGACCATAAAGCAGGGGATGCTTTAGGGCGGGGCTTACAGTGATTGACAGGTCGACACCAGAGACGTACACGCCGTCTCTACGTCACGCCTCTTCAGTCCTTATATGGTCACTTCCTGTTCACTGGTTGATAAAAACAAGATGGCGACGGCCGTAATTGGCGAACTGGAGGCTTCAAAACATCCAGAAACCAACGAGAGACGTCAGAGTGACACCGTGTGGACATCGGTACAGTTGGTCTTTCATGAAGTCGGCGTCTTAGTCGTTGCAAAAAGATTATTGACCGACATATTTAGTCGTGTTTTCTTCATCAAAATGAAGGAACGACTGCAGGAAAAGGAGGAGAAAGAAGATTCTTCATCTTCTGCACAATCCTCTGATTCTCCTCGTGTGTCATATCACAGAGCAGCAGTCCTGCAGGAGATCTGCTGCTGCACGGAACCTGCTGACACATTTCTAACTCGTTCACTGGAAACTCCGTTCATGGGCGACGGCGTCAGGACTTCTTTCAGAAGCTTCCTGAATATTGCAGGAGTGTCGGAGCATGTTGTGGTGAATGAGTCCAGCCTGGGTTCAACATGGAGGAAAGCATGTATTTTTGGCTGTCGACAGAGTTTAATGATTGATGGAGAGATATCATAAAAACCTGTCACTCCAACATGTCAACTGAAACAAGAAGTTTGAACCGGACTTAATCCAATGTTGTTCTGAAATCTGATCTAAAGTTGCACATATCAAATAAAACGATGCCTAATTTGCCAATTGAAACACACATTTTCAAAGGAAAAGGAATTGTCTTGATGTAAGTGATCAGCTGGGGGAGTTTTCTTCTCCTGTAGTTTTATCGTCTTAAGGCTGAAGGTTTGTGTGAAACTTTGATTTCAGTGAAAGTTCAGACAGCTGCTGTGTCGACACCTCAAACACACGACAACAGGTGTGTGTGTGTGTGTGTGTGTGTGTGTGTGTGTGTGTGTGTGTGTGTGTGTGTGTGTGTGTGTGTGTGTGTGTGTGTGTGTGTGTGTGTGTGTGTGTGTGTGTGTGTGTGTGTGTGTGTGTGTGTGTGTGTGTGTGTGTGTGTGTGTGTGTGTGTGAGCAGCAGGCCTGACCTTTCCCTGCTAACGGGCGCCCGAGACAACACGAGCTGCTGTGTGAGGGACGAGGCAGCGACATCCCGCTTATTCCCGCCAACCTTTTGTGAAGCACAGTCTGCGTGTGAAAGCAGAGGAAGCTGCTCGATAGCTTTTTATCGCAGGTCTTGAAACCCCTCCTGAGTGCTCACAGTCCTCAGCGGCTGCTTTGCTTTCAGCTCCTTTTCTTGTGTTTCCTTCAGTGCGTTTTCGGGCCATTAACTCTCATGAAAGACGCAAACGTTCACGTCATAGTCCGCCACACGGCAGAGGGCCGGTTTCTGAGAGCATGATGAAGAATGAAATGGTCCGGAGCACGTGATCGGAACATCGTTTCTCTTTTTGACCGCAGGAACTTTTCCACAAAGATCAGCTGTGTTTTAAGGAACCGAGGTTCAAACAAACGCAGTTCCAGGAAAACACGCTGGCATGGTACGAAGTCAGCTTTAACATGGAGCAGGTGAAGTAGCAGGTGAAGGTGCGACGCGTCGTTGCGCGACGTTTATTACGTCAGTTATTTTGTTGAATTGTTACGTTGTCGCGTAACTTTGGTTCCTTAAGTTGTTATATTAAGACAAACAATGCTTTGTTAGTACAGTAAAAAGTACAATATTTAACTGGCAGACAAAGGTAAATACTGAAGTACTTGAGTATATGTACTTATACTCCCCCACTGGCTGCAGCTGAAGTCGTCCACAGAGTAAAACCTGATAAATATATATTTTATATATATATATTTTATATATATATATTTTATATATATATAAAATATATATTTTATATATATATATATATATATATATATAAAATATATATATATATAAAATATATATATATATAAAATATATATATATATAAAATATATATATATATTTTATATATATATTTTATATATATATATAAAATATATATATATATATAAAATATATATATATATATATCTATCAGCTGGTCTTCGGTCGGTCACCTGAGCCGAGGCCGGTGACTCAGCGGACACGGCGGCTCCGTGTTCGAGGCTGAGTCGGGACGGACAGACGAGCTTTAATCTCAGTGATCCTCTCTCTGCCAGAGAGCACGGAGCCGAGAGCGCTGACACTTTAATTATCTGTTATTCCTCTTCCTGTTAAAGCGGCTCGCGGGGAGAAGACTCTTCTCTCTCGTCCTTCAACGCTTTCACTGCCAGAGTCTCTGGAGACGGTGGAGTCGGCAGCGCCGAGGTTTAGAACCGATCCGCTGAAGACACTGATTGGTTAATGATGAGTGAATGAGTCCTCAGAGACGCTTCCTTAAACTGCTTGTGGATGTTTTAAAGACGTCAGCCGTGTTTCCGTTCACGTGTTTTTATTCACACTTTGAAGCCTCGCGTGAGAAAAGATGAAGAGAACCGGACACAACCGCCTTCATTGTTAAAAGTTCTTGGGCTCTCTTGAGGTGTCTTTGTGGTAAAAAGAGTTAAAGTCTGAACATGAAGGTGTACATATAAACAGTACCTCTCTGTATGTGAGTATTTCTCTGGACTCCGGTGTGCAGCAGACAGCGGTGACTCACAGGGAGAGAAGCAGAGAGCAGCGTCGGCTGTAATGGAGGTCTGACGGCCGACGCAGCTCTGAAGTGAGTGTTGGAGGAACAAAGAGGAAAGATGGCCGCTCAACCTGCACACAAGAAATAATCCAAAACACCAGAGAGGATCCGAGGACACGACGGGATGTTTGAGTCCTTGATGAACAGATTTGATCTTTTATTTCAGCCTCAGTTCATGATTCTTCTTGAGATGAAGAGTAAAAACGAATGTGTTCCATATGGTCACAGTCATCTGTCAAACATCTGGATCACTACGTTATCAGGTGACGCTGCGTTTCTCTTCTTCTGTGGTTTTGTGACTGTCACAAAGAGGAACAGGTGGAGAGAGAGAAGAAGAAAAACGCGGTTCTCTCGACTCGGCCTGCGGAAACATTTCATGTTTTCTGTTGAAACAAGAGATGCTATGCTGTTGCATTATGGGAAATGTAGGATGCAAAAGTGTCCAGAAAAACAACTCAAAGAGCTTCAGGATGAGCTTCACCGTGACTCCGTCCAGCAGCCGAGCAGGGTCAGAGGTCACGGCGTGATGTCATCAGGTGTTGAGGTGTTGATTTCGGCTCCTGATTTATTCCCCCCCCCCCCCCCCCCCCACCTCCAGCTCTGCTTCACTTCGAGTGTCTGGGAGCTTAAATCAAACGCACCCCGAATTGTTCACATGGCTTCACGTCTGTACAAGTATGGTGACAGAATATCCCTCCGTGTGCGTGTGCGTGTGCGTGTGCGTGTGTGTGTGTGTGTGTGTGTGTGTGTGTGTAGAGTTATCAATCACAGCCTGCGGATGTGTCCGCTTCTCAATCGTCACAGAAAGAATCCTCCGACACGGTGTTTGAACCCGTTCGTCAGGACCTCCCCCCGGAGCTCTGGGACCAGAACTCTCGCACAGAGACCGGCGTCACCATCAGGACCAGCAGAACCTCGTGGAGCGGTTCTGTACTTGAGCTCTTGAATGAGTTGTGATGAGCAGCAGTGAGGGAGGAAGAGGACCACGTGTGATTACTGAGGAGACTGTTGGGGGTTTGAGTCGCTTCAATAGCTTCTTCTTTTGTGGTGCCTCAGTAATGCTGTCGGGTGTAAATCAGGGCGATTGTACGCAGAGAAGAAGAGAAGAAGAGCTCACGCACCCAACAACAGAAGTCTTCATTACATCCTTTAAATAAGCAGCGACGGAAGAGTTCCTTCAGTTTAAACACAAATCACTTGTTCCTCTCAGACTCATTGAAGAGAACAAACTTTATAACTGTTGGACGTAAACAAAACAACATGAAGAGACAAATGGTTTTCAACCAGTTACACTGAAACACAATCAGTGTTTCTAGACCTGCAGAAATCTTCATTTTACATCAAAATATAATATATTTATCGTATTCAAATCAAAACTGAACTTAATGTTTCACGTTAGTTGTTTTTTCTGTGTCTGCTTTTCTGAAATTTACTTTTAAACTCTTAAACGCAGAAAACACATCACGATGTTATGAAGCTGTTAATGAGTTAAAACCGGAATAAATGACCAGAGATTAGTTTCTGTTGGATCAGAACAGAAGGTTTAGTCTAGTTCACTTTAGTTTAGTCTAGTTCACTTTAGTTTAGTCTAGTTCACTTTAGTTTAGTCTAGTTCACTTTAGTTTAGTCTAGTTCACTTTAGTTTAGTCTAGTTCACTTTAGTTTAGTCTAGTTCACTTTAGTTTACTTTAGTCTAGTTCACTGTAGTTTAGTCTAGTTCACTTTAGTTTAGTCTAGTTCACTTTAGTTTAGTCTAGTTCACTTTAGTTTACTTTAGTTCACTGTAGTTTACTTTAGTCTAGTTCACTTTAGTTTAGTCTAGTTCACTTTAGTCTAGTTCACTGTAGTTTACTTTAGTTCACTGTAGTTTACTTTAGTTCACTGTAGTTTACTTTAGTTCACTGTAGTTTACTTTAGTTCACTGTAGTTTACTTTAGTTCACTGTAGTTTACTTTAGTCTAGTTCACTGTAGTTTAGTCAAGTTCACTTTAGTTTAGTCTAGTTCACTTTAGTTTAGTCTAGTTCACTTTAGTTTAGTTCAGTTTAGTCTAGTTCACTGTAGTCTAGTTCACTGTAGTTTAGTTTAGTTCAGTTTAGTCTAGTTCACTTTAGTTTAGTTCAGTTTAGTCTAGTTCACTGTAGTTTAGTCTAGTTCAGTGTAGTTTAGTCTAGTTCAGTTTAGTTTAGTCTAGTTCACTGTAGTTTAGTCTAGTTCACTTTAGTCTAGTTCACTGTAGTTTACTTTAGTCTAGTTCACTGTAGTTTACTTTAGTCTAGTTTACTTTAGTCTAGTTCACTTTAGTTTACTTTAGTCTAGTTTACTTTAGTTTACTTTTGTCTAGTTCACTGTAGTTTAGTTTAGTCTAGTTTACTTTAGTCTAGTTCACTTTAGTTTAGTTCAGTTTAGTCTAGTTCACTGTAGTTTAGTCTAGTTCACTTTAGTCTAGTTTACTTTAGTCTAGTTCACTTTAGTTTAGTTCAGTTTAGTCTAGTTCACTGTAGTTTAGTCTAGTTCACTTTAGTCTAGTTTACTTTAGTCTAGTTCACTTTAGTTTAGTTCAGTCTAGTTCACTGTAGTTTAGTCTAGTTCACTTTAGTTTAGTCTAGTTCACTGTAGTTTAGTCTAGTTCACTTTAGTTTAGTTCAGTTTAGTCTAGTTCACTGTAGTTTAGTCTAGTTCACTGTAGTTTAGTCTAGTTCACTGGAGTTTAGTCTAGTTTACTTTAGTTTAGTTTAGTCGTCTGGTGTTTTAGCTACGATGTGTAATTTATTAGAAACATGTTCACGATGTTCAGTGATGATTTGACAGACGGACGGAACTAAAGAATTGTACAGTGTAGAAAATAAATACACACAACTGTACATCGTATTGTACATCGTATTGTACATCGTGTTGTACATTATATTGTACATTTCATGTTAACATGAAATGTTAACATGAAATGTTGTTCCACTCTGGGAAGTGAACCATCAGATTTATTATTGAGATCATTCTTACGAATTTAAAACAAAATCTGAGACTTTAAACATGAATAAATTATCACGAGAATAAGATTTCTACTTGAGAGTAAGAGTCAGTGTGAAAAGTGCAAAGAGACAACTAGACCTCAAGTAACCAGAATATAAACTAGTGAGAGAGTCAAAGTATAAAAGTCATGGCTGAAAATATAGAAGTCTTTTCTGTCTCTTTGCAGTTGTTTGGTTTCTCTTTGTAGTGTATCTCTGTCTCTTTGTAGTGTCTCTCTGTCTCTTTGTAGTGTCTCTCTGTCTCTCTGTAGTGTATCTCTGTCTCTCTGTAGTGTATATCTGTCTCTCTGTAGTGTATCTCTGTCTCTCTGTAGTGTATCTCTGTCTCTCTGTAGTGTATCTCTGTCTCTCTGTAGTGTATCTCTGTCTCTCTGTAGTGTATCGCTGTCTCTCTGTAGTGTATCTCTGTCTCTCTGTAGTGTATCTCTGTCTCTCTGTAGTGTATCTCTGTCTCTCTGTAGTGTATCTCTGTCTCTCTGTAGTGTATCTCTGTAGTGTCTCTCTGTAGTGTCTCTCTGTAGTGTCTCTCTGTCTCTCTGTAGTGTATCTCTGTCTCTCTGTAGTGTCTCTCTGTCTCTCTGTAGTGTATCTCTGTCTCTCTGTAGTGTATCTCTGTCTCTCTGTAGTGTATCTCTGTCTCTCTGTAGTGTATCTCTGTCTCTCTGTAGTGTATCTCTGTCTCTCTGTAGTGTCTCTCTGTCTCTCTGTAGTGTATCTCTGTCTCTCTGTAGTGTATCTCTGTCTCTCTGTAGTGTCTCTCTGTCTCTCTGTAGTGTATCTCTGTCTCTCTGTAGTGTATCTCTGTCTCTCTGTAGTGTATATCTGTCTCTCTGTAGTGTATCTCTGTCTCTCTGTAGTGTATATCTGTCTCTCTGTAGTGTATCTCTGTCTCTCTGTAGTGTATCTCTGTCTCTCTGTAGTGTATCTCTGTCTCTCTGTAGTGTATCTCTGTCTCTCTGTAGTGTATATCTGTCTCTCTGTAGTGTATCTCTGTCTCTCTGTAGTGTATCTCTGTCTCTCTGTAGTGTCTCTCTGTCTCTCTGTAGTGTATCTCTGTCTCTCTGTAGTGTCTCTCTGTCTCTCTGTAGTGTATCTCTGTCTCTCTGTAGTGTATCTCTGTCTCTCTGTAGTGTATCTCTGTCTCTCTGTAGTGTCTCTCTGTCTCTCTGTAGTGTATCTCTGTCTCTCTGTAGTGTATCTCTGTCTCTCTGTAGTGTATCTCTGTCTCTCTGTAGTGTATATCTGTCTCTCTGTAGTGTATCTCTGTCTCTCTGTAGTGTATCTCTGTCTCTCTGTAGTGTATCTCTGTCTCTCTGTGGTGTATCTCTGTCTCTCTGTAGTGTCTCTCTGTCTCTCTGTAGTGTATATCTGTCTCTCTGTAGTGTCTCTCTGTAGTGTCTCTCTGTCTCTCTGTAGTGTATCTCTGTAGTGTATCTCTGTCTCTCTGTAGTGTATCTCTGTCTCTCTGTAGTGTCTCTCTGTCTCTCTGTAGTGTATATCTGTCTCTCTGTAGTGTCTCTCTGTAGTGTCTCTCTGTAGTGTATCTCTGTCTCTCTGTAGTGTATCTCTGTCTCTCTGTAGTGTCTCTCTGTCTCTCTGTGGTGTCTCTCTGTCTCTCTGTGGTGTATCTCTGTCTCTTTGTGGTTGTTTTGGTCTCTTTGTAGTGTCTCTCTGTCTCTTATCTGGTCATTTCGAGTCTCTTCTTGGTTGGCATACGTGTCTCCCTGAGTTGACATTTTGTCGGTGCAGGCCAGAGGGGGCCCCTGACCCTTTGGGCCCCTGACCCTTTGGGCCCCTCTGGCCTGTATTTCTTCATTATTTCTTTCCTCCCGATCATGATAAGCTGCTCTCCTATTGGCTGTTCGTGGCCAACAAACACAGAATGCAGCGAGGCTTAAATTCAAAAGCTCGTACATAAAAATTGACGGAAATATTTATTTCCACTTCCTCTCACTTTAGCTCTCCGTGTCTCCTCTTTATAACCTGCTCCACCATCTGTAAGTATACAGCATATCATCGGCATTAGAGTGCACATAAAGGAAAAGATAAGGAGCTCATCCATAACAATCAGACCCTCTAATGATGCTCCAATAGAAACTAATAGAACGCTCAGCCGCCATCCTTCCATCAGCCTCCTGCTCTCCAGCCTCCTGACCTTTGTGTTAGCACATAGCAGAACACATCACTGCACTTATGCTGTTTATAGATGCAGGAGGTATACAGGAAGAGCAATAACGATAAACACTGGTGAATTAAAACCAGCAGAATCAAATGCTCCCTGCGTCTCACGTGGCTCTTTGTTTGAGGCGGTGGAGCGGGCCGATCGTCTTGCCAGTAATGCTGTCGATCGGTACTTTGGTATTTAGAAGCTCCTGTTTCTCTGGACTCCCCGTCCCATGTGGGGGTGCTGCTGTCTCCGCTGGCTCCGCTTCAGACTGGGACACGACCAGCAGGCGCCGGCCCAAGCGCCGGTCCGGTTTCTTTGGCCGCGGTCGATTTCTATTCTTTTCCTGGCGGCTCCCCGGGCCGGCGTGTTGGAGTCCTAAAGAGGACGTCCAGGTGATCTAAGTGGCCCCGATGATGGAGGTCCTCGGGGTCTGCGGACAGCTGATTGTGTTTCAGAAGAAAACATTCCAGCTCGGGGACGGTGGCGCGGCTGGAGAGTATCCCAGCATGCACTGGGTGAAAGGCAGGGAAACACCTCGGACAGGTGACCGTCTGTCTCCGGAACAAAGACGTCTCCTTTAGAGGACGACGTCTCTGTCCTCGTGTTTCAGCAATAAAGTACTCACGAGTGTGTATATAAATAGACGTGTGTGTATATATACTTTTGTGGAGCTGAAAGTACTTCTGTAGTTTTACTATGTGATCTTGATAATGCTATTGTACTTTTACTGCATGAAGCTGATAGTACTTCTGTATTTGAAATGCGTCAAACTGATAGTACTGCAGTACTTTAACTGCAAGAAGCTCAGAATACTTCAGTACTTTAACATGAAGCAACATTTAAAAGACCGCAGCAGGAAAACCTCTTTAAAACACACTTAACTTCTGTATAAATCAACAATCATAATGATGGAAAAAATGTAAAAATTTTCTTAATTTTTACTGTCACAGTCATGCAAATTAAAACAAAAAAATGAATTCATTAAAAAGTGTGTGTGTGTGTGTGTGAGAGATCAAGTGTCCTTGGGACTCGTTCATCTGTTTACTGGTTCAACAACAGACAGAAAGAAACAGTCATACAGACCAGAGATCAGCCATCAGCTCTTGTGTGTGTGTGTGTGTGTGTGTGTGTGTGTGTGTGTGTGTGTGTGTGTGTGTGTGTGTGTGTGTGTGTGTGTGTGTGTGTGTGTGTGTGTGTGTGTGTGTGTGTGTGTGTGTGTGTGTGTGTGTGTGTGTGTGTGTGGTCGATGCTCGACAAGAAAAAGAAATCTTTATCAATATATTTAGTTCTCTACTGGTCTCTAGCTGTGGTCTGGATCTGTGGTGGTTTTCATATCTCCTCTGGGCCCTCCTGGTTTCCCGTTTGTATATCTTCCGCTCTGGTTTTCCCATCTGATCTGATCCCTCCCTCTGGTTTCTCTTTGGTTCCGTTCTTCATATCTCCAGAGAGAGAGAGAGAGAGAGAGAGAGAGAGAGAGAGAGAGAGAGAGAGAGAGAGAGAGAGAGAGAGAGAGAGAGAGAGAGAGAGAGAGAGAGAGAGAGAGAGAGAGAGAGAGAGAGAGAGAGAGAGAGAGAGAGAGAGAGAGAGAGAGAGAGAGAGAGAGAGAGAGAGAGAGAGAGAGAGAGAGAGAGAGAGAGAGAGAGATTAATCGGCCACGAGGGACGACAGTGAGAGGAACAAGAGAACAGCATGACACACACACAAGCGAGCAGAAAGAACAACAGAGTTGAAGAGACAAGGTGGGAGCAGAGAGACTCAAATGGGATAAATCTAACTGGGTCGCTGTGTGTGTGAGAAAAGGCAGAATCAATAGAAAGCATATTAAGCTGATCAGCGTCATGCCAGGTTTGAGAGGAGAGAAGAAGAGCACACACACTGTTGATGCATCTTCACTTCAGTTTGTTTTCTCTTCATTGTTTCTTGTTCTTTCCTTCCCTACGTCCTCATGTCCTCTGTCCTTTAACCACCGACGATGTGTTTTATGTGCAGAAGAACAAGTTGAGGACAAAGCGACTTCTACTCCTTCACGGCTTTGATTTGATTTTGTTCCACGATTACACTCCGAACTCGTCACTGAAACAGGTCCTTTAGATGGAACGAGTAGAAAAGAAGCCAAACTTCATTCTCCTGTGATGTCTTTCTTCCAGGATGCACGAGCTACACAACCTGTGAGACTTAAAATGTCCACAAAGAAACATGACGACCACTAAGAGACACAACACGACCACAGAGAGACACAACACGACCACAAAGAGACACAACACGACCACTAAGAGACACAACGCGACCACAGAGAGACACAACACGACCACAGAGAGACACAACGCGACCACAAAGAGACACAACACGACCACAGAGAGACACAACACGACCACAGAGACACAACACGACCACAGAGAGACACAACACGACCACAGAGAGACACAACACGACCACAAAGAGACACAACACGACCACAGAGAGACACAACACGACCACAGAGAGACACAACACGACCACAAAGAGACACAACACGACCACAGAGAGACACAACACGACCACAGAGAGACACAACACGACCACAGAGAGACACAACACGACCACAAAGAGACACAACACGACCACAGAGAGACACAACGCGACCACAAAGAGACACAACACGACCACAGAGAGACACAACACGACCACAAAGAGACACAACACGACCACAGAGAGACACAACACGACCACAGAGAGACACAACACGACCACAGAGAGACACAACACGACCACAGAGAGACACAACACGACCACAGAGACACAACACGACCACAGAGAGACACAACACGACCACAGAGAGACACAACACGACCACAAAGAGACACAACACGACCACAAAGAGACACAACACGACCACAGAGAGACACAACACGACCACAGAGAGACACAACACGACCACAGAGAGACACAACACGACCACAGAGAGACACAACACGACCACAGAGAGACACAACACGACCACAAAGAGACACAACACGACCACAGAGAGACACAACACGACCACAGAGAGACACAACACGACCACAGAGAGACACAACACGACCACAGAGAGACACAACACGACCACAAAGAGACACAACACGACCACAGAGAGACACAACACGACCACAGAGAGACACAACACGACCACAGAGAGACACAACACGACCACAGAGAGACACAACACGACCACAGAGAGACACAACACGACCACAGAGAGACACAACACGACCACAGAGAGACACAACACGACCACTAAGAGACACAACACGACCACAGAGAGACACAACACGACCACAGAGAGACACAACACGACCACAGAGAGACACAACACGACCACAGAGAGACACAACACGACCACAGAGAGACACAACACGACCACAGAGAGACACAACACGACCACAGAGAGACACAACACGACCACAGAGAGACACAACACGACCACAAAGAGACACAACGCGACCACAAAGAGACACAACACGACCACAGAGAGACACAACACGACCACAGAGACACAACACGACCACAGAGACACACAACACGACCACAGAGAGACACAACACGACCACAAAGAGACACAACACGACCACAGAGAGACACAACACGACCACAGAGAGACACAACACGACCACAGAGACACAACACGACCACAGAGAGACACAACACGACCACAGAGACACAACACGACCACAGAGACACACAACACGACCACAGAGAGACACAACACGACCACAAAGAGACACAACACGACCACAGAGAGACACAACACGACCACAGAGAGACACAACACGACCACAGAGACACAACACGACCACAGAGAGACACAACGCGACCACAAAGAGACACAACACGACCACAGAGAGACACAACACGACCACAGAGAGACACAACACGACCACAAAGAGACACAACACGACCACAGAGAGACACAACACGACCACAAAGAGACACAACACGACCACAGAGAGACACAACACGACCACAGAGAGACACAACGCGACCACAGAGAGACACAACACGACCACAGAGAGACACAACACGACCACAGAGAGACACAACACGACCACAGAGAGACACAACACGACCACAGAGACACAACACGACCACAAAGAGACACAACACGACCACAGAGAGACACAACACGACCACAGAGACACAACACGACCACAAAGAGACACAACACGACCACAAAGAGACACAACACGACCACAGAGAGACACAACACGACCACAAAGAGACACAACACGACCACAGAGAGACACAACACGACCACAGAGAGACACAACACGACCACAGAGACACAACACGACCACAGAGAGACACAACACGACCACAGAGAGACACAACACGACCACAGAGAGACACAACACGACCACAGAGAGACACAACGCGACCACAGAGAGACACAACACGACCACAGAGAGACACAACACGACCACAGAGAGACACAACACGACCACAGAGACACAACACGACCACAAAGAGACACAACACGACCACAGAGAGACACAACACGACCACAGAGAGACACAACACGACCACAGAGACACAACACGACCACAAAGAGACACAACACGACCACAGAGAGACACAACACGACCACAAAGAGACACAACACGACCACAGAGAGACACAACACGACCACAGAGAGACACAACACGACCACAGAGAGACACAACACGACCACAGAGAGACACAACGCGACCACAGAGAGACACAACACGACCACAGAGAGACACAACACGACCACAGAGAGACACAACACGACCACAGAGACACAACACGACCACAGAGAGACACAACACGACCACAGAGAGACACAACACGACCACAGAGAGACACAACGCGACCACAAAGAGACACAACACGACCACAGAGAGACACAACACGACCACAGAGAGCCACAACACGACCACAGAGACACAACACGACCACAGAGAGACACAACACGACCACAAAGAGACACAACACGACCACAAAGAGACACAACGCGACCACAAAGAGACACAACACGACCACAGAGAGACACAACACGACCACAGAGAGACACAACACGACCACAGAGACACAACACGACCACAGAGAGACACAACACGACCACAAAGAGACACAACACGACCACAGAGACACAACACGACCACTGAGAGACGCAACACGACCACAAAGAGACACAACACGACCACAGAGAGACACAACACGACCACAGAGAGACACAACACGACCACAGAGACACAACACGACCACAGAGAGACACAACACGACCACAGAGAGACACAACACGACCACAGAGAGACACAACACGACCACAAAGAGACACAACACGACCACAGAGAGACACAACACGACCACAAAGAGACATACCATGATGACAAAGAGACACAACAAGTCTTTCTCCTGGTGGTAAAGCCTTTTGCATGTCTGTGCCACATTATCTCATAATCCTACATGTGTAGTTGTATTCGTAGTACTAGTAACAGTAGTAGTGGTCTTCATTTCAACCTGCTGTTGGTCAACAAATAAGAAAACAGACAGACTTTGTCACCATCAGGATCATTTCATTGAATCTCAGTCAGAATGAACAAGATGTGATCAGCGACAACTTGTTGCTCCCTAAAGCTCTGAATACTTTCATTTCAGAAGTGATTCCTTCGGTCCGCTCTGTCCCTCCAGCAGCAGTCAGTCACACTGTGACGGCTGCAGTCGATTTACAGCCTCCTCCGCTATCAGCTGCACAAGCAGAGCAGAAGTGTGTGTGTGTGTGTGTGTGTGTGTGTGTGTGTGTGCACGCGTGACGAAGCTATAACAGGGTGATGAGCTCGCTCGTCTGACCTCCTTTGGTGCTAAATTAAAATAAACCTGAATATTGATGCCAAATGAAGGTGTGTGTGTGTGTGTGTGTGTGTGTGTGTGTGTGTGTGACTGAGCGATGACGAGGCTTAAAGCCGGCCACTCTGGGAGATTACCTCGATATGAGTTTGGATGGAGGACACACACACACACACACACACACACACACACACACACAGATTAGATTCTTGTCGAGTCATTTA
>NC_136653.1:20982893-20992893 GCF_949748355.1 Melanostigma gelatinosum
TATCCCGTCTCGCGCATGCGCAGGTCGAATATTTATATCAACAAAGTCACGTGTGACCTCGGATGACCACCGTCATCTATAAGTTCCGGTGTCATCCTGAGCTCAGTCCTTTTTTTCTTCTCGCGTCGCAGGTTAGCTACCATGGTAGCTTAAACAAGGATGTGTCTACGATCAAGACATATTAGAGCTCGTCGCTGTAGCCTTGTGACTACCGGTCGGAGTTGCGGTTCTCTCGCCCTCCAAAGGCTGCGACGAGCTGTCCCTCTTCGGAGGGAACGGTGTGTTCGCCGTTCGGACATCGAGCCCCGGACTGGTGGCCGCCCCTATCATCGGTCGTCACCAGTCTGATAAGGGTCAGCTAAGTCGTGATGACAGCAATCGGTAAGATCGATTAACATTGTTTTCTATAACAGTTGTTTGTTCCACGGTTGGCAGAGCGCTTCCGCTCTAGTAATCGAGTGGCGCGCTAACGAGAGCGTAGAATTACGCTGTCGGCCCGCCCTTCACAGTGTTACGGCTATCACAGTTAGCAGAGTGTTCCTGCTCAGGCAAACTTTGTGAGACACTAGTCCGCATTGGCGTTGTGTACATGGAGATTTAATCTTTACATCTGACGTAATTCGCAGTTAGCAGTGTCTTCACTCAGGCTAACTTGGATGCTAGCTGGCTAGCTAAACAAAGCTGATACTGGGGCTGTAGCCATCAACTTTGTATCCTTACAGCTGTCACAGTTAACAGAGCGTCCTCGCTCAGGTTAACTCAGTGGGAAACTAGCTAAAACAAAAGCTGATACTGGGACTGCGTCCATCAACTTTGTATCCTTACGGCTGTCACAGTTAACAGAGCTGTCACAGTTAACAGAGCGTCCTCGCTCAGGTTAACTCAGTGGAAAACTAGCTAAACAAAGCTGATACTGGGGCTGTAGCCATCAACTTTGTATCCTTACAGCTGTCACAGTTAACAGAGCGTCCTCGCTCAGGTTAACTCAGTGGGAAGCTAGCTAAACAAAAGCTGAGACTGGGACTGCGTCCAGCAACTTTGTATCCTTACGGCTGTCACAGTTAACAGAGCGTCCTCGCTCAGGTTAACTCAGTGGGAAACTAGATAAACAAAGCTGGTACTGGGGCTGTGGCCATCAACTTTGTAGCATTACAACGATCACAGTTAGCGGAATGTGCTCGCTCAGGCTAACTCGGTGAATGCTAGTTATACTAAATCAACATTGAGGTTGTGCCCATTGATGGTTTTGACGCATTACGGCTGTCGAGTTCGCTCCGGCTAACTAGACTAAGCTAATACTCTGTGTGTCCATTGATTGTTGTAAACATTATGGACATATCGGTAGCGGATATCAGTTAGCAGAGTGCCCTCGCTCAGGCTAACTGGTAGCACACCAAGAGTTACAGCACCTGTCCAAGTGGAGAGTGTCCTCGCACTGTAAGGACTGTGGGTTTTTTTGTCCGTTTTCACAGTAGCAGAGTGCTCTCGCTCAAGCTAACTGGTGGGGCACCAATATCTGCAGCAACTATCCGAGTGAAGAGAGTGTCCTCGCTCCCCTCTCACTAGGAGAACTGTTTTCCTGACCTGTTCCACAGTAGCAGAGTGCTCTCGCTCGCTCAAGCTAACTGGTGGGACACCAATATCTGCAGCAGCTGTCTTAGTGAAGAGTGTCCCCGCTCCCCTCTCACTGTAAGGACTGTGTTCTTTTTGTCCGTTTTTCACAGTAGCAGAGTGCTCTCGCTCAAGCTAACTGGTGGGACACCAATATCGGCAGCAACTAGTTTAGTGAAGAGTGGCCTCGCCCCTCTCACTATAAGGACTTTGCCTGACCTGTTTCCACAGTGGCAGAGTGCTCTCGCTCAAGCTAACTGGTGGGACACCAATATCGGCAGCAACTATCTTAGTGAAGAGTATCCTCGCTCCCCTCTCACTGTACGGACTGTGGTCTGTTTTGTCCGTTTTTACGGTAACAGAGTGCTCTCGCTCAAGCTAACTGGGGGGACTCTAATATCTGCAGCAACTATCTTAGTGAAGAGAGTGGGCTTAGAGAGTGTCCTCGCCCCTCTCACTATAAGGACTTTGCCTGACCTGTTTCCGCAGTTGCAGAGTGCTCTCGCTCAGGCTAACTGGTGGGTCACCAATATCCGCAGCGGCTGGCTAAGGGAAGAGTGTCCGAAGGATCACTCGCCACTGACTGCCCCCTGCCTGTTCTCTCAACCTTCAGCAGAGCGCTCTCGCTCGGACTGATTGGGAATTCCGCATAAACTAGTGGGACAAGGGTTCCACCAGAATCGCGGCCATGTTCAACTCTCCCGGCTGTAGGACCTGTATAGCTCCTCTTCAGCCGGAGGACGGCCCTGACCTCTTGCCCTAGCAGGGAGAACCCAGGCAGGACCTGCGGCATCACGCCTTGAGCAGTAAGGGCTGCTAGGCTGGCCGAAGTGGAACACCTGATGCGGGAGGTCTACCTCCCCCTGTCAGGGCAGCTGAATCCAGACCAACCTACCCTGGTCATTGGTATGGCGCTTGCACGCCGGGCATACACAGCAGCTGGAGCATCCACCTGTGAGTGCCTTCTTCAGGCACCTTCCCGCCCTCACCACCTTTTCTGTTCCTCCCTCCGAGGAATATCTGAGGGAGTTGCGTGCATGGTGGAGACACCAGGGCTCTCTCCCGCCTTACATCAGACCATGCAGGAGGTGGCAAATCTGGCCTTGCACGTATGCCAGCCAGTTCGACGACTATGGCGTCCATCAGTTTCCCCTGAGGAGACTCTGAGGCCCGATGCCAGGTGCCCTCGACCCAATGTCGGGTCAAAGATGACCTGCTATCCAGGGCTTAGGACACAGCAGCGCTGTGCACCGTATCGACAACTCCCTCTCCCACCTCATGCTTTCCCTCGCAGATTCTCTGCAGCGGGCTACTTCGACGCTTCTGCTCAGTGATGCTTCATTGCAGGCGTTTGCGCTCATATCGAGGGAACGTGGATGGATGATGTCCACCCTGGTTCAGACTCGCCGCCAGGTTTGGCTGGCGCAGTCACCCCTATCTGAGACATGTAGGAGGACCCTCCATACTGTCCCAGTGGAGCCTGGTGAGCTGTTCGAGTCAGCTGCTGTACAGGCGCTTCAGCGGACTGTTAGAGCTAGCCAGACCTGGCAGCAGTTCTCTGGTCTTTGCAGGGACATGCCTGCACCCCCAGACCTAGGGGTCCCATTTTTGGCCCACAAGGCCGTTTCTCAGCCTCCAGCTTACCCTAGTAGCGCAACAGGCCTCGGCGTCCTGCTGAGAGGCCGGACCGCTACCTATACAACCCTACTTACGTCCCCGTCCCCCCCGGCAGGGGTGCCAGGAGATGTCTCCAGGCCGGCTGTCAGGGTTCTTTCTCCCATCAGCGGATTTCCAAGGGAGAGTGGTGCACGTCTATCGACGCCTGTTCCCATGGTGCGTCACCACAACTTTCAGTCCTGGGTGCTTCCATTCGGACTCTCCCATCTCCCCATGGGTGTCCACAGTGTGTTACTGCTGTCCTTTCCCCCTGCAATCGCAGGGCGTGAACATACTGCCGTACTTAGACGACTGGCTGACCTAGGCGCCGTCCCGGCTTCAGGCGCCACAGGACACTGCTCGCCTTCTCTCACGTGGCCCGTGTAGGCCTCAAGGTGAACATGGAGAGGAGCTACCTGAGCCCTTCTCAGAGCATAACCTTCATTAGGGTGGCCCTATGAGGGCCTGTCTGTCGCCCCAGTGCGGATGGCTGAACAGCCTTCACTTGGATGCCAAGTGGCACAGATACAGGGCAATAATATTATCGAAACAGTGTCTATTCATCTATTCACTATCCCCATGGAGGGAGTGCATATCTGGCGAACAGTGTCCCAGGAACCGAGCCCCAGGGGCTCGGTTCCATTCCACCAGGAGATTGTCACAACAGTTACCTGCCTCTCAAGGCGGGTGCAGGGTGACAGAACGGGACAGCCTGGGGGCAGTTGTCTGCTGAAAGACCGCAGGTCCAGGTTCTAGAGCTAGCGCTCGAGCACTTCCTTCCATGTTGAAGGGAAAGCATGTGCTTGTCCGGTGGACAGCACCTCTGCTGTGATTTCCCAGGAACTATCGATGGGGCACCAGATCTGCAGAAGTTGCTACGGGGATCACCGTGGCCTTCTGACTTGGGAGGCCCCTCGCCTGACCAGCCTGTGGGCAATGTACCCACCAGGAGAATGGAACAAGGTTGTGGTTTTCCTGTTCCGTTACAAGCCTCCACCGGGAGAGTGGCGGCTGCAGCCAGACGTGTCGACCCACTGCCCCCACTGGGTCTCCCTGACGGAGGACCAGCCCTCTGGGTCAAGATGCCCTGGCTCACACGTGGCCAGAGGATCTTCTTTATGCCTTTCCACCATTCCCTCTGCTTTTGCTGTAAGCTGGTCAGAGTTCTTCCCCGACAGGAGGGATCTCCTGTCGCAACTAGAGGGTCGGATTTGGCATTCCAATCCCTGCCGCCTTCAATTAGGGGTCACGGGAGGGCCCGACCGGATGCTGAGTGGCTGCATAGAACCAGTCTGACGGACTATTCTGAATGCCAGTGCGCGGTCTACCTGCCTGCAGTACAAGAAACAGGTGGAAGCTGTTCTCCGACTAGTGTGCGGCTCAGAACAAGGTCCCAGTACAGCGCCCCGTGCCTGCTGTACTGAGTTTCTACAGTCTCTCCTGGATAAGGGCCGGTCTCCCCTGCAGGGGACCTACCCTTGGTACTGGACAGCTTATGCTTGTCCTTTTGAACCCCTGGCACAGGCGGAGCCTAGATGGCTATCAGCAAGACGGTTTTCTCCTTGCTGTCAATTCAGCTCAATGTGGGGGCGAGCTGCATGCCCTATCAGTGGAAGAATCATGTCTGAGGTGGAACTCAGATGGCTTGGGTGTCACTTTCTGGCCTAAGGCAGTGTTTCTCCCAAGGGGGTGGATACGGTCACATATAAACCGGCCTATCCAGCTGGCAAAGTTGACCCCCCCCCCTCCCCCATCGGGAGAGGAGAGGTCAAGGCTGCTGTGCCCAGTGTGGGCCCTCAGAGCTTATATGGCAGCCACCGCCTGCATAGTCAGTTATGGTGAGCCTAAGAAGGGCTGTGCTCCTTTTTAAGGGAAAAAGGAAAAACGGCACCTGTCCCACTGGATAGTGGAGGCCATTGCCGATACATACAAGGCGAGCGGCTGCGCTCGGCCATCCGGGGTGAAGGGTCACTACCAAGAGTGTCTCCACACCGAGGGCAAGCCTGAGTGGTGTGCCTGTGGGGGATACATGTGCGGCGGCCTCATGGGCATCGCCGAGCACATTCACCAAACACTACAGAGTTAAAGTTGCCGACCCTCACCCACTGGGGAGGGTTCTTGGCCAATTTTCTCTGCCGGAGCTATAAGGGGTAGTTACTGTGCTTCCTCGTGACTCTTTTGGTATAAGTCATCCAGTGTTAAGCACTGCCTCTGGCGGTCAGTAAGGATGAAATAGAACGAGAGTTACGGACGTAACTACGGTTCTATGAATCCTGGATGACCGCCAGAGTTCTTGGTCACTCGGAATCCCGTGAACTCGCGAGAAGATTCCATAGGACTGAGCTCAGGATGACACCGGAACTTATAGATGACGGTGGTCATCCGAGGTCACACGTGACTTTGTTGATATAAATATTCGACCTGCGCATGCGCGAGACGGGATACATCCAGTGTTAAGCACTGCCTCTGGCGGTCATCCAGGATTCATAGAACCGTAGTTACGTCCGTAACTCTCGATATATACACTCTGTTGCACATGTTTTACTTCCATTCTTACAAAACTAAAAACCAAAGACAGATTTACGAACGTGCACAAGTAGCTGTTTTAATGATGGAACATCCTGAAGCTGCACTTTGACAACAAAGTAAACTGTTTATTGATTGCAGTTTGTCTCGTGTTCACATAATAATCCATAATGTGTAACTGTTAACAGATGTAGATGTGAGCAGCAATGGGCCTGCTGCTGTACTGTCAGCGTCTCTATTCATTGATCACCGGTACAGACGGCGCCTCTAGTGGCCGTCGTGGTTATGACGGGCGTAGAGCAGGAAGTCAGGTGACGTAGAACGAGTCCTCATGAGGAGGTCTGGGTGGATCAGACCATCAGGTGGACGTAGTCTTCATGACGTCATCCACTGGGCTGCGGACGTTTTGAAGCCGGGAGTTCGTCGATTTGTCTGTCGCCATCTTGGATTTCTTGCAACCGGTGTTTGTGATTCACAAAGAATGTGTCGATCAAAGTTGCTGTCTTTATGAGGACATATACACACACACGGACACACACACACACACACACACGGACACACACACGGACACACACACACACACACACACGGACACACACACACACACGGACACACACCTACACACGGACACCTACACACACACACACACACCTACACACACACACGGACACACACACACACACGGACACACACACACACACGGACACCTACACACACACACCTACACACACACACGGACACACACACACACACACACACGGACACATACACACACACGGACACACACAGACACACACACGGACACATCCACACACACACACACACGGACACATACACACACACGGACACACACACACACACACACACGGACACATACACACACACGGACACACACAGACACACACACGGACACATCCACACACACACACCCACACACACGGACACACACACACACACAGACACACACACACATACCTTTCTATTTCTGTGTCTCTTACCTCACAGTGTGTTCTCTTATTAATTCACTTCTCCTGGAATCAGATCCATAAATTAACAAGACTGTCAACAGCAACACTTATGAAGTTGTTGACAAAAAAACAAGCAGAACGGCGCCGAGTCGATTGAAAGAAGCCAAGAAAAGAGAAAAGCAGAGTTTTGTTCTTCGTGAAGGATTTAGTTTTTGACGCGACGCTCCCGATGTGTTCAAAGACGTGTGAAAGAGAACTTCTCTGTCTTCTTCTCAGTTGAACACGTCGGCCTGAAGGTGTTTGACGTCTGATGAGCGTTTTGTTGTGAAGCAGTCAGTGAATTGTCTGAGGCTTTACGGGTGTACGAGGCTTGATGGAGGTTGAGGTGAAAAGGTTCGGCAGCTGGTTTCCCGCCTTTACTGGTTTCACTGTTTCAACCGTCAAAGAGACTTCAACATCAGCACAGACTCATCAAATATCATCAGTGACTCTGTTTAGGGAGGCTTCAACAAAATGAACCTCAAAATATGAGCTTATAATCTGTACATTCTGTCCATAAGTAAATGCTGTGAGTGAGTATTTGTTAGCGTGTTAGCGTGTTAGCGTGTTAGGAGGACAGCTGGCAGCCTCTCATGCTGACGCACGTTTCCTTTCATTTGAGTTTAATAATCACGAACACAACAAACCTGCAGCAGAGGTGATAAAACATCCAGCGAAGAAACAAACAAGAGACGCTGATGACTAACGCGGAGACATGAAGACGACCAGCGGTGGACAGAGGAGGAACACTGGGAGGACTGAGGGAAGGAAGGAAGGAAGGAAGGGAGGAATAGCAAAGGAAGCGCGAGGAAAATGAACTGAGAAACAATAAAGATAGCAAGGAGAGAAGGAAGGAAGGTAAGAAGGAAGGCAAGAAAGACAGTCTGAGAGGATACAAGGAAGGAAGACAGACTAAAGGAGATAAGGACGGAGGGAAGGGAGGAACAAATAGCAAAGGAAGCTAAAACGAAAGGAAGGAGAAAAGGAAGGAAAGATGAAATAAACTATAATGGAAGCAAGGACAGAAGGAAAGATGAATTAATCAAGGAAGGAAGGAAGGAAGAAAGACAGTCTGAGAAGACACAAGGAAGGAAGGAACAATAAAGGAGGCAATGACGGAAAGAAGGAAGGAATAAAGGATGCTAAGAGAAAAGGAAGGAAGGAGGGAAGGATGAAAAAAAGAGAAAATAATAAAGGAAACAAGGGCGGAAGGAAATAATGATTAAGGATGCTAGGACAGAAATAAAGAAGGAAAGGAAGCAAGTGACTCGTTGGAACAAAAACATCGACAGTTTAATTGATGAGAAAATGAATTTCCGTGTTTTTTGAACCAGTTTTGGCCTCAAAAGGTGTCGAGTTAAAGTCTCATCCAGTTGTATTTCAGACTCGTCTCCTGAAAGGTTGTAATTTGGAGGTTTGAGTCGCTTCCTTCAGCGTCTGATGAGGACTTGACCACATCTATAAAACCACTTTATCTCCAGTGTGAAGCAGTGAGAGACGTCCTCCTTTCACTCTGTTCTGCGTTTACACCACACTGAACATCTGCTGTGTTTACTTCATGTGTTGGCTTCATTATAAATAATATAAATATGTTTTTATTGTGTTATGATCTTTATCTCTTCAATTCCTCAATCTTACTGAAAACAGTTTAAAGTACTTAAAGAGCCCTTTGCTTATTTTCTCCTTGTGTTGGTCCTTATCTATTGAAATCCATGTGTGTGTGTACAGTGTGTGTGTGTGTGTGTGTGTGTATATATATATATATATATATATCTATAACTCCAGCTTGTTCTAATCTGCTTTTATTGTGAAAAACTGTCTTCAAATCTTAAGATTCCAGTTTATTTCACCAATTTTGTTCCTGTTGTGCTTCATGCAACATCTAAACAGCATATTTCACAGATTGTAAAGCACGTACCGGCATTTAAAGCTTAGAAACCGAGTTAAATGTGGTGTGAGCGGTTCAGTGGACAGCACCAGGACGGACTTGACGTTAACATGTTGGCAGATCCACAAACGGGACTTTGAGGTGAAGTCGGTGGCGTCGGAGCGTTCGATGCCAGAGGACCCGCTGAGCCAACGAGGAGGCCTGGACCGTCTGCAGCAACTAAAAGCACAACAGAGCCAACGAGCGGCAGTCAGAGGCGATCAGTCACCAGAGACAGGAAAGCACCTTCAGCAGCGGACTGATCCAACTCCGAGAGACGGGGCCGCCACGCAGGACGCCGATCCAGAGCTGCAGCTCGAAAAACCACCAGATCACAGAGTCACTCAGCATCCGTCACCGGGGGACAGCAGCAAGTGGACTTCATATGAGACCCATGGAGCTGCTTTTGTTTTTCTCTACAGAATAAAAGTCCTGCTCCTCTATGGAAACAGAAGCACGATGAGTGGAAGTAGAGAGAACTGAAGAACATAAAGAGAACACCTTTTGATACATTTCTTCAATACAACAATGTGAAAACATTTACAAGCTTCAGAATCGTGGGATTGTAACGTGGCTGTGGAGGTTCCCATGAAGCAGCGTTGCATCATGGGAGTCTTCATTGCAGCAGAGTTTAGTGAAGCAGCGTTGCATCATGGGAGTCTTCATTGCAGCAGAGTTTCGTGAAGCAGCGTTGCATCATGGGAGTCTTCATTGCAGCAGAGTTTCGTGAAGCAGCGTTGCATCATGGGAGTCTTCATTGCAGCAGAGTTTAGTGAAGCAGCGTTGCATCATGGGAGTCTTCATTGCAGCATGGGAGTCTTCATTGCAGCAGAGTTTCGTGAAGCAGCGTTGCATCATGGGAGTCTTCATTGCAGCAGAGTTTAGTGAAGCAGCGTTGCATCATGGGAGTCTTCATTGCAGCAGAGTTTAGTGAAGCAGCGTTGCATCATGGGAGTCTTCATTGCAGCAGAGTTTCGTGAAGCAGCGTTGCATCATGGGAGTCTTCATTGCAGCAGAGTTTCGTGAAGCAGCGTTGCATCATGGGAGTCTTCATTGCAGCAGAGTTTCGTGAAGCAGCATTGCATCATGGGAGTCTTCATTGCAGCAGAGTTTAGTGAAGCAGCGTTGCATCATGGGAGTCTTCATTGCAGCAGAGTTTCGTGAAGCAGCATTGCATCATGGGAGTCTTCATTGCAGCAGAGTTTAGTGAAGCAGCATTGCATCATGGGAGTCTTCATTGCAGCAGAGTTTAGTGAAGCAGCGTTGCATCATG
>NC_136653.1:20997893-21010393 GCF_949748355.1 Melanostigma gelatinosum
GGAGGGAAGGAAAGGAGGAGGTAGCCGAGGAAAGAAGGAAGGAGGGAAGGAAGGAAAGGAGGAGGTAGCCAAGGAAAGAAGAAGGAGGGAGGGAAGGAAAGGAGGAGGTAGCCGAGGAAAGAAAGAAGGAGGGAGGGAAGGAAGTATAGAAGGACAGGAGAGGAAAGGAGGTACGGAAGCCCACTTTGACTGTGGATCTCCTGTTACAGAGATTGCCCTTCGCTCTTTGTAGACACGTAAAGACTCAAATAAGAGAGAGAGTACGTGACCGAGAGCCTCAGCAGAATGGAACCAGCCAATCTGTGTGTGTGTGTGTGTGTGTGTGTGAGAGAGAGAATGAGTGGATGACAGCTTTTGATAAGGATGGAAAACAGAGCTGGATTTTCCTTTGATGTGGACACACACTCACACACACAAACAGACACATACACACTTACACACACACTTCAGAAATCAGATTTGGGAGCTGTGAAGAATAAATAAGATAAGATAAAATAATCCTTTATTAGTCCCTCAGTTGGGAAATTGCAGGATTACAGCAGCATTGCTCACAGTAAATCAAATAAAAGATAAAAATAAACTAAACAGTAAAACAGTAATAAAATAAGACAGTAAAGAAGAGTATTAAATATACCAGTATATACAGAATATACAGACGATCAGGTAAATACTGAAGCGTATTGGATGTTGCACGGATTAGATCAGATATTGCAGCAGGTGAATGAATTAAAGTGTTCGTGTTCAGAGTGTTCGTGGTCCATCGAGAGCAGTTTGTTGTGCAGCCTGACGGCAGCGGGGAGGAAGGACTCGCGGTACCTCTCCCTCAGACACCGGGGTGAATCAGCCGGAGACTGAAGGAGCTGTGCAGAGCTGCCAGAGTGTCCTGCACGGGGCGGGAGGCGTGAGAGATCATCCTCATCGCCATCATCCTCCTGTCTCCCACCACCTCCACAGTATCCAGTGGACACCCCAGCACGCTGCTGGCCTTCCTCACCAGTTTGTGCAGTCTCCTCCTGTCAGCTGCCGCGATGCTGCTGCTCCAGAAGACCACTCCATAGAAGATGGCCGATGCCACCACGGAGTCGAAGAAGGTCTTCAGGAGTGCTCCCTGCACCCCAAAAGACCTCCGTCTCCTCAGCAGAAAGAGTCTGCTCCGTCCTTTTTCATAGAGAGCGTGAGCGTGGTCAGGGTTGCATGAAGGGTTGAAAAACGAGGCCTGTCTAATCATTCAATTAGGGTCCGAGGCAGATGGTCTGGACACACACACACACACTTACACACATCTACACACACACACACACACACTTACACACATCTACACACACACACACACACCTACACACACATCTGTTACACTCTCAAACGGTGTAATCCTGCAGTCAATGTCTCTCTGTGTAACTCTAAACTCGTGTTGATGAGACACTATTGTCGGCCTGCACTTCATTACCTCGACATCCCATAATCATCTGACTGTATACGCACATACAGCTTCGTCTTAGCAGCCACTCCCCAGGGTCCTAAAGGCTCCTGATGTATCAGAAACACTTGATTTGTAATCTGTTACTTTTAAATATTTCCACATAAAAGTAGATGATGGAAACAAAGTGTTTTGCAGGATATATTTTTAATGTCTGGATTTGTTGATGAATAGGAAAAGATCGTGAATATTTAGTTCGGTTCAGGAAAATATCTTGAAATATTTCAAATACAGACTTATCTGTGTTTATTATCTACAACCAACCATTTACGTAAGTTACAACGAGCATTCGGCTGAAAGTCACCAGTTAACACGGTCACTCGTTAAACTGAAACACCGTTAGCTCTGAAACGGTCGTGATCTTAAGTCTGTAGAACTTCAGTCGAGTCTGACAACCGAACATTTAAACAACAGTTTGAATTCAATGTTTGAAGCTTGCTAACACACACACACACACACATGTTCACGATGAATGGAGTTCTGTAGCATTGCTGGTGAAAGGCACTCTGGGTAATGTAGGAATCCACTCACTTAGGTAGAGGAAGGAAACTGAAGCTTGAGGGAAAGTCGTTGACTGAAACATTATAGATGATAACATTTTAACTGTCGCTGAATTAAGGATGTTAAAGGGTTGTTTGTCATCATTATTGATTATTGGTTTCCAAATTGATCGTTCCAGCTGGTAAACTGGGCCAGTCAGCAGCAGGATCAGGATGAGAAGATGGCTGGCTGTGTGTTTCCAATGGGACCAGAGAGCTTTCAGCGCTTCACGCCGGACTCCCTGGCGGCCATCGAGCAGCGCATCGCCCAGGAGAGGGCCCGACGCAGCAAACACTACCAGGAGGTACACACACACACACACACACACACACACCTGACAATCACAACTATAAGCATTGTTAATATTAAGATAAGCCAGAAGAAATTAAATATTGGAGGTTAAAAGCTGAATAAAATGTAGAAAAGTAAGGAAGCTTCAGCAGGCAGACATGTGAGATATGAAATATGAAAAATTCTATGAAACATGTACAAGAAACATCAATATAGAATAGAAGAAAATTAAAATGATGTACAATAGGTATTCAGTCCTTTTGCTGTGGCACTTTATTTAAAATTACATCTTTAACCCAATAAAGTGTGTAAAAAGTGAAGCCACTTTATATGCAAATATAATGTGTGTGTGTGTGTGTGTGTGTGTGTGTGTGTGTGTGTGTGTGTGTGTGTGTGTGTGTGTGTGTGTGTGTGTGTGTGTGTGTGTGTGTGTGTGTGTGTGTGTGTGTGTGTGTGTTAGGACCTCGGCGATGTGGTGCTCCCCCGGCGCCGGCCCGACCTGGAGGCAGGAAAACAGCTGCCGCGCATCTTCGCCGACATCCCGTCTCATCTGGTGGGCGTTCCCCTGGAGGACATCGACCAGTACTACTTCAAAGACAAGAGGGTAGGTGACCCACAGAGTGTGTGTGTGTGTGTGTGTGAAGGTGTTACCCCGGCTCCCCTTGTTGGAGAATCCCTGGAAGATAAATGGACTCTTTGGTAGCCTACTTCTCTGGAGACCAGAGGGGGAGGTGACCGAGCGAGTTTGTCCCGTCGTCCACAGTTTTAAACTCTCAGGGGCGAGTTCACAAAAGCTTTGTGCAGCTTTTGCAGCCGCTAAACCAGCAAGAATGAGACAGAGGAGACAGGAGACAGAGGAGACAGAGGAGACAGGAGACGTGATTCAAGCTGGAATTGACCAAACTAGAAGGCATGGAGATAACAAACACTATAAATTGTCTTTTAAGCACCTGAACACCTCCAGGTGAAAAAACAAACAGAACATCACATGTACATGTTGTTTGTCTGTTTGTTTTTGTTTTCTACTCTGGAGGCAGCTATGATGATCATGTGTCATGTGTCATATCATGTGTGCAGCATTTGAGTCCAAGACAAACATCCCTAATCTTATCGTATCGTATCTTAGCGTATCATATCTTAGCGTATCGTATCTTAGCGTATCGTATCTTAACGTATCGTATCTTATCGTATCTTAGCGTATCGTATCTTAACGTATCGTATCTTAGCGTATCGTATCTTAGTGTATCGAATCTTAGCGTATCTTATTTTATCGTATCTTATCTTAGCGTATCTTATCTTAGCGTATCGAATCTTAGCGTATCGTATCTTAACGTATCTTAGCGTATCGTATCTTAGCGTATCATATCTTAACGTATCTTATCTTAGTGTCTCGTATCTTAGCGTATCGAATCTTAGCGTATCATATCTTAACGTATCTTATCTTAGCGTATCTTATCTTAGCGTATCGTATCTTAACGTATCGTATCTTAGCGTATCGTATCTTAACGTATCTTATCTTAGCGTATCTTATCTTAGCGTATCGTATCTTAACGTATCGTATCTTAGCGTATCGAATCTTAGCGTATCGTATCTTAACGTATCTTATCTTAGCGTATCGTATCTTAACGTATCGAATCTTAGCGTATCATATCTTAACGTATCTTATCTTAGCGTATCTTATCTTAGCGTATCGTATCTTAACGTATCGAATCTTAGCGTATCATATCTTAACGTATCGTATCTTAGCGTATCTTATCTTAGTGTATTGAATCTTAGCATATCTTATCTTAGTGTATCGAATCTTAGCATATCTTATCTTAGTGTATCGAATCTTAGCGTATCTTATCTTAACGTATCGTATCTTAGCGTATCGTAACTTAGCGTATCATATCTTAACGTATCTTATCTTAGCGTATCTTATCTTAGCGTATCGTATCTTAACGTATCGAATCTTAGCGTATCATATCTTAACGTATCGTATCTTAACGTATCTTATCTTAGCGTATCGTATCTTAGCGTATCGTATCTTAGCGTATCTTATCTTAGTGTATTGAATCTTAGCATATCTTATCTTAGTGTATCGAATCTTAGCGTATCTTATCTTAACGTATCGTATCTTAGCGTATCGTAACTTAGCGTATCGTATCTTAACGTATCGTATCTTATCTTAGCGTATCGTATCTTAGCGTATCGAATCTTAGCGTATCGAATCTTAGCGTATCGAATCTTAGCGTATCGTATCTTAACGTATCATATCTTAGCGTATCGAATCTTAGCGTATCGTATCTTAGCGTATCGTATCTTAACGTATCGTATCTTAGCGTATCGTATCTTAGCGTATCGTATCTTAGCGTATCGTATCTTAGCGTATCTTATCTTAGCGTATTGAATCTTAGTGTATCGTATCCCATCCCATTGTTTAGAATCGAATCGTGTTGAGTTTTCTAATTTTGTTTTGTATCGTATCCTATTGTATTGTTTCGTATCAAGTCTTATCATTTCGTATCGTATGGAAGGCTATCGTGTCCTGTCCTATCCCGTCGTGTCCTATTGCATCTTATCGTAACATTTCGTATCATAAGATCCCCTAATTAATTAAACCCAATCATCTCTGCTTTCTCTGTCTCTTTGATAAACCTGTTGTTCTGTCTCTTGCAGACCTTCATAGTCCTGAACAAAGGGAAGGCCATCTTCCGCTTCACTGCCACGTCAGCTCTCTACATCTTCAGCCCTTTCAACCCCATCCGCAGAATCGCCATCAAGATCCTGGTCCACTCATATCCTTACACTACTGCTGCTACTGTATGTACTCCCGCATGACGTCTTATGATGTGCTGCTGACTGCGGGGAAATATCTGTGGGGAGGTCAGAGGTCAGGGGTCAGATACAGAGCAGCAGCCCTTCAGCCTGGGGGAAAGTAGTGTGTGTGTGTGTGCGTGTGTGTGTGCGTGTGTGTGTGTGTGTGTGTGTGTGTGTGTGTGTGTGTGTGTGTGTGTGTGTGTGTGTGTGTGTGTGTGTGTGTGTGAGCAGCCGGGCCGCCCTGACGGCAGTGTGGTAGGTTTAGTACTGTGCAGCAGGCATGATGCACATATGGTTATGCATATGAGATTGTGTTTGTGTTATTGTACACTAGTACATGTACTGTGTGTATGTGTGGTGGATGTGTCCTGGCAGCATTAACAGTGGTATTGATAGTACAGCATGTTAAGAGATGCTAACAATTTAAAGGTTTGGAGGCTCTGGGCTGACAGGTTAGCATAGACAATGTTGAGTGATAGCCTTTATGCTAACTGTTTAGCTTAGATGAGTTAAGTGGTGGCCTTTATGCTAACTGCTTATCTTACACAATGCTGAGGGATGGGCTTTATGCTAACTGTTTAGCTTAGATGAGTTAAGTGGTGGCCTTTATGCTAACTGCTTGTCTTACACAATGCTGAGTGATGGGCTTTATGCGAACTGTGTAGCTTACGCCATGTTGAGTGATGGGCTTTATGCTAACTGTTCAGTTTATATATATAGTTTATATATATATATTAACAGGCTAGAGGATCTCACTGCGACGGTACCTTCACCTCTCACAGAGACTGACTGGAGAGAGTACGACTGCGTGCTGCAGTTTTGACAGTGCTGCGTTCTACTTCCGTAGCAACATTATTGAGAAGAATAATCAATATCTGTCTTTTTCGCTTCGCTGCGTCTTTGTCACAAACCAGCTTTTGATCAATCACTGAAGACATTCACTGTTGGATGTATTGGTTTTACAACTGTATAAGAAAACATCGTTGATCAACACTGGACTAAAGTGAATTTTGCGGTACGTGCTAACCGCTAGCGCCGGAGCTAAGCTAGCTCCGGGCAGCTAGCTTCTCTCCTCTGGGAACCAGCGCTGACCTGCGACACTGATTGCCTGACGCCAACTGGACATCTAACGTTAAGCCTCTACAACGTCTTGTTTTGTCGTCTTGTTTATCGCTACCACAACAAAGCAACGTTGCCTGAACTATAAGCTAGCGGTCCCGTGAGCTAGCGACGTCCACCACCAAAGATGGAGGAGGCAGAGGAAGTAGATAAGATAAATAAACCACTATCACCTCAGAGGACAACAACTGTGAGTAGCTCTTCACTTGATTCTTCGAACAACGCAACTAGTCAAGACACTGCCTCTACTAAAGCTCCACCTGCTCCACCCAGTGCATCTGCTCCTACTACTACTGTTAGCGAATGTGGCTCCTGTGGCAAAAAAGTGTACGAGGACGATAAAGCCGTCGAGTGTGAAGTCTGCGTTCTTTGGTTTCACATAAAATGTCAGAAGGTTACAATCAAAATGTACGATGTCCTCGCTAACAATGATAGCTGCTCTTGGTACTGTTCCTTCTGTAAACGCGGCGCCAAGACACTTCGAATGCAATTAGTGGCTATCCAAAGAGATCAACTAAATATGCAGGAAGCAATTGAAACTCTCTCAGACAACACCAGGGCAAATACGACTGACATTGTAAAGCTGCAAACGGACTTACAAACAACACACACCAGGATAAACTCACTGAACAAAGATCTAGGAGATATAGCTGTACGGATGGAGGAGGAACTAAAAAAAACCGGATCGCACAGCCAACTTGCCGCCGACCTAAAAACTGAAGCAGAACATATCATATCGACATCTAATGCACTAGCTACGGCTAAGATCAATTGACTGGAACAGAAACTGGAACACATCACGAGCAAAATCAACACTATACAACTCACGCCAGTTGCCCAAGACACAAGAAGCCTTAGAGAGGGCTTAAATGAGCTGGAAGACATAGAAAAGAGGAAACTGAACCTAATTGTTTTCAATCTACCAGAATCCACAACCCAGGAGGAAGACATCCAAGCAGTCAAAACCTTAACCAAAGATGAATTCAAACTAATCGTTAGAATTAACAAAGTAACACGATTCGGAACATTTGATAAAGACAAACGGAGGCTACTGAAGATCGAACTCGAGACTTTGAGCGAGAAGAAACAAATTTTAGCAAGGGCCGCTGAGCTTCGCAAAAGCACAAATGATGTCTATAACCAGGTGTACATCCGTCCGGACTTAACTAAAAAACAACTTGAGGCCTCAAAAAACTTGAGAGCGTCCCTACAGGAGACTCGCCTGGCAAACCCATCCAAACACTGGGTAATCAAGAGAGGAATGATAGTCGAGGCTCCAGGAAACACAGAAGCAGCAACAGCAGCTCAGACCTAAACAGATGTAAACTCCCACCAGTTCAAACCAACTGTAAACTAAGAAATCTGAAGGTATACTATACCAATACGGACAACTCAGTTATGAGCAAATAGGATGAACTTTTAACACAAGTAAACACACATGACTTCAGCATCATTTGAACCTACAACAGCGACGACATGAGCAAAGCCAATATTTTAAACGACCAATACTCTGGTATTTTCACCAGAGAGGATACCACCACCATGCCAACATTCACAGCAAAGCTGCTGACCTCAGATCTGCGGATTTCGATTACAGAGGACAGGATACTCAAAAAGCTCAGATCCATCAGAACAGACAAATCCCCGGGGCCTGACCAGATCCACAACCGATTACTCAAGGAAATGGCTGATATCCTTGCTTCACCATTGTGTAGCCTGTTTAACACAAGTCTAGCCAGCGGTGAGGTACCCGTACAGTGGAAAACGGCAACAGTAACCCCCATCTTCAAAACAGGCGAGAAGTCTGACCCAGCAAACTACAGGCCCATCTCACTCACGTCAGTAGTATGCAAACTCATGGAAAGACTGATTGCTGAAGACATCATGGAGCACCTGAAATCGAACAACCTTCTATGCAAGCAACAGCACGGCTTCATGTCCGGCAGATCAACAGTTACTAATCTACTGGAAGCAATCGACATCTGGACTGAAGCCCTTAGTCACAAGCTTCCAGTCGATATTCTCTTCCTAGATTACGCTAAGGCCTTTGACACGGTTCCACATGAGAGACTTCTCCTTCAACTTTCAACCTTTGGCATCCAAGACAACATACTTCAATGGATCCGTAACTTTCTTACCAATCGCAGACAACGAGTAGTGGTAAATGGACAATTCTCAGATTTTGCAAGCGTCAACAGCGGGGTACCTCAAGGCTCAGTACTTGGCTGTTTGTACTATTTGTGGCTGATATACCGGATTTCCTCAACAACTTTGTCCTGATGTATGCCGATGACACTAAGATCTTTGAAGTCATATCACAGCTACATGACACGCAGCACTCCAGTCTTCAGTGTGATTTGGACCATCTCCAATCTTGGGCCCAAACAATGTGCATGTTATTCCACCCAGATAAATGCAAAACAATGCACCTCGGGAACACCAACCCACAACTCACATACACAATGAGGAACAACGATGGCACAACCCACCAGCTTCAAAATCACACAAGAAGAGAAAGACCTAGGTGTAATTATCGACCGCAACCTCTCATTCTCCAGGCACATCCAAACCCAGGTATCCAAGGGCAACCGAGTGTTAGGAGCAATCAAACACACGTTCCAGTCCTTGGATCAAACATCATTTCTCCACCTGTACAAATCCTTGGTACGTCCTCACCTCGAGTACGCCTCAGTCGTATGGTCGCCCAAACTCAAGCGGGACAAAGATGCTCTGGAACAAGTTCAGAGACGCGCAACTCGACTAGTGCACGGCCTCTCCAACCTCTCATACCCAGAAAGACTTGCCAGCCTCAACTTGCAAACGCTGGAATTTCGCCGTAAACGAGCCGACATGGTCCAAACTTTTAAAATACTGACAGGAATCGACAGCGTACAGTCTAACAGATGTTGTGAAGTATGTGGCAATAGTATGTTCAAAAAATCCCTCAGCACCAATACAAGAGGTCACGATCTGAAGCTACAAGTACAACACCAGCCTGGTCCACGGAAACCTTTTTTCTCTGGTAGAACACCACCAGTATGGAACAGCCTGAGTCAAGCAACAGTTAGTGCCTCCTCAGTCAACGCATTTAAGACCAGCCTAGGGAGAGAATGGCAACACCATCAATCAAAACACCACCTACTAATTCACCGTCCAGTTTCACGTTCTTCACCAACATATCTAACAAACCTTGAGACTCAACTATTTACGGATGAGGATCAAGCCATCACCTTGGTTTAGAGTCTCAATACTCTTAAAGGGTACCTAATGACCTTTACTAAAGCTATGCTAACTGTGTAGCTTACACCATGTTGATTGACGTTAACATGCATTCACTGCGAATTAAACCTTTATTCGTTTCCCAAAAAGCCAAATCGTAAAACGGTCGAGGGATTTAAGAAATATATATTTTAATTTTGATTTCCAGCGGCTCTAGTAAATATGTTTGTGCAGATTTACAGATGCAGAAATTATTTATTAATGTGAAGTGATCCATTAAATATATCTAAAATCTATTAAATTAACCCAAATCACCTTCAATTGCACTCAACATGTCTTCTCGCACTGAAGTTTTTGCTTTTATAGCAAACTTAATAGTTATGCTATCAAATGAGGAGTTTTGAGATAAAGGGAGTTGTTTATCTGAATGTTACATGTAGCATCCACCAATGAAGGGTTTGCTTAAGGCTGTGTGGAAAACATGTCAAATCAGCATATTTTCATATTTTCGTCCTCAATTAAATTATGTTAATGTGGTTATTTTAAGAATAAGCATTGCTTACAGGCCACATAATGTTCTTCAAATACAGTTAATATCAGTTAATATCAACTTTTTACAATAATAATGTGGCTGCTTTAAATTGTCGGAAATAGCTCTACATTCTGAATCGAGTTTACACCGGCTGGTGTCCAGACACCCGTAAAGGAATGACTGTATTTACCAATCATGTCGTGTGTGTGTGTGTGTGTGTGTGTGAGAATCAGAGGACTCATTCCGTCGGTCATATTTCTAAACCAGATATCATCTTAAGCTGTCTGGTGAGCTGTAAACATGACCAGTAAATATTTCCCATCAAAGTGGTCCCTGCTTACACACACACACACACACACTCTCTCACACACACACACACACACACACGAATATTGGTTAGTGGCATTTTGGCTGCAATCATGCTGTATTGAAGAAGACTTGAAACTAGAGATTGAGACATAAACTCATGTTTACAATGTTTACTGAGGTAATAAATCAAGAGAGAAGTAGAGTCATTTTCTATAGACTTCTATACAACCAGAGGAGTCGCCCCCTGGTGGACACTAGAGAGAATGCAGCTTTAACACACTTTTCAGACACCTGGCCTCAGCTAATTAGATTAGATCTGTTTATTGTGTTTTTTACACAACTGTAGGTTTACGATGACGTCCCACTGTGATCTGGATCCAACGGCTAACATCTGGTGTAGCCTCAGATTCGCGTAATACACGAGTAAATCATGAGTAAAGGTAGTTTGGACGCAACTTAACACTCATGTTAACTTTAACACACTTTTGAAAGTAAGACCAATAAGACACAGTGATGCCTCTGAACATTCGTATAAAGCTGCTGTTTACTAGTTGTTATAACTGTCTGAAACAGATAATCCTTCACCACACCTTTGATCTCACGTCTGACCATAAATAAAACACCTTGTTTTAGAAGATGTCATGTTTCAGTTAAACCAGATGTTGTGGCTCCAGCTGTATAGATTCTGGCCCGTCGCCACCCTCCAGCGCCACGCCGGCGTCCTCCTCGGTCACCGGACGCCAAGCCGACATGACAGATATTACCCAACACCCAAAACTCATCAGACCCCCCCGGTCACCTCACACCCGTCTATTTTTACACCGGGAGGCGGCTGCTGGTGTTGAGCGATGTCGAGCCGGCGGACACGCTGCTGTTGTCGGGGGGGGATAAGTGGGTGAAGAGGTCGGCGACGGAGGTGTGGTGCTGCTGATGAGCAACATATGTGTGTGTGTGTGTGTGTGTGTGTGTGTGTGTGTTCGGGGGAAGTCGCTGTGAGAGCACAACTTGTGGCGGTGAAGTAGAGTTTTAGTTTGTGTGTGAGATCAAGTGCATTCTGGATTCATGCCTGACCGCACTGGCGCCACTATGACAAGCTGTGTGTGAGGTGGACACACACACACACACACACACACACACACTTCTAGAAAACTAAAAACTACATTCTCTCTCTCTCAGCTGATCGTCGTTTCTTTGACCGAGAACACCGTCTGACTGCGTTTCCCACGAGGCCTTTGCTCTGGAGGACACGCACTTGACTTTGTGTCCCATGATGCATTGCTCAGGGAACCAGGTTAATCCATCAGAACGCATGCTGCAGCGCACCAGCTGAGTCCGGCTGCGTCGCTTCTCTGCTGTTGACTTTGTGTTGTGTTCGAGGGATTTAAAGACGTGTTACTTCAGTCTTTGTGAGCAGTTTGTACGTGTGTCAAAAGAAGTCCAAAAACATCCAAAACACATATTTAGGGGTTTATTTGTGTATTTGTGTCTCTAGATTTCTCTTTAATTCACCAAACGTGACCATTAGATGATGCCTCATTTGCATATTCAAACACAACATTTCAGAAAAACAGTTTTTTCTCCATTGAGACATTTATGAATCGGCAGAAGAATCAACAATGAAACCATTGTTAGCTGCAGTCGAGTGTCCACATTAGGCAGAATGGATCAACTCTTAGCTTTAACAACAAACACCACGTGTATCTCTGCTGCTGCTCTATCAGAGCTGTGTCTCTCAAAGCACTTTGTAAACGCTGTTTTTAAAGGTGCTCACTGAATAAAGTTATTATGATTATTATCATTTATATCACACGTATCAAAACGAGCAATACTAATAACAAAGCACTTTAAAAGGCAGAAATACATAAAAAAGATAAACATGAAACACACAGATTGATGCCTGGTTCCTGAGCCAGATACATGTCCTTTCCTGCTGTTCTTTCAAAATAAAAGCTGAGTGAGTGGAGCAGCTAGTCCGACACTTGAGAATACAAAAAGTAAAAGCACATCAGCGCCTACGAGCTCAGAGAGACTGATGGAGACGCACACAAATGATGAAAGAGGGAGGAAACAAAGAAACAGAAAGAAGAAGCTGAGGATGGATCCCGCGGTGGGTGTGGGAGTGTAATGACATTACCGGTACGGTGGCCCGTGAGGTCCATACCAGCAGGGCTGTCATTACGCCATAATTAGCTCCCGGGCTCTGCGGCGGCGGGG
>NC_136653.1:21012893-21042846 GCF_949748355.1 Melanostigma gelatinosum
CTCTGGCTGCTCTTCTCATCGGATTTAATGAACAACATCACAGCTTCTTACAGTCATGAGCTTAAGATTTGTATTTTAAAGATGAATGGATCACAACACACAACAAATGTGATATAAACCGTCTGAACTTTGTTCTTTAAGACCTCAAAAGGAAAAAGGAAACAATGCATGTTCACAAATACAGTCGCAGTATAAAGTTCCAACTAATGTTAAATAAATGAGCCGGTGTGGAAACAATGTCTTAACTGGAGATCCACAACATCCAGTGAGAGCGTCGGAGTCCTTGAAGTGTGTTTAATGATCAGACGACCACATGGTGATTTAGATCATTGGTTGTCTAAGATGTAACCGGTCTGTGATGTGAAACCTCCTTCTTCCTGAACCTGCTCACGTTGTTCAGCTTGTTCATCATGTGCACCATCCTGACCAACTGCTGCTTCATGGCCATGTCCGAGCCGGCGTACTGGGCCAAATACCTGGAGTAAGTAGACCTGAACCCGTCTGTCTGCCTGCCTGTCTGTCTGTGTCTCTTTGTAGTTGTTTTGTTTTTGTAGTTGTTTTGTGTCTTTGTAGTTGTTTTGTGTCTCTTTGTAGTTGTTTTGTGTCTTTGTAGTTGTTTTGTGTCTCTTTGTAGTTGTTTTGTGTCTTTGTAGTTGTTTTGTGTGTCTTTGTAGATGTTTTGTCTCTTTGTAGATGTTTTGTGTCTCTTTGTTGTTGTTTTGTGTCTCTTTGTAGTTGTTTTGTGTCTCTTTGTAGTTGTTTTGTGTCTCTTTGTAGTTGTTTTGTGTCTCTTTGTAGTTGTTTTGTGTGTCTTTGTAGTTGTTTTGTGTGTCTTTGTAGTTGTTTTGTGTCTCTTTGTAGATCTTCTGTGTCTCTTTATCGTTGTTTTATGTTCTTCATTTGGAGTCTCTTCCTGGTTGGTACGTGACGTCCTTTCAGTAACCCTTCCATTGGGGCTGAAGCTTTCCCATGTTTCTGCAGACACACATCTTTAAAACATTGCCGTTAAATTCTAAACCATTTGAACAGCTTGACACCACGAGTGGGGTAACTCTGGAGGAACTGACCCCTTTCTGAAGTCGGTATTTCCGCTCTGGCTTCCAGCTGCTGCTGACGTGACTGCCTCCCTCTCACCTGTCCGTCTGTCTTTGTACGGTTGAGTTGACGCCCCGTCGGGTCAAACTTGTTTCTGGGGACAAAAATAAATAAGTGAAGGATGTTTGGCGGCGAGGGTTGAGGCTCTGCTGATTTAATGAATATTCATCCTCCCTCTCCTCTCTCTCCTCTTTTTCTTTTTTCATCTCAACTCCTTATTCTCTTCCTCCTTCACACCTCCTCCTCTCGTTCTTTAACATTTAATTCCTAACATTTGTTCCTCCCTCCATCTGTCTTCCTCTCATCTTAATTATCCTCTTCCTCCCTTCCTTTCCTCAACCTCCTTTTTCCGCTTAATTTCCTTTCTCCGTCCTCCCTCTCCCCTCCTTAAACTACCCTTGACATCCTTTCTCTCTTTTCATTCCCTCCCTCCCTCAGGTACACCTTCACAGGTATCTACACCTTCGAGTCTCTCATAAAGATCTTGGCGAGGGGTTTCTGTCTGGGACCCTTCACCTTCCTGAGGGACCCCTGGAACTGGCTCGACTTCAGCGTCATCGTCATGGCGTGAGTCAAACACACGCAAACATGCATACGTTAAACCTTCCTGTTCCCGTGAACAAACGTTACACACAGCCGATAACGCAAAAAAACAGCTTTAAGTGCTCAAGGAGTCGTGCTGCGATCAAAGATGGAGAACGTCCTAACGCAAGCTGGTCTCATCCAGCATTCGTAGCAATACCTAAATAACGCGCCTTAATTCGTAGATGTCCCACAAAATAATTTTGTATGCTATCCACGAAGTCTTGAACAACGAACTATAAAGACGGCTAAATCACACACCGGGGGGGGGGGGGGGGAGGTGGAGGTGGATGGTACAACGACCAAGTAGATTGATGTTCATTTCACCATCTTTTCCTAAACCTAGGTATTTCCGATCTTTTCCTAAACCTAAGTATTTCCGATCTTTTCCTCAACCTAACTATTTCCGATCTTTTCCTAAACCTAGGTATTTCCGATCTTTTCCTAAACCTAATTATTTCCGATCTTTTCCTAAACCTAATTATTTCCGATCTTTTCCTAAACCTAACTATTTCCGATCTTTTCCTTAACCTAACTATTTCCGATCTTTTCCTAAACCTAACTATTTACGATCGTTTCCTTAACCTAACTATTTCCGATCTTTTCCAAAAGCTAAATAACAACGTAGTATTGTTGCCTCAACCTAACTGAGTTTCCTGTGAACATGGTAGTTTATTTTGAAAATACTTTATTCATATAACGAGCTGAAATGACGTGTTGCTGGACTTTCTTTGGAAAACACACGAAGAATGTTGGTAGGATATCATACGAACCCTTGTGTGCAGATACGTTGCTTCATAACATGTGTTTCTAAATGTAAATAATTCAAACTGAAATATCAGACTTCAGGTTCAGATCGTAAAATGTTGAAATCTCTGTAACAAGAACTATTGCGTTCACATTGCAGCCTGCAGGTCTTTGAAAGACTCTCCCGGTTATCACAAATATTTAGCATATTGTTAATTCCTGATAAGTTCGCCCCTAGAAATGTCTGTTAACGCTCCAGCTACGTCCGTTCCCGATCTTTTACTTTCACTTCGCACTGAAATGTGTTTCAATGAACGTTGCTGTAAAAGCAGTGAAGTAGCACGGAAATCCAAAGTCCAACTAAAGTGTAAATAATTTAAATACTGCAAAGTCATACATAATAGTTTTAGTTTCACTTTTCAAATTTGATATATTTAAAATAGAAAAAGTCAAAATAGATGCAGTGAAAACAGAAAAAGGCTTAATTTTCTTTGGTGTGGTGCTGAACTTCAGAACAACACTCCAGAGCAACGGGGCCAGTGATTGTGCAGCTGGAGCTTGCTGGGAGGCTTTTAATGTGGAAACATCTGTGCAGGAAAAAGAGCAGCGAGTGGAAGGAATCCGTGAGCGAACAGAGGAAAGTGTCACGACGGGCGTTGTACTGACGGGATTACGGGTCGAGGAATTAAAGAATGAAGACGAATAGAACGAATTCAGAAATGTGAACTGGAGCAGCTTGTGTTTGTTCACTTCGGGCACAGTCAGCAGAAACTCAGCTCATTGTGCTGTCAGTACCAAGAAGAAGCTGACTTCAGGCCTCAGCATCTCTGATAAACTACCAGAGTCAAAGTTTCAAAGTTACTGTGCGCTGAAATAATCCCAGTTTACTTCAACTTCATCATATATTCAGAACACGATGTTCTTCCTTCTGTTCTGCTCTTTAGTTAATTATCACATTTATTACTCCAAACACGTGGAGACGTAGAACACGCTGCATTATTTTATATTTAAATTTTCTATATTTAAATTTTTCTCTGCAGCAAAGTGAGAAGTCTGTACTAATTATTACAGTTATTATAAAGAGAAATATAAGGGTAGCACTTCTACGAACACATTATAAACATACTTATATAATCTGTTCACAGTGCTGTATAATTATAAATATAAGCACTCTATATTCATAATGCTTAGTGGTACAATCTGGAGTTTTAGTTAACTAGTACACACCAATTTAACCAATAATCCAGTACAATTATTCAGTGCAATAAGTGAAAGTATCGTATATCGTGTTGATATCTACATTATGTGATTTTATTTACATTTTTCTATATTTTCATCATCTTTATTCATCACTAAATCTCGTTTCATTCTTTCTTCTTGGACTGAAGAAAGTAAAGTTCTTATCAATAACGACTCATTGTGACGCAGCATGTTGCTGTGGTCCTAATGTTTTATTTTTTATGCTTTAATAACTTCAGTTGAATGGTTAATTATAAAGAGATATATAATTATCGACCATATGTAAAGTTTTAGAGGAGAGAAACACATAAATAAAGTATCTAATTTCCTTTTAAAGCGGAAAATCAAACAAAAGTCTCCAAAACAAGGCAGCAGGTCTGAAGCTGATGATAACTTTACTTTTAGTTCAGTAAAAAGAGAAATGGGGTTTTCTGAGTGACATTTCCAAATGACAGGTTTGCAAAGCTCGTAAATAACTTTCAACCCGTCCATTCAAGCCAGAAGAGAGAGACGGGAAGCTGCAGCTCTGTTCGCTCTGAACACCGCTGGCGACGCCCACTCTGAGTCGTCACGTCCACTTCAGTAATTGGCCGACTGATGGTTGGTTAGCGATCGGATGGCGATCGATCAACAGAGAGGGACGCCGGCGGCAAGATGAACGATCGGATCAATACTCGACCCCGAGGCCGAGCTCCGGTTAGCGTCTCCACCGCCGCCTCGCGCTGAATGAAAGCGTCGTAAGGCGACCTCGAGAGGGACGACGTGTCTTCACTTAAAGGACACATTCACCATCGAACAGCAAACACACAGCAGCTGATGGACTTCTGTCTCAGCGGGTTCCTTCTCCTCTTTATGGGGCGGACGAAGACGTCAGACAGATATTCAGCTTCATGGGGAACGCTGTCGCATACAGAATACATTTAAATGTATATACATATACATACGTACATATGTATACATATATATGTGTACATATATATATATATACATATATGTATATATGTATACATATATATATATACATATATATGTATATAGATATATATATATATATATATATATAGATATATACATATATATGTATATAGATATGTATGTATATATATATGTATATACTCCAGTATTCGTCCTTTTATTTAAAGTTACGACGAGGTACTTTTATTCTGTGTTGGTTCTGTCGCCCCCTGTGGACAGAAGTGGTAGTGTCTCTGAGCACCAGACTCTTTAGAAAACCTCTCATTCTCCTGCAGCAGGTCTGACAGTCTGCCCCTCTCGGTCCTCTCAGTCCAGCAATACTGCAATGCTGATGGTCCCATTTGGACCCATTTAGAGGTGCAGAACACAGCGTGTGAGTGGGAGATCAGACGTGACCTCTCCAGTGTGCAGTGTCTCTGCGGTCACTGGTTCTATCAGCTGGTGCATCTAAACGGCCTCTTCTGGCTGTAATTCAATCAGCCCGCCGGTCAGCGGCGGTGAAATATGAGGCGTGATGGAAGCCGGTGAGTGAGATAAGATGACTCCATCTAACCGGCGGGGGGGGGGGGGGGGGGGGGTCTTCACAACCTGGATTTCACCACATTCTACAATTTTGTTTGGAAATCATTGTTATATTTCTGTTTGTATACATATGCACATTTTTGACAAATGCACTTTCAAGTGATTCATTTTGAAATAACGAGATACGAAGAATTTAACCTCACAGTTGGATCTTGAATGTATTTTTTAGCTAAATTAAGCTTTTTAACGTGCACACAATCAAATATAAATATCTTTTCTGATAAAATACTGCTACTAAAGAACTTGTTTCCAACAGTGAAGGTAAATCAATATGTTGTGTGAATGCTGAATATAATCCAGCCAGCAAATAAAATGGCATTTGGCAAAACTAATTCAGGAATATAAATGTAGTTTCTAGCAGCTTGTTGTGACCTGTTGCCTTCTGGGAAAGTGTTTAAAATGACAATTTTTTACCAAAGTTTTAACACATAATATAACTACATCTTTGTAATAAGAAGGTTAATAGACTTGTCTGCACTCTTGTGGTGTAAACAATAACGTTTCCGCCATATTTACGCTGTTTTGCGTGTGGATGGATCAGCTACAGCGCTAGCGTAGCTTAGCACGAAACGATCCAGACTTCAGAAAACAAGCGTTTTAAAAGTTGTTTGCTCGTCGTCTTGCAGCTAAACCTCACAAATCGTAAAATTCAGACTTTATATTAATTCAGAATTATAACGTGGTTATTTTAGCGTTCTTTTTTATCCGTTTATTGCAGTTAAATTCCGGCAAACACGTGAACACGGCATCAGGTGGATGTTCAATTCTTGGTTTCCAAATAAATCTCAACTCAAAAGTCGTGGAACTAACTGAACCCTTCGTCATGACGCATATACGCGCTTATATAATTAGATAAGTATACGTGCGGAAGTTCAACGTCACGATATTAATCTCAAACACGTGATTACATGCAAAGAAAACTGTTTCTTTTCTTTCCACATCTGTAAAACAAAAGCTGCTTGTATTATAGCAGATTAAATCATCTGCCAGCTCTCTATTGATGTTTAAAAACTGATCATTTAGTGCACAGCGTTGTACTTTTTCAGACCTTGTTATGTTTTTTCTTCTTTTGTTGTATGTTGACAACCAACCACACCGCCCCCTACAGGCTGTTAACAGAGTTTATCAAAGTAGGGAACCTGCAGGCGCTGAGAACCTTTAGAGTGCTGAGAGCCCTGAAAACTATCTCAGTCATCCCAGGTAAGGCCTCACCACCACCAGGGGGCGACAAGGGACAGAGAAAAAACACTCGTCATCGTAACGTCGTCCTCTCTTGTTCGTCCCATGTCTGCCGTGTCTTGCAGCACCAAACCCCGCCCACTTCCCCACTCTCCGCCCAATCAGGGGTCACCGGTGTAATCACGTGATCTGATCTGAAGACACAGTGGAGAAGGAAAAGTCAGACGTGTAAAAGCTGAACACACACAAACTGGAGATGTAATAAAAAAAACATCGACCCACATGTGGAATGCTAATGCTACATATCCAGCAGCCAGATTGATTTTTTAGTGGTTTTGTATGTAGCATAACTGTTGTAGCGTAACAGGACAGCGTGTAGGATTTAGTGCCATCTAGTGGTGAGATTGCTGCAAGTTTCACAAGCGTGTAATGAACTACGGTGGCCTTCAGGTATCAAGAAAAAACATGAAAGTCTGTTTCTGGAGTCAGTGCTCCGTTTGTCCGTCTGGGCTACTGTAGAAACATGGAGGCGCAACATGGCGGACTCCGCCTCCTGCTCCCTATGTAGATATGAAGGGCTCCGAAAACGCAACGATTCTTAGTTTCAGTTGATTATACACAAATGAAAACATAGTTATGAATATTATACAACATTTCTGCTGATAAATCCCTCTAAATGCTGCACATTAACTTCGCTAACAAGGAAGCAAATTGAATGAAACTAACCGATAACCGACACAGTTCAAACAAGTACATTAACTACAATTACAAAATGTGAAGGTAACTGCTAATAATAACACTTCACTTAGCTTAAACATACTTAAATTAGCCTTCAATTCAAAGAGTTTTCCTTCGGCTAACGTTAGCTAATAATATATATTACTAGCTTACCAAACAGCATGCTAACAGCCGTTGGCTAACACTGAAGGAACAGTTCTTTAATCCTTATCCTGAACCTTGTGACAATTAGCTTCTTATGCTAATGATTGTGTCTTTAGGCTAGCTGGTAGATTAGCTCACCAAACAGATATCTAGGGGATCTATGCTAATGGTGGGGTTTGACATTATTATTTTCTAGTTATTAGTCTAGTGACCACTCACTCAATATCCCAAACAATGAGTCAATTAATTGATAAGTTGATTGAGAAAATTAATCAGCAACAAATTATATTTATATTTTTTCTGGTTGTCTTAGTCTTTAATCACATTCAACGTAATATCTTCATCGGCATTTTTCACTATTTTATAATAAAAGACCAAACAATTAATGTTTTAATCAAGATTTATATTGCTGGTTCTGGAGGAAACTAGATTTAATTAGTCTGTAGTGCAACTTGAACTTGAGAAAACAAATGAACGGGGTAATCGATGATACAAATAATAATAAAATGTAAGCCCTTATGAACTCCAGAGATTAAAAGTCTTCAGAATCTCAAGGCGTGACACTGAGCTCGTCCACGTGAGCAGCTTCCACCGTCTGACTTCTTCTAAACAGTCGACGTGTCCGACTTGAACCTCCACTGTTGCCGTCCGACCCGGCACTGTACCTCTACTGTACCTCTACTGTACCTCTACTGTACCGCCACTCTACCTCTACTCTACCTCTACTCTACCTCTACTGTACCTCTACTGTACCGCCACTCTACCTCTACTCTACCTCTACTCTACCTCTACTGTACCTCTACTGTACCTCTACTGTACCTCTACTGTACCGCCACTCTACCTCTACTGTACCTCTACTCTACCTCTACTCTACCTCTACTGTACCTCTACTCTACCTCTACTGTACCTCTACTCTACCTCTACTGTACCTCTACTGTACCGCCACTCTACCTCTACTGTACCTCTACTGTACCTCTACTGTACCTCTACTGTACCTCTACTGTACCGCCACTCTACCTCTACTGTACCTCTACTCTACCTCTACTCTACCTCTACTGTACCTCTACTGTACCTCCACTGTACCTCTACTGTACCGCCACTCTACCTCTACTCTACCTCTACTGTACCGCCACTCTACCTCTACTGTACCTCCACTCTACCGCTACTCTACCTCTACTGTACCTCTACTGTACCGCCACTCTACCTCTACTCTACCTCCACTCTACCTCTACTCTACCTCCACTCTACCTCTACTGTACCTCTACTGTACCGCCACTCTACCTGTACTCTACCTCTACTGTACCTCTACTGTACCGCCACTCTACCTCTACTCTACCTCTACTGTACCGCCACTCTACCTCTACTCTACCTCCACTCTACCTCCACTCTACCTCTACTCTACCTCCACTCTACCTCTACTCTACCTCTACTGTACCTCTACTGTACCGCCACTCTACCTCTACTCTACCTCTACTGTACCGCCACTCTACCTCTACTGTACCTCTACTCTACCTCTACTGTACCTCTACTGTACCTCTACTCTACCTCTACTGTACCTCTACTGTACCTCTACTGTACCTCCACTGTACCTCTACTCTACCTCCACTCTACCTCTACTGTACCTCTACTGTACCTCCACTGTACCTCTACTGTACCGCCACTCTACCTCTACTCTACCTCTACTGTACCTCCACTGTACCTCTACTCTACCTCCACTCTACCTCTACTGTACCTCTACTGTACCTCCACTGTACCTCTACTGTACCGCCACTCTACCTCTACTCTACCTCTACTGTACCTCTACTGTACCTCCACTCTACCTCTACTCTACCTCTACTGTACCTCTACTGTACCGCCACTCTACCTCTACTCTACCTCCACTCTACCTCTACTCTACCTCCACTCTACCTCTACTGTACCGCCACTCTACCTCTACTGTACCTCTACTGTACCTCTACTGTACCTCCACTGTACCTCTACTCTACCTCTACTCTACCTCTACTCTACCTCCACTCTACCTCTACTCTACCTCCACTCTACCTCTACTCTACCTCTACTCTACCTATACTGTACCTCTACTGTACCTCTACTGTACCTCTACTGTACCTCTACTCTACCGCCACTCTACCTCTACTGTACCTCTACTGTACCTCTACTGTACCTCTACTCTACCTCTACTCTACCTCTACTGTACCTCTACTGTACCTCCACTGTACCTCTACTGTACCTCTATCTGTCTCTATTCGTGTTTCTGTCCCTCAGTGTCGGCTCGTTGTTGCTCAGTGTGGTCAAACCCTTGTGTGTGTCTGTTCCTGTGCTTCTGTCTCCCGCCTTGTTGCAGATATGTGACTGAGTTTGTGGACCTGGGTAATGTGTCAGCCTTAAGGACCTTCAGGGTGCTGCGAGCGCTCAAAACCATCTCAGTCATCCCAGGTGAGACAGCCAAACGCAGGGGGAGCGGATATCAGAAACGCACCCGAGGCCTGCTGGAAGAACTGAACTGTCAGCCTGCATCCTACCAGCTGAGACAGTCTGGTGTTTGACACACACACTTGAAGTATAAAGTACACTTTGGTAGTATGCAGGAAGACGTACTGAAGTCTTCCTCGTAGTTGGTTGTGAGGACATCAGAGGCTCAGCGACTTTACACAAAACCTCGACTCACGAGTGAAAAATAATGCTAAACAAAAGAAATTCAATTCATAAAATCCTAAATCAATTTAAATTAGAGCTCAATTCTCGTCTAAAATTGAGTTTGTTATTATGGTACTTTTACTACAATAGAGTATTTTTGCACTGTGGTATTTGTATTTTGACTGTAACAGAGTATTTCTACACTGTGGTATTAGTACTTTCACTGCAGTAAATGATCTGAATACTTTCTTCCGCACTGCGTTCAGATGAAATGAACTAATCTGCTGAAACAGTGCTGATTAGAAACAGGAGCCATGATGTCGTAAAATAAATATTCGATTACTCGTTGCTAACAAAAGACACAAAGTTTGATCGTAGTCTTCAGTCTCGATCTAAGTGTTTACATTTTAATTCAAAATATGAAACTATTTCCTGAACTCTAGTCGCTGGCTGGCCTCTGTATGTTTCCACTGTGCATGTTAGCATGCAGTGCTGAAACATGTCTTAAACATGTGATTGAAAACATAACAATGTTTAATACATGTTAGAACTGTAACACCGTCACAGCGACATCTCTAAAGCATGTCGCTGCTATCTGAATATACTCACGCTCCTCATTCATTAGCTCACAGACGCTCCGGCTCTCTGAGTTATTCGAGAAGTGTTTCTGATGAAGTAACTAAAAAGAAAAACGTACGAAGAGAAACTGGCTGCTTCTTGGATCGGCTTATCTGCACCCTCTGTGTTCTCAGCGTGTTGTGTTCCTGCTGTTTTTACCATAATGTTCATGTGAGTGTTGTGTTTCTAATCTCAATGGATTTACACTGTGGTATTAGTACATTTGTGGTGTTTTGCTTCGTACTGTTGGTGATGATCACAGATTTATTTATTTATTTATTTTCCACAGTGGCAAAGTTTTTGAAAAAACGTGTATATTTCTAGTTATATATAGAGTTATATATTTCTAGTTATATATAGAGTTATATATTTCTAGTTATATATAGAGTTATATATTTCTAGTTATATATAGAGTTATATATTTCTAGTTATATATAGAGTTATATATTTCGGTTCGGTTCGGTACAGACGGTTCATCCAATCACCTGCCACGTATGTTTTTTGAAAGTACCTTCCCTTTTTCCAAACAGTTTCTAAAGACGGCTTCTCAGATGGTTCTGTGTAACAAATTATCTGCAGTTTTTTTCACCGGGAAAATGAAATAATATCTGAACGAACAGACTTCAACGGAGGACGAATGAAAGACGGCAAAAAAAGGTTAAAAAATGTCTGAAAATACCTGGAGAGCATTATCAACGAGCGCTCTGCCTTTAGAACCATCATTGGAAACTGTTTGTAAAAGGGCGGGCACTTAAAAAAACAACAACGTACATGGCAGGTGATTGGATGGAACCATCTGTCAATCAAACTATTACTGAAGCCACTCAGGAAAAAAGAGCAAAAACATCTTTTCAGTGTCGATCTTTGCTCTTCTTTCAATGAAGAAATACTCTCCAGTTCTGATTTAACGGATGCTGTTGCAGCATCTCCCCTATTCTTCTACATGCACAGTATACATTCGATCGATACAAACTCTTTCTGGAACAATAGAGAACCTACGGAAGTGAGACTGTACGATTTATATTGTTTCTGGGTGTATTGTTCCTTTAAAGCAGTTCGATTGGTGAACTTTAATTCAGTCTAGCTGCTCGTTTTTCATAGATTTAATTCCACAAAATATCATTCATTTGAATTATTTAGAATCTTCTAAATGAGGGTTCACAGCCACGATAACAAATTCACGTGAACATTATTGACCCCTGTCTGCGTCCCCCCCCGGCGGTCCGGCAGGCCTGAAGACCATCGTGGGCGCTCTGATCCAGTCGGTGAAGAAGCTCGCCGACGTGATGATCCTCACCGTCTTCTGTCTGAGTGTCTTCGCCCTCATCGGCCTGCAGCTCTTCATGGGGAACCTGCGGCAGAAGTGCGTCCGCAACACGGCGCACTGCCTCAACGGCAGCCTGCCGGCCAACACCACCACCTTCTACTGCAACAACAAGACCTGGAACTCCCTGAAGGACTTCGTCGACGACGAGGGTGAGAACCTCACTGCTGCTTTGGTTGTGATCAGCTGCTAGAGTGAGCTGCTATTCCAAGATTTAATCCAGAACTCACCCGAGGGTTCTACAGAGAACCCCTTTGTATTCCAAGGTGTCTATCTAGAACTCACCAAACACTTCATATTCTAAGGGTTTCATCTAGAACCCTAAAAGGCAGGCGCTGATGTGGTGCAGCTCAACCCACAACAATCCTGGTTCAGTCACAGTCTTAGAGAGACCGTACCTGTAACCAGCGTAGCATTAAAGCATGGTGGAATTAGCAAGCTAGCTAACTCGCCCGCTAGTTAGCTTGTTAATTCCACCATGCTTTAATGCTACGCTGGTCACAGAAAAGTAGCCGAACAAACAATCATCCGGCGATGTGGGTGAACCAAAACCTCCTCTCAGTGAGTTCGTGACTCGCCGTAAGTCTGTTTGGTTTACACGGAAGTTAGCCCGCTACGACGGTCGCTACGGCAATGCTACACATTTAAATGGCGGCCGCTGTGACCGTCCTGCTACATTAATATTTTTGTGCGTTTTATATTTTTTCCAATCTTTATGGTCAGTATTCTCCCGTACTCAAGTTACGTTGTTTACGTGTTACTTCAGGTTTTAAGCCCAACCGTGATGTTTACCACGTGTTAAAGAGACGGCAAAGCTTCTGACCAAATGTCCGTTTTTGACACGTTGGGATGAGAATGTGTTGAGGAGCCTGTGGAACTTTGATAAATAACCTTTGAAGCTCAAATGTAAAAGCAGATATTTTTATTTTCTCCCAATTATTCAGGTCAGGAGCAGTGAGAGTAGAGTAACAGTCCAACAACAACAGAGGGAACGCCGTTAAAAACTCCCTCGTTATCAGAAAACACGCGCAATCATGTAAAGAATCCGTCTCTCAAAGGGAGACACCGCCGAAAATAAAGGCAGCTCTGAGCTTACAGTAACAGGGTTTCGTCGGGACATGCTGCTCCTTTGCTAATGTACCTTCTATTCATTCATTTCCAGTTGGCTTCGCCATCCATCTCATCAAACAAATGTCCCCCGCAGGCTCCCGTATCGACCCCTAAAAGCCGCCGTGAAACCCGAGAGCTGGGAAACGCTCCCGTCCCGTTGGGCTGATCTGAAAACGGCCCTCAGTGGGAGATCAATGTTCTCCATGCTTAAACATTTCCCATCATGCTCGTTGTTTGTTCCGTCTGGTCAGAGTCCGGCGCTTCTTTGTTGGAGGGTTCAGTAAGTGAAAATCAACAGACAACATGGAGAGTTTCCCCTCTGATGAGCAGATAGAGCTGATGTATTGAAGGGAAACACTACAGGTGAATGAGATTAACTGATGCATATCAACATGAAACTTCACCAGCTGATTACTTTGTCTTTCGTGAAGCTGCAGCTGCAGGTCAGGACTGTGAGTAGAGCGTTCCTCTCAACGACTGGTCTCAGTGCGTCGAGGCGTCACGGCTACTTTCAGCTGCTGAACAAAAAGAAGCACTTCAGACTTCACAAAGTTTTTTATGTGTTGGTGAGCGGTGGGGGGGGGGGGGGGGGGGTCCTTCCAGATGCACTCGATAACTAATGAACGTCTGCACTGCTGAAGAGCTTAAGTGCCTTCTGGTGCAGCAGCGGTCAGACGCGGTCAACAAACACCGGTTTGGTTTGTCAATAAAGCAGAGAAGAAGAAGAAGAAGAAGAAGAAGAAGAAGAAGAAGAAGTAGAAGAAGTAGAAGTATAAGAAGAAGAAGAAGTAGAAGAAGAAGAAGAAGAAGTAGAAGAAGAAGAAGTAGAAGAAGTAGAAGTAGAAGAAGAAGAAGTAGAAGAAGAAGAAGAAGAAGTAGAAGAAGAAGAAGAAGAAGTAGAAGTAGAAGAAGAAGAAGAAGAAGAAGTAGAAGAAGAAGTAGAAGTAGAAGAAGAAGAAGAAGAAGTAGAAGAAGAAGTAGAAGTAGAAGAAGTAGAAGAAGAAGAAGAAGAAGAAGAAGTAGAAGAAGTAGAAGAAGAAGAAGAAGAAGAAGAAGAAGAAGAAGAAGAAGAAGTAGAAGAAGAAGTAGAAGTAGAAGAAGTAGAACAAGTAGAAGAAGAAGTAGAAGAAGAAGTAGAAGAAGAAGAAGAAGAAGTAGAAGTAGAAGAAGAAGAAGTAGAAGTAGAAGAAGTAGAAGAAGTAGAAGAAGAAGAAGAAGAAGTAGAAGAAGAAGTAGAAGAAGAAGAAGAAGAAGTAGAAGAAGAAGAAGAAGTAGAAGAAGAAGAAGAAGAAGTAGAATAAGAAGAAGTAGAAGAAGAAGACTTTGAAATGTTAAAATGCTTTGTGGCTCTTTGACAAGCTGAGGTTTGACTGAAAAGTGTTGCGTGATCGTAGAGCCGATCGTTTGATTGCTGGGCTCAATTCATTCATGTCGTCTTTATCCAAACTCTTCCACTGCTGGACGTTGAGTGTCAAACATCTGGATCTATAGAGCTGCTGAATCCTAAACCACAACGCGACTCGAGGAGCTCTAGTTTTCTACCCGCCGACGTGCATTAAAAGCTTCTGAAACTCGTGTCGGATACTTTAGTGTACGTGGGGCGGAGAAGTACTTTAAGAGTGTTTTAATGTACTTGGAGACGGTCTGTGGTCGGATTTAAAGTGTTGAATAAATGCTCAGCAAACGGTTGTTCCCGTTAATGGTTCAGTGTTTATGGCTTTCAGCGGACAGACCAAAACACATCGCTGAGGTTAGTGAGTCTATTGATCCTGCAGTAACACGGGCAGGCACACTGAGCTGAACACTAAAAGCAGGAAGGGCTACCTGAACTCATTCAATTTAGAGGTTTCGGTGTAACTTTGACGGTAGAATATAATATAATTATGTCTTCCTCTGTCATCAAATGCTATACAGCTGTTTAAACTTGAACTACCTTGGACCAAATATAAGGTCAGCGCTGATGTTGCAAACAGCGCTGATGTTGCAAACAGCGCTGACTTTACTCCTCCATATCTTTATAGCTTTTTGATGCTATATTAATGCGCTGAATATCTTATATTGCACCTTTTACATTTAAGTGAATATTTGTACAAAAACAAGTGCCCAAACAGAAAGATATTACAAGGCTAAAGCAATTAAAGAGTGTTAACTGGTCCGTCAGACGCCCATCACTCAGTGGGTTTGAGGTTCGGGTCGGTGGTTCACCGGCCAACAAACATCCAACAGTCGCTCAATTTGTATTTTGTGTCAATAAAGTGAAGAAAAAGAAGTCGCAGACTTAATTGACGGTGATTCTGTCCTTTATCTGACTTTCCGGTGCCAAACAAATGAGATGCTGGCATGTTGTGTTTGTTGTAACAGGGAGTTCAGTGTGTGTGTCTTGTGACTCTTTCTTCAGGAACACTGTTAAGTTTCTACTGAACATGTCTTAATGGTTTAGTCCCAGTGTTTGTGTCCCCTGCTGTCCTTTTACATTCAGACGTTCATCTTGTTGTCAGGTCCTGCACACCTACACATCTGTTCTTAGTCGTCTTGGACCGGTGCTAAGTTATGTTATATGATGAAAGTATAAATTAAAACCAACAGGAGGGTCGAGGAGAGCTACCGCACACAGTCCTGAGCTCTAATTAGGCAAAATAAGTGAACTGAGCTCCGACTTCAGACTGAATCTAAAGTTTGTTCTTGTTTTTCTAGACAACTTCTACAAGGTGGAGGGAGCCAAGGATGCCTTGATCTGTGGGAGCAGCAGCGACGCAGGGTGAGTGGAACGTCTTCATCACCGGAAAGTTAAAACACATGACTCAGAAGCCGGGACAGTGAGGAGGCGGAGCTGTTGATGTTGGAGCTGGACACGCCTCCCAGCTGGGGGCGGAGCTTGTTGTGTGTTTTGAGCGAGAGATGCTGAAATGTGTGGCAGTTGTTGAGCGGTTTTGTTGTCAGGAAGTCAAACTCAGGACGATCAGAGTTGATTGTGAATAGGACATGATGGTGGTCGTTTCAATGAATGGCACTTTGGGCTTTGACTTATTGTTGTTTTTAATGATTTAATGGGCCAGAGTTAGCCAAGAGTAAAACGTAAAACACAGTTCTTGGGTTCAATTGTTGAATTGTGCTGGCAGCCTTCAGGCCTGTTGGTGTTCATAACATCCTGGTGCTTTGCCTGTTGGGTCTCATTGGGGTCGTTCTGCAGACTGAACCTTTCTAACCATCAGGTGAAAACCCTCACCCAGCCCAGAGCTCACTGCCAGCTTTAGTCTGACATCCAGCAGATAGAGATCTCTGCAGCCTCAGCTTCACATTATCTGAGACGTGTGAAAAGCTCTTGTGTTATCGTGCAGCGTTCAGGCTTCGATTCATACCAGTCTAAGAAGTTGAGTTTTTCTTTGGAGCGGTGATGAAATGTAAACAGAACACAGATGGAAACAGATCGGCCTTCATTTGGTTTCATCTGTCAGACATAAAACCAAATCAACAGCAGCGTGAGTCTGCAGGCCTGTAAATACTTTCCTCCTCTGGAGGCTGAAATAAACGTTCTGGTTCAGAGCGGAGAAGAAGTGTTGGAGGAGGAGGAGGACCATTGACTCCATGAGCCATGAAGGAGCTTTAGTTTGTTCAAGCCACGCCTGCAGGATTGAATGCATCGTGTACCGCGTGTACCGTGTTCTGCCATGTTGGGTGTACTGCTGTGTTGCGTGTACCGCGTGTACTGCTGTGTACTGCTGTGTACTGTGTGTACCGTGTGTACCGCGTGTACTGCGTGTACTGTGTTCTGCCGTGTTGGGTGTACTGCTGTGTTGTGTGTACCGCGTGTACTGCTGTGTACTGTGTGTACCGCGTGTACTGTGTTCTGCCGTGTTGGGTGTACTGCTGTGTTGCGTGTACCGCGTGTACTGCTGTGTACTGTGTGTACCGCGTGTACTGCGTGTACTGCGTGTACTGTGTTCTGCCGTGTTGGGTGTACCGCGTGTACTGCTGTGTACTGTGTGTACCGCGTGTACTGCTGTGTACTGTGTGTACCGCGTGTACTGCGTGTACTGTGTTCTGCCGTGTTGGGTGTACCGTGTGTACTGCTGTGTACTGTGTGTACCGCGTGTACTGCGTGTACTGTGTGTACCGCGTGTACTGCTGTGTACTGTGTGTACCGCGTGTACTGCGTGTACCGCGTGTACACATATCAACTACAAAGAGACACATCAACCACAAAGAGACACATATCAACCACAAATAGACACATATCAACCACAAAGAGACACATATCAACTACAAAGAGACACATATCAACTACAAAGAGACACATACCAACTACAAAGAGACACATATCAACCACAAAGATACACATATCAACCACAAAGATACACATATCAACTACAAAGAGACACATATCAACTACAAAGAGACACATATCAACGACAAAGATACATAAATCAACCACAAAGATACACATATCAACCGCAAAGAGACACATATCAACCACAAATAGACACATATCAACCACAAAGAGACACATATCAACCACAAAGAGACACATATCAACCACAAATAGACACATATCAACCACAAAGAGACACATATCAACTACAAAGAGACACATATCAACTACAAAGAGACACATATCAACCACAAAGAGACACATATCAACCACAAATAGACACATATCAACCACAAAGAGACACATATCAACTACAAAGAGACACATATCAACTACAAAGAGACACATATCAACCACAAAGAGACACACATCAACCACAAAGAGACACATATCAACCACAAAGAGACACATATCAACCACAAATAGACACATATCAACCACAAAGAGACACATATCAACTACAAAGAGACACATATCAACTACAAAGAGACACATATCAACGACAAAGATACATAAATCAACCACAAAGATACACATATCAACCGCAAAGAGACGCATATCAACCGCAAAGAGACACATATCAACCGCAAAGACACATATCAACCACAAAGAGACACATATCAACTCCAAAGAGACACATATCAACTGCAAAGAGTCACATATCAACTACAAAGAGACACATATCAACTACAAAGAGACACATATCAACTACAAAGAGACACATATCAACTACAAAGAGACACATATCAACTACAAAGAGACACATATCAACGACAAAGAGACATAAATCAACCACAAAGAGATACATATCAACCACAAAGAGACACATATCAACCACAAAGAGACACATATCAACTACAAAGAGACACATATCAACTACAAAGAGACACATATAAACTACAAAGAGACACATATCAACGACAAAGAGACACAAATCAACCACAAAGAGACACATATCAACCGCAAAGAGACACATATCAACCGCAAAGAGACACATATCAACTACAAAGAGACACATATCAACTGCAAAGAGTCACATATCAACTACAAAGAGACACATATCAACTACAAAGAGACACATCAACCACAAAGAGACACATAACTACAAAGAGACAAATCAACCACAAAGGGACACATATCAACTACAAAGAGACAAATCAACCACAAAGGGACACATATCAACTACAAAGAGACAAATCAACCACAAAGGGACACATATCAACTACAAAGAGATTCAAAATGAACACAAAGGGACACATATCAACTACAAAGAGATTCAAAATGAACACACAGGAACATAAAGCAAGTACAAAGAGAAACAAATAAACTAAGGATTCACAAATAGACTACAATGAGCTCATAACAACCACAAAGAGACAAATCAACCACAAAGAGACACAAATACACTACAAGGAGACACAAAACAACCACAAAGAGACACAAAGTAACTATAAAGAGACACAAAAACACTGAACACAAATGGACTACAAATAGACCTAAACTACGACAGACATAAAGACTCCAAACAAAGAGACACACAAAGACGAACCACAAAGAGACACAAAGTACTACAAAGAGACACAAATGGACTACAAAGAGACAAAACAACCACAGAGAGATGCGTAGTGACTACAAAGAGAGACTCAACCACTATACGTCTGTGTGTCTCATGTAGGAGGTGGTGGGACCTTTTTAAGTGACATCACAGGGTTTCCCTGTGGATATCGGATATTATTTAGTCTGACGTGCTCCTTACTGAAGGTAAAAGTATGCAGGATGTTTTTACTTGTAGTGGTATTAGTACTTCTACTTCTTCCAACACTGGACGCTACAAACCAAAATCGCTGAGTACTGCAGTTATGTTTGTGTCCTGGTTGAGTTTCCTGCGTCGGCTGGAAGTTGATTTACCGAATCAACGGCAGAAGATGAAGAGGCTGAGAGCAGCGCCGTGACAGGCAGACTGTGTTATCACTTAATGGCGGCCCATCGCTCACTACAGGTATTCCTGCCTTTTGTTTCTGCTGCGTCATGTCCTCGGCGTGTCGGCAGCATCTGTCTGCATTTGGCCGTGTGAGGCTCAGGGGGCGGAGCTACGAAGCAAACAAACATCTGAGATAAGGAACAGAGACGGACGGTTGAGTGAGGAAATGGATGCTGAAGGATGATGAGTGCATCTGCAGAGGCTCGTTGGATTCATCAGCTTCTGTTAAGTGCCTGAACCCACAGAGGACTGTCGATCACGCTGTCGTCTCGAGGCCCAAACACAACTTGTCCTAATTCAAAGTCCGCATTTATCTAACGATGAATCGACCGTTTAGTTTTGTAATTTGTGGTTCATTTATTAAAACAATGCCCACTTGAAAATGAACTCAGACTTTTGCTCTAGCTAGGCTAGCTCTAGCTAGGCTAGCTCTAGCTAGCAAGCCAGTTCCTGAGATAATCGGCCGACAGTTTGATCTTTGCAGTCATTTTCTAGCGAGAGTTAAAAGGTTATATCACACAAGACCACCAGAAACCGCAACAGTCCCGTCTGATTGTGGACCTAAACGGGCCCCCTTTGGACACATTTGATCCAGTGGCGCTTGTGAGAACCTGGATTTAAAATAGGACATTTTGTCTCCTCTTCAGGGGGGGACAGATAGACGGACCCCCCAGTTTGTCACTGCGCACTCGCACACTGGTTTCATCCTCACATATCACCTCAAACCCACGTCTGTAGTTTCCATCTCTGGCTCAGTCAGAATGATTCTGCTTCACTTCAGACAGAGAAACGCTGAGTCGTTCTTCAGTGAGAAGACGAGCCTCTGATGAGTCTCAAAGTCAGTGTGCTGGGAAATGCAATAAGTTTAAATTCAGACCGAGTATTTACGGTGAATAGAGTCCGTCATGTGACCCCCCCGTGTTCTGCCGACATGCCTGCGACACGTGGACCACGCGACGAGCATCGCAGCAACGGCACGGAATGACAGGCGGCCTCGTTAAGGATGCTAATGAGCCGTCCGTCGTTAGGGGAGCCGGTCGGCAAGCAAGGCATGTGACCCCCCCCCCCCCCCCCCTGATCCACCAGGACAGAAGCCCGTGAAGAGTCCTGCTCCCAGTTTGTAGCATTTCATCGTCATTGTTACATTTGTTCCAGTCACAGAATTATTTAAGCCAAACATTTTCCTGAAAAATAAACACAAGCACTCTGTTACACACACAAAATAAATGAAATGCATAAAAGCAGCAGACATGTGTTTGAAGACGAGTCCAACAATCCCTCAAAGACATTTCAGTTATAAACGCTCCCTCCAGTGTTCAGATTCTAACTGGTTTCTCGTCCTCGAGTCAAAGAGAACGAAGAGTCACCTTTTGGTTAGAAATCGCTGCACATGTTTTCAAGACATTTGAAGTCTTCGGGGGTTCGGGGGATGCATTCAATGGCCCACGCTGTTGTTTAACTTTACTTTCCACTAAATGAGCAGCTCATTCCTGTGGCTGTTGGGTAATCACCGGCATCTTGTCTGTGGTATTGATCCTGGATCTCTTCGGTCTGGGAGCAGCCGGCCCAGACGTCCTTCAGCTCCTCCTCCTCAGACCAGATGGGATATTTTAACACCGGTGTGTTCTGGGTCGCATCCCAGGCAGACGCGACCGGAAGAAACCCTCCACGGGGGAGGAGGCGGGGAGTCCAGGTTCAGGTGGAGCTGGCTGCCTTTTTGAAGGAGCAGCAATCTGCTCCGAGTTCCTCGGCTTGTTTCTCAGCGAAGGGAACGGGTTTTGTCTTGTTGTTTGTGTGAGCTCAGTCTCTTCTCAAACGCTCGTGACTCTGAAGGTTCTTCTCCAGGTCCAGCTACTAGAAAGACAAACTTAAGTGAATGCAGAACATCATTCTTCATGCATCGATCAATAGATTTTGGTCTATTTAGCTTCTATCAGGTTTTTTTCTGACTATTTGAGAGAAAACATTTATTTGACTACTTTGTCTGTTTGTGTCACCAAAAGTCACCATTACATAATGCCTCATTTTCATATTTAAACATTACATTTCAGAGAACTTGTAATACAACAAATAATCATGACAGCGTCAGCAATGAGCTGGTGAACTTTCATCTTGATATCTGTTCGTTCAGCTCAAGATTTCATCGTCGTTGATCGTTACATTTCTGTACTGTTGACGTCGACGCTAACTTAGCATGTTGCTAACAAAAGTGTGTAGCGTTTTCTGCCCAACATTGATCTATTGATTGATTAGTTGTTGATAAAAAACTTTTTTTTAATCTCCGGCGCTCAAAGTCATCGCCGCCTCCGGCTCGCCGCTGAGGAGCTCCATCACAACAATGTGATGATCGTGATGCCGATTAAAGAAATAACGGGACCGCGTTCAGAGCAGGTGGAGGAGCGGCTTCCTGTCAGAAGGACTCGGCTGTCATCGCTGCAGTTACAGAGAAATATGGCGACTCTGCCAAGAGGGTTCGACTTTCCTGGAAATACACACTGCGTCACATGGCTGATATTCAGCATTCCATTAGCCTAGCATCCACTGCTGCTGGTAGCATGTCGATGCACTGCCCACTGCCTGTGTGTGTGTGTGTGCCTGTGTGTGTGTGTGTGTGCCTGTGTGTGCACGTCCCATTAAATGAGTTTAGAATTCATGTCTGTTTGCTCAGTTTCCTCTGCTGCTGGTAGCCACAATGTCGATGCACAACAGTGTGTGTGTGTGAGTGTGTGAACTTTAAATGTGTGCACGTGCACATTACACACGCATACACACACTCCCCCCCCCCCCCCCCCCCTTCCTGTTATATATGGTGCAGTGGCGGCTGGTGGAACATGTTCTAGGTAGAGCCATCCTATCAATTTCAGCAAACAGCCCAGTATGATTTAATGCAAAAGAAATGTATCAAACACGCATTATTACTTGGCAGTTAAATATTTAACATGTATTCCAACACGAAAACAATCAGTAAATAACACTTATATAATATAATATAACATGTTCATTTATTGAGATGCCCTATGGACCTTGTTATAGGAGGTAAAGATCAGGAGAAGTAAACATGAAGTGTAATTATGAATACTGATGTTAAATGAAGCTATGATGAGTTTTCACTGTTAATTTAACATCTCTATTACATGTTGATGCCTCCATGACCAAGTTAAGCAGATGAGACTGAGGACAATATGTAGAAGAAAAGATGTTCACTTTGTCTAATATGTAGCTTGACAGAGTTCTCATGTTTCCTTACCTCCTCATCCCTCACTCCCTACCCTGGTGTTCTCATGTTTCCTTACCTCCTCATCCCTCACTCCCTACCCTGGTGTTCTCATGTTTCCTTACCTCCTCATCCCTCACTCCCTACCCTGGTGTTCTCATGTTTCCTTACCTCCTCATCACTCACTCCCTACCCTGGTGTTCTCATGTTTCCTTACCTCATCATCCCTCACTCCCTACCCTGGTGTTCTCATGTTTCCTTACCTCCTCATCCCTCACTCCCTACCCTGGTGTTCTCATGTTTCCTTACCGCCTCATCCCTCACTCCCTACCCTGGTGTTCTCATGTTTCCTTACCTCCTCATCCCTCACTCCCTACCCTGGTGTTCTCATGTTTCCTTACCTCCTCATCCCTCACTCCCTACCCTGGTGTTCTCATGTTTCCTTACCTCCTCATCCCTCACTCCCTACCCTGGTGTTCTCATGTTTCCTTACCTCCTCATCCCTCACTCCCTACCCTGGTGTTCTCATGTTTCCTTACCTCCTCATCCCTCACTCCCTACCCTGGTGTTCTCATGTTTCCTTACCTCCTCATCCCTCACTCCCTACCCTGGTGTTCTCATGTTTCCTTACCTCCTCATCCCTCACTCCCTACCCTGGTGTTCTCATGTTTCCTTACCTCCTCATCCCTCACTCCCTACCCTGGTGTTCTCATGTTTCCTTACCTCCTCATCCCTCACTCCCTACCCTGGTGTTCTCATGTTTCCTTACCTCCTCATCCCTCACTCCCTACCCTGGTGTTCTCATGTTTCCTTACCTCCTCATCCCTCACTCCCTACCCTGGTGTTCTCATGTTTCCTTACCTCCTCATCACTCACTCCCTACCCTGGTGTTCTCATGTTTCCTTACCTCCTCATCCCTCACTCCCTACCCTGGTGTTCTCATGTTTCCTTACCTCCTCATCCCTCACTCCCTACCCTGGTGTTCTCATGTTTCCTTACCGCCTCATCCCTCACTCCCTACCCTGGTGTTCTCATGTTTCCTTACCTCCTCATCCCTCACTCCCTACCCTGGTGTTCTCATGTTTCCTTACCTCCTCATCCCTCACTCCCTACCCTGGTGTTCTCATGTTTCCTTACCTCCTCATCCCTCACTCCCTACCCTGGTGTTCTCATGTTTCCTTACCTCCTCATCCCTCACTCCCTACCCTGGTGTTCTCATGTTTCCTTACCTCCTCATCCCTCACTCCCTACCCTGGTGTTCTCATGTTTCCTTACCTCCTCATCCCTCACTCCCTACCCTGGTGTTCTCATGTTTCCTTACCTCCTCATCCCTCACTCCCTACCCTGGTGTTCTCATGTTTCCTTACCTCCTCATCCCTCACTCCCTACCCTGGTGTTCTCATGTTTCCTTACCTCCTCATCCCTCACTCCCTACCCTGGTGTTCTCATGTTTCCTTACCTCCTCATCCCTCACTCCCTACCCTGGTGTTCTCATGTTTCCTTACCTCCTCATCCCTCACTCCCTACCCTGGTGTTCTCATGTTTCCTTACCTCCTCATCCCTCACTCCCTACCCTGGTGTTCTCATGTTTCCTTACCTCCTCATCCCTCACTCCCTACCCTGGTGTTCTCATGTTTCCTTACCTCCTCATCCCTCACTCCCTACCCTGGTGTTCTCATGTTTCCTTACCTCCTCATCCCTCACTCCCTACCCTGGTGTTCTCATGTTTCCTTACCTCCTCATCCCTCACTCCCTACCCTGGTGTTCTCATGTTTCCTTACCTCCTCATCCCTCACTCCCTACCCTGGTGTTCTCATGTTTCCTTACCTCCTCATCCCTCACTCCCTACCCTGGTGTTCTCATGTTTCCTTACCTCCTCATCCCTCACTCCCTAACTGTCCGTGCTGGATCGTCCCCGTTGTTTTAAAAAGCTAAATAAATGATTAGCATGACGTCATGCAGCTAGCTAACCTGTCTGGTGTTCAGCTAGTACAGAAGCTTCATGTGCTGCTTCCCTTTCCCGCCAGTCTGCTGTCTGATTGTGAGGTCAGGCTGATCTGATATCAGCTCTTTGGCTGCAGAATCTCCTCAAAGTTCTCCTCTCAAACGGGTCTTGGAGGAGGAGCGCTCGCCTGTAGAGACTTCTCCTGACGAGAACGCGCAGCGAGGGGGTCTGATCGTTCTGGCATCAAGCTGAATCTATTTGAGGGCGCTGATTGGCTAAATTGTATGTCACTCATTTATATCTTGAATCAGCAATTGGCTAAACTGCTTCATAGACCCGCCTCTTTTGGGCCAAAACGATCAGGCCCCCCAAGCTGCGCGTTCTCAGAGTGTCGAGCACACAGACAGAGAGCACGAGCAGAGAGCACACAGGAGGAGAGCACGAGCAGGAAAAGCATAGATTTTGTGCAGATATCATATTTTACACACATTACTGGGTACATTCCATAGTTCAGAAACACAAATATTGACAATTTGTATGATTAATAATGAATGAATAATTTATGATTATTATAATTTTTTATTTATTTTGTGTGTGTGTGTGTCCGAGTGTGTGTGTCCGTGTGTGTGTCCATGTGTGTGTGTGAGAGTCGTGTGAGAGTGTGTGTGTCCGTGTGTGTGTGAGTGCGAGAGTGTGTGTGTGTGTTTAGTTTGAGTTATGAGCTCTCCTGGAGGCTTTGAATGTGACATCTGTCCAATGTTCAGCCAAAGACACAAAGGAGGTTTCCACCACCTAAACTCCAGACCACAGGGAGGTGTGTGTGTGTGTGTGTGTGTGTGTGTGTGTGTGTGTGTGTGTGTGTGTGTGTGTGTGTGTGTGTGTTGGTAACAGACAGCTCTAAAGCACTTGTGATCCTTTTGTTTCAGCCTTGATGCTGAAACACCAAAGGAAGAAAACTAATTATTTCCTGTCGTCCCTCTTTATTTCTGCCCAGTAGAAAACTGTTCAGGCTTTAAAAGACACAAAAACCACAAACACACTCAGGTGTGAATGTTCTGCATCAGTGATGTGAATTTGTTGCAACACTTCTGACGCTGGCAGAGGATCCTCTCCTGTCTGACATCGACTGTTTTAAAATGTAAAGCCAGTTTCCTTTGAGCTCCCTCTGGTAAACGGTGTCTGTCTGGGGCTTTTATTGTGAAAAGGCAATAAAACAGACGGAGTAGATGTCGTCTTTGTCGAGGTTGAAAGGACTAATGAAGTTTACGGAGCCTCCGTGTTGTTGAACACTATAGTGTACATTTTAAATACAAACAAACAAACTTTTACGATCTTTTCCTAAACCACTTTTTTGACGCGTAATATTCGGGTTCTGAGTGAAAGTATTCATGACAAAAACAGTTATATTGAAAAATATATATTAACAAGTAGATGATTCACGTGAAAACGACGCGTTCACAGCTTGGCATTACTGCGACTACTGCTAGTACTCGACTGTACTAGTATTCTACTGAAAGACTTTTCTGTGAAGTGTTCGATCGCTGAGCTTCTTGACACCTTGTCATGATTATTTGTCGACGGAGAGTCGGAGAAATGAACAGGATGGAATGAAACACTGCTGTCGGAGCAGAGGACGGATGAAATGAACAGTATTGATCCCTGAGGGAGGAGTCAGGTCACAGAGGTGTGGGCTGCAGAACAACACAGATTCAACTACAAAACTCTCCGACGGACTTGAATAAAAGACACTTTTCTTCTTCTGAGAAATGACCCAAAAGAGGACGAGTGACACCTGAGCTGAACACAAATAAACTTGACTGTATTTGAACCGACCGGCTGGAGGAAAAACAACATCGGAGTCGACACTCTGACCTTCTCTTCCTGCCGACGTCCAACTTCCTCAGACAGGATAATGTCCACCATCTTGATCATGACCCCCCCCCCCCCCCCGCCCCCCCCAGTATGTCATCGGAGCTGACGGGCCGAACCCTCCCACCACACACACACACACACACACACACACACACACACAGAATCATGGGTAACCAGAGGACAGATCAGAGAAGACAGAGGGAGCAGCTCAGTGAACTGAGGAAGAAGAAATCTGATTTTTGAACTATTAGTTGATTTAATTCAGACAAACATTCCAACAAATATTGTTCAGTCAGCGAGGAGACACTTCGTTGCTTGTGGGAAACGACAATGTCAATGTTGATGTTTTTGTTATGTAATTGCGTACTTCTCCACTTATTTTAACTAAAACAATGATATTTTCTTAAACTTAACTTAACGATCTTTTCCAAACACTGTCTATTTTACGATCTTTTCCTGATCCTAAGTATTTCACGATCTTTTTTAAACCTAACTAAGTATGTCACGATCTTTTCCTGAACCTAACTAAGTATGTCACGATATTTTCCTGAACCTAACTAAGTATTTTACGATCTTTTCCTGAACCTAACTAAGTATTTCACGATCTTTTCCTGAACCTTACTAACTATTTTACGATATTTTCCTGATCCTAAGTATTTCACGATCTTTTTTAAACCTAACTAAGTATTTCACGATCTTTTCCTGAACCTAACTAAGTATGTCACGATATTTTCCTGAACCTAACTAAGTATGTCACGATCTTTTCCTGAACCTAAGTATGTCACGATCTTTTCCTGAACCTAACTAAGTATGTCACGATCTTTTCCTGAACCTAAGTATGTCACGATCTTTTCCTGAACCTAACTAAGTATGTCACGATCTTTTCCTGAACCTAACTAAGTATTTTACGATCTTTTCCTGAACCTAACTAAGTATTTCACGATCTTTTCCTGAACCGTACTAACTATTTTACGATCTTTTCCTGATCCTAAGTATTTCACGATCTTTTTTAAACCTAACTAAGTATTTCACGATCTTTTCCTGAACCTAACTAAGTATGTCACAATCTTTTCCTGAACATAACTAAGTAAAAGAAACCTTTCACATGTACCCTGAGTCAGAATATTTTACCTAAAACAATGAATGTTGAGCCGGGTCCTGGACCAGTGAACACTTCTGTTTTAAATCCTGAGAGCAGGAACATAATTAATGTCTGGAGGTTGAATCAGAATGGTTAAAATGGAAACGCAACCAGCTGATTAAGTTTAAAAGAGCTAAGAATCTGTCCTCCTCTTTTCACTTTAGTTTCTTTTGTTAAACTAAATGAATCGGCTACTTTCTAACTGAGAAAACAGCGATTTTATTCACAAGCCCTAAGTGAGCAAAACAGCCAACCTCCCAAATGTCCCTCGTGGGCTTCCATGCCAACCAGAGCCCCTCGCTGTGACTGTGTGTTCAGGTGTTAGTAAACAGTCCGGCTGCAGTAAATTATGGAGTCTGCATGAAAGATTAAACGCGACAGAGTCCACCCCGGAGACCTCACAGGAAGTGGTCTCGGAGAAATTAATATTTATTGAGTGGTTGACACTGTTGACACGTGGGAGCAGACGGTCGCTGATCAATGTCGTCTCACGCTTGGCCGAGAGATTCGACTGCCGAGGAGAGACTCGGACGGACGGAAAGAAAGAAATACAGAAAAGTCAACGTCGAAGCTGAGTTATACGATGGGTTCATACGTTAGAGACAGGACGTAGAAAGACATAAGTAAGGGCTCTCAGAGTTAACCACCCTGTTGCCTCTGGAAAAAGTGCTGCAGTTTCATTTAGATCAGAGGACCCGACCCAGAGGCTACAAGACGTTCAGATATCTGCAGAAATACTACGTCGTTATTTTCCCCATCCCCACCACCCATCACCCGGGTCACTCTGGGAAAGGAGAGAGTTCAGCCACTCGGCAGAAGTTTGGTTCTAGACCGGAGACTGTTTTAAAGAAGTGGACGTAGTCGTCGTGTTGCATTCATCGGTTTGTGGAATGCATTGAGTTTGGCGTTTTGGGCGTTTCCATCTACATTTTTTTGCGTCGCCATTTTTTCTTTTGCAACCAGAAGTGACAGAGGGTGGAGCAAAGTAAAGCCAAACGCTGAATGAGACATTTTGAGGTGACCAAAACACGGACAACGCCGGGGTAGAGACCTGTCAATCACAGTAAGCCCCGCCCTAAAGCATCCCCTGCTTTATGGTCTGTGTGACTCTAAATGGACCATAATGTACTAAATGAACATCATGCTGTATTGAAGAAGACTTGAAACTAGAGATTGAGACATAAACTCATGTTTACAATGTTTACTGAGGGAATAAATCAAGAGAGAAGTATTCATTGTTTTCTGCAACCTTTCTGTAACATAAAGGAGCTCAGTAGTATGACTCTGATAGATTAAAATGTGTTCGACGAATACACTTCCATGAAGTCGTTCTATAATTCATCACATGATGTCTTTGGCGCTGAAGAGAACTGCTTTTACAAGAGTAAACGCTGTTGGTTGGTGAGTGCCACTTAAATTCAGCTTTTTGTGTTCGGTAATGTGAAGACACGGAAAACAACTACAAGGGCAAAAATAAAGAAATAAGGAAAGACCAACAGAGAAGTGAAAACAGTCAAATCTGAGATGGAAGGACAAAGAGAAGCAGAGAGAGAGAGTTCACATTATCTCTGAGGTTTTCTATTGATCGGCAGTCGGACAGACGGACGGATCCACAGCTGATGGATCCCACGGTGGTCTCCTCCGTCCCGCCGAGACGCCGTCCCCGACGTCCCCTCGGGCTCTATTCCTGTCGCGTCACGTTGTCCTCCCGCTGTAAATCATTTGGACGCAGCTCGGTGAGACGAACATGACTTCGCACTCTGCGCTCCTCTTGAGGAACGCAAACAGGTCTCCGACGAGGCTTCCTCACATACCGGCACACATCGCTGAGTAATGAGAACGAACTCCTTTCACAGGGATGTTAACCGGTGCTGAGGGAGGAAACCCCACGGCCTGATATTCAGGACATTCTAGGCCTTTTGACAATTATTATAAACAATCAACATAAATCATTGATCATTTATATCATAACTTGCAAAACATACAATTAGAAAGCTCTCCTCAAAGCCACAGACTCCATTGACAAAAACCAGTAATTACACCTCACTGATGATTGTAAAATGCAAAATAAAACTCTTTGTTCGTCTCTCCAGTGTTCCAACAATCACCGACTCTGGTTGCTGTAGAAGCGTGTCATTCGTAGTTTTAATGATGTATTACCAAACAACACAACCGAGAGTCTTAAAAACAGAGAGCAGCCTGGAAAGCCTGTTAGCGGCTGATGTACGAGTTATAAGCGGTTTTGTTGAGGATGAAGAGAGCCAAGGCAGTCCAGAGAAGGTTAAGTAGCCTTTATTCCCTTTGGCTTTTCATTTTAAAAAGTTAAATAGTGCCTGACACATCCCCCCCCCCCCTCGGACGAAAGAATCCCTCCTCAGCAACATTTAGACTTGGCCTTTTCCTTAATCACATGTGGACCAGCGCTGAACACTGAGAGCAGTGTAAGACTAAACACTGACTTTCA
>NC_136653.1:21043046-21050546 GCF_949748355.1 Melanostigma gelatinosum
TCCCAGGTGAGAGGACGGGAGGAGGCCGGGAAGCGTGGAGGCTGAGGGAGCGAATGAGAAGAGAGTAGAGTCACGAGATCAAAAGAAACGAGATGAAACGAGATAAACGAGATAAACGAGATGAGACGAGATGAAACGAGATAAACGAGATAAATGAGATAAACGAGATGAAACGAGATAAACGAGATAAAGTCAGACGAGATATTTTGATGCTAAATGAGAGGAGATACTTGTAATGAGATAAAATGACGTTGGATGAGATTATATAACATGATACATGAATTCGATTTTGTTAAATGAGATGAGTTCGGATGAAAAGATTTAAGATGCGAGTGATACAACTATGATATTATATGCGATGAGGTCTGATAGAGAATCAAATAAAACGACTTGAGATTGAGTGAAAGAAAATATATCAAACCAAATAGTTTGATCAAAGAAAATATATCTGCGGAGTTCATAAGAGGTCTTCACACGCATTCATATCTCATGTGTGTGTGTGTGTGTGTTTCCAGGTATTCTATCCAACTCTAAACGTCAACGGGAAGCTTTTTGTTGCAATTGACCAGAACGGGGTTTCCCCACCTTCGCTGCAGGGGCAGCTGCCTGCCTGCACAATGGAGAAGGTCAAGGAGGAGAGTGTGAGTACCGTGTGTGGTACACACACACACACACACACACACACACACACACATTTCTACCATCTCAGATAACAACACTGTGGTATCCCCCCCCCCCACACACGCACACACACATACACATTCTCTCTCTCTCGCTCTCGCTCTTGCTCGCTCTCTCTCGCTCTCTCTCGCTCTCTCTCTCTCTCACACACACACACACACACACACATATCTACCATCTCAGATAACACTGTGGTATTCTCCCCCCCCCCCCCCCCCCCCACACACACACACACACACTCTCTCTCTCTCACACACACACACACACACACACACACACACACACACACATATCTACCATCTCAGATAACACTGTGGTATTCTCCCCCCCCCCCCCCCACACACACACACACACACGCACACACACACTCATGTCAGAGCACACATCGTGTCACTGCTATGGCATCAGGGGAAAGAGACACACATACCAGCTCAGGCACGTTATGAGATTCCTTTCCTTCATACACACACACACACACACACACACACTGCGTGTATACATTCCTATTTCACAAGTTGCAGGTTCTTCAAAGTCACCTGATTATTTTAATTACAAGTTATTACAGATTAATTTAAGACCACATGACATCTGTTTGGTTCCATCCAATGGGTACAGGCCAGAGGGGCCCGAAGTGTCAGGGGCCCCTCTGGCCTTCAGCTACAAAATGTCACTCAGAGACACACTTACACACCAGGAAGAGACTCACGATGAACACAAAGAAACACACAACAACTACAAAGACACAATAAGACTACGAAGAGACAGAAAGACCAAAATGACTACAAAGAAACACAATAAGACTACAAAGAGAAACAGGACAACTACCAAGAGACAGAAAGAGACACAAAAGACCAAACCAACTAAAAAAGAGATACATGATGACAAAGAGATACAACATGATGACAAAGAGATACAACATGATGACAAAGAGATACAACATGACTACAAAGAGACACAACATGACTACAAATAGATACAACATGACTACAAAGAGATACAACATGATGACAAAGAGATACAACATGACTACAAAGAGATACAACATGATGACAAAGAGATACAACATGATGACAAAGAGATACAACATGACTACAAAGAGATACAACATGATGACAAAGAGATACAACATGACTACAAAGAGATACAACATGATGACAAAGAGATACAACATGATGACAAAGAGATACAACATGATGACAAAGAGATACAACATGACTACAAAGAGATACAACATGATGACAAAGAGATACAACATGACTACAAAGAGATACAACATGATGACAAAGAGATACAACATGACTACAAAGAGATACAACATGATGACAAAGAGATACAACATGATGACAAAGAGATACAACATGACGACAAAGAGATACAACATGATGACAAAGAGATACAACATGACTACAAAGAGATACAACATGACTACAAAGAGATACAACATGACTACAAAGAGATACAACATGATGACAAAGAGATACAACATGACTACAAAGAGATACAACATGACTACAAAGAGATACAACATGACGACAAAGAGATACAACATGACGACAAAGAGATACAACATGACGACAAAGAGATACAACATGATGACAAAGAGATACAACATGACTACAAAGAGATACAACATGACTACAAAGAGATACAACATGATGACAAAGAGATACAACATGACGACAAACAGATACAACATGATGACAAAGAGATACAACATGACTACAAAGAGATACAACATGACGACAAAGAGATACAACATGATGACAAAGAGATACAACATGACTACAAAGAGATACAACATGATGACAAAGAGATACAACATGACTACAAAGAGATACAACATGACGACAAAGAGATACAACATGACGACAAAGAGATACAACATGACTACAAAGAGATACAACATGACGACAAAGAGATACAACATGACGACAAAGAGATACAACATGATGACAAAGAGATACAACATGATGACAAAGAGATACAACATGATGACAAAGAGATACAACATGACGACAAAGAGATACAACATGATGACAAAGAGATACAACATGACGACAAAGAGATACAACATGACTACAAAGAGATACAACATGACGACAAAGAGATACAACATGACGACAAAGAGATACAACATGATGACAAAGAGATACAACATGATGACAAAGAGATACAACATGATGACAAAGAGATACAACATGATGACAAAGAGATACAACATGATGACAAAGAGATACAACATGACGACAAAGAGATACAACATGATGACAAAGAGATACAACATGATGACAAAGAGATACAACATGATGACAAAGAGATACAACATGACTACAAAGAGATACAACATGACGACAAAGAGATACAACATGATGACAAAGAGATACAACTTGACGACAAAGAGATACAACATGACTACAAAGAGATACAACATGATGACAAAGAGATACAACATGAGGACAAAGAGATACAACATGACGACAAAGAGATACAACATGACGACAAAGAGATACAACATGACGACAAAGAGATACAACATGACGACAAAGAGATACAACATGACGACAAAGAGATACAACATGACGACAAAGAGATACAACATGAGGACAAAGAGATACAACATGACTACAAAGAGATACAACATGACGACAAAGAGATACAACATGAGGACAAAGAGATACAACATGACGACAAAGAGATACAACATGACGACAAAGAGATACAACATGACGACAAAGAGATACAACATGACTACAAAGAGATACAACATGACTACAAAGAGATACAACATGATGACAAAGACACTAAAACAACTACATAGAGACTAAAACAACTACATAGAGACACAAAAAGCCACAAAGAGACGGTAAAAGAACTACAAAAGAGAATAGAGAAGTATAAAGTCTGTATTCTGCTCTATATGAGAGGTGGTTGGAGCCCATTGTCTTCCACTGTATTTGCTCTCCAGCAGCTCTCAGACAGTCAGAGTACAGTTCAGTTTGGTTTCATCTCATGAAACCGTAGCTGAAGGCTCCGTGTCACCGGGGATTACATTTATTTTAATACTTGTTCACAGTCTTCTCCCCATCAGGCAGGAGGTTAGAGTACCAGGAGGACAAACACAGCAGCTCCACGCCTGGAGGTGTTCTTCACCTCCACCTGCTGGACCCGATACCACTGTTATATAAGAGAACAAGAAGAAAGAGAAGAAGAAGAAAGAGAAGGATTTTAGATTTCACATCATAATGTTTAACTCCGTGGGATAAATTGGAGATCAGCTTTTTGAAAAGACAGACGTTGTGCATCAAGCTGGTGTCATCCGGCATTCGCAGCTAAATCTACAAAAAAAAATTCGTAGATATCCTGCTAATTCATTAATCCCGTAATCATGAAGAAAGTAGTGTAAACACAGCAAAATTAACTTGTAACTAAGTATTTCACGATCTTTTCCAATACTAAGTATTTCACGATCTTTTCCTGAAGCTAACTAAGTATTTCACGATCTTTTCCAATACTAAGTATTTCACGATCTTTTCCAATACTAAGTATTTCACGATCTTTTCCTGAAGCTAACTAAGTATTTCACGATCTTTTCCAACACTAAGTATTTCACGATCTTTTCCAATACTAAGTATTTCACGATCTTTTCCAAGACTAAGTATTTCACGATCTTTTCCAATACTAAGTATTTCACGATCTTTTCCAAGACTAAGTATTTCACGATCTTTTCCAATACTAAGTATTTCACGATCTTTTCCTGAAGCTAACTAAGTATTTCACGATCTTTTCCAATACGAAGTATTTCACGATATTTTCCAATACTAACTAAGTATTTCACGATCTTTTCCAATACTAACTAAGTATTTCACGATCTTTTCCAATACTAAGTATTTCACGATCTTTTCCAATACTAAGTATTTCACGATCTTTTCCAATACTAAGTATTTCACGATCTTTTCCTGAAGCTAACTAAGTATTTCACGATCTTTTCCAACACTAAGTATTTCACGATCTTTTCCAATACTAAGTATTTCACGATCTTTTCCAAGACTAAGTATTTCACGATCTTTTCCAATACTAAGTATTTCACGATCTTTTCCAAGACTAAGTATTTCACGATCTTTTCCAATACTAAGTATTTCACGATCTTTTCCTGAAGCTAACTAAGTATTTCACGATCTTTTCCAATACGAAGTATTTCACGATATTTTCCAATACTAACTAAGTATTTCACGATCTTTTCCAATACTAACTAAGTATTTCACGATCTTTTCCAATACTAAGTATTTCACGATCTTTTCCAATACTAAGTATTTCACGATCTTTTCCTGAAGCTAACTAAGTATTTCACGATCTTTTCCAATACTAAGTATTTCACGATCTTTTCCAATACTAAGTATTTCACGATCTTTTCCTGAAGCTAACTAAGTATTTCACGATCTTTTCCAACACTAAGTATTTCACGATCTTTTCCAATACTAAGTATTTCACGATCTTTTCCAAGACTAAGTATTTCACGATCTTTTCCAATACTAAGTATTTCACGATCTTTTCCAAGACTAAGTATTTCACGATCTTTTCCAATACTAAGTATTTCACGATCTTTTCCTGAAGCTAACTAAGTATTTCACGATCTTTTCCAATACGAAGTATTTCACGATATTTTCCAATACTAACTAAGTATTTCACGATCTTTTCCAATACTAACTAAGTATTTCACGATCTTTTCCAATACTAAGTATTTCACGATCTTTTCTAAGACTAAGTATTTCACGTTTTTTTTTTCAACACTAAGTATTTCACGATCTTTTCCAATACTAACTAAGTATTTCACAATCTTTTCCAAAACTAAGTATTTCACGATCTTTTCTTAAACCTAACTTAGTTGTTTCCTATAAAGACGGCAGTTTATTTTGAAAAGGCTGGATTCAAGTAACGAGCACATTTCTAGAAAAACACCCGAAAAATGAGGCGTAACTTTACGTAAGATATACAAACCGTTGTACGGGGTACTTATTTTCATCTCTATGATATTAATTCTGCCTTCAGAGCAACTGTGATAAAATATATATATGTAACTTATGAAGTACTTCTTCTTGTTATCTGCTAAATAACTAGATATATGAATGAAAACGGCTCCACAGTTTTGAGAAGTTTATATTTTGACGATGAACCAGTCGTCCTGATGCTCAGAGAGGAGGTGAGGAAGAGGAAGAGGAGGAGGAGGAAGGAGCACTTAGTTGCCTCGGAAATGTTGCCACAGCAACCCACAGCAGCCAACGGAATCTGTGTGTGTGTGTGTGCGTGTGTGTGTGCGCGCGTGTGTGTGTGTGTGTGAGAGTGTGTGTGTGCGCGTGCGTGTGTGTGTGTGTGTGTGTGAGAGTGTGTGTGTGCGCGTGCGTGTGTGTGTGTGTGTGTTGCCTCGTACTTCCCTGACTCGCAGACAGGATGTAGGTGTTGCCGTGGGCGGCGACCTCAGTGACATGCGTCACGTCTCATTGGAGGAGCATTTAGCAGGAAGTGTTGCGTAATCACACCTGAGCATCAGCTCCTCCAGAGGTTCAGCTCTCTGGAGGCCGAGAGGTTCCTGAACTGCTCCGGGTCCCGAGTTCATCTTCATACAAGCTCTTCAAAAGGATAAAACTTTATTTAAAATGTAGTGACGGTAGTCCAGGTTTCAAAGAGATCAATTATTATGATCAGCATTTATTTTATTTTATTTTAATCACATTGTTATTTATTTATTTCTTCTTCTTATTATTATTATTTCTTCAGTTGTTTTGAAACTGGTATTCAAATTGAACAGGAAGTCCTTTATGCTCTTACTTACACTTCATTATTTAAGTTTGATCAAAGCGTTTGGTTTTACAGATGATCAGCTTTTAAGAGTTCAGACAGCGACTGACGCAAAAAATATCCAGCAGAGTTTTGAGTGAGGCACACACACACACACACACACAGACACAGACGCACACACACACACACACACACACACACAGACACAGACGCACACACACACACACACAAAATGTTTGACTCACTTGACCTGACATAACTGTGTGTGTGTCTGTGTGTGTGTGTCACTTACAGAATACATGTTAAAACAAATATTCAGTTTACTGTTGTTGAATAAACTAAACTACCTCTCTCTCTCTCTGTCTCTCTCTCTCCCTCTCTCTCTCTGTCTCTCTCTGTCTCTCTCTCTCTCTCTCTCTCTCTCTCTCTCTCTCTCTCCCTTTCTCTCTCTCTCTCTCTGTCTCTCTCTCTCTCTCTGTCTCTCTCTCTCTGTCTCTCTCTCTCTCCATCGCTCTCTCTCCCTCTCTCTCTCTCTCTGTCTCTCTCTCTCTGTCTCTCTCTCTCTCCATCGCTCTCTCTCCCTCTCTCTCTCTCTCTGTCTCTCTCTGTCTCTCTCTCCCTCTCTCTCTCTCTCTCTCTCTCTCTCGCTCTCTGTCTCTCTGTCTCTCTGTCTCTCTCTCTCTCGCTCTCTGTCTCTCTGTCTCTCTCTCTCCCTTTCTCTCTCTCTCTCTCTCTGTCTCTCTCTCTGTCTCTCTCTCTCTCTCCCTCCCTCCCTCCCTCTCTGTCCCTCTCTGTCTCTCTGTCTCTCTCTCTCTCACTCTCTGTCTCTCTGTCTCTCTCTCTCTCTCCCTCCCTCCCTCCCTCTCTGTCCCTCTCTGTCTCTCTCTCTCAGGTCCCCACGTCCACCACAGAGCTCAGTACGATGCTGTTACCTCGTCCCTCGTCCACTCAGGACTCGGTGAGGAGGGGGAGGACGCTCAGCGCTGCCAGCTACCTCACTGACGCCATGGAAGGTGAGGACACATC
>NC_136653.1:21060546-21063046 GCF_949748355.1 Melanostigma gelatinosum
AGGAGGTCTTCAGGAGGTCTGCAGGAGGTCTGCAGGAGGTTTGCAGGAGGTCTTCAGGAGGTCTGCAGGAGGTCTGCAGGAGGTCTGCAGGAGGTCTGCAGCAGGTCTGCAGGAGGTCTTCAGGAGGTCTGCAGGAGGTCTGCAGGAGGTCTGCAGCAGGTCTGCAGGAGGTCTGCAGCAGGTCTGCAGGAGGTCTGCAGGAGGTCTGCAGCAGGTCTGCAGGAGGTCTGCAGCAGGTCTGCAGGAGGTTTGCAGGAGGTCTGCAGGAGGTCTTCAGGAGGTCTGCAGGAGGTCTGCAGGAGGTCTGCAGCAGGTCTGCAGGAGGTCTGCAGGAGGTCTGCAGGAGGTTTGCAGGAGGTCTGCAGGAGGTCTTCAGGAGGTCTGCAGGAGGTCTGCAGGAGGTCTGCAGCAGGTCTGCAGCAGGTCTGCAGGAGGTCTGCAGGAGGTCTGCAGGAGGTCTTCAGGAGGTCTGCAGGAGGTCTGCAGGAGGTCTGCAGCAGGTCTGCAGGAGGTCTGCAGGAGGTCTGCAGGAGGTCTTCAGGAGGTCTGCAGGAGGTCTGCAGCAGGTCTGCAGGAGGTCTGCAGGAGGTCTGCAGGAGGTCTGCAGCAGGTGTTCAGGAGGTCTGCAGGAGGTCTTCAGGAGGTCATCAGGAGGTCTGCAGGAGGTCTTCAGGAGGTCTGCAGCAGGTCTGCAGGAGGTCTTCAGCCTCTGAATGAAGAGATGAACATCAAACCGGAGTGGAGCAGAATAAAGATTGTTCTCCTCACACTTTGTGCTGATTTGCCCAAAAACAACAACAGAGGAAAACAGAGAGGGGAAGGCGTCGGCTGTAGATGTGAAGTGAATGACGTCGTCTATTGGTTCTGATGTTACCGTCTGGATCTTTGGCCGCCATCACAGCTGCGTTCCAAAGATCACGTGTCTTTTTCTTGTTTGTTTTTAAGTAAATACTACAGCTGTCCTTACAAAGAGCGGACTGTTTGTAGTTCGCATTAAGTTGGGACGAACAGCTTGTCTTTGACCTCTTTCTCTCATATCTGTTGTGCATCTGAGGATTGTGGGTCAGAACAGACAGAAACTGCACAATGTGACAGGAAGTAGTATTAGTATGTAATGGTATGTTTTGGCGTACTAGATTTGATATATTAGTTTTAGGGCTAACTAAATATTTTTCTGGCGTAATAAATAGGATGTGAGTACAGGCGTTGGAATACACCGTTGGTTTTAGGTCGCCATCTTTGTTTTTTGTCCGTCGCCATATTGATTTCTGGACACCACCATCTTCATTTTTGGCAATGGCCAACTTGGTTTTGGCCGTAAATGTTACAATTAACTTTCATGAAGTGAAAACACATTGAAAGTTTTAAGTTTTAAGACAAAAACACAGACGTTGACCTGTCAATCACTGTAGCCCCGCCCTAAAGCATCCCCTGCTTTATGGTCTGTGTGACTCTAAATGGACCATAATGTACTAAATGAACATCATGCTGTATTGAAGAAGACTTGAAACTAGAGATTGAGACATAAACTCATGTTTACAATGTTTACTGAGGGAATAAATCAAGAGAGAAGTAGAGTCATTTTCTATAGACTTCTATACAACCAGAGGAGTCGCCCCCTGGTGGACACTAGAGAGAATGCAGCTTTAACACATGAAACTTTGGATTCCCTTAAAGAACTGAAGGTTGACCGCTCTGGTTACTGGTGGTTCTGCTAACACTCTAGCATACGAACATTCATTGTACATGCCCACTATGTCGTACGATGGTTAGCTCTGATGCTAACAGTGGATGCTAACGTGAGCATGTAGCAGGTCAGTGTGCTGGAACGTCCTTTTGATGCTGAACTCGTGTTGGCTTTTAGAGAACTTGTGTACTTCAGCACAAGTTATTGGAGGTGACACGTGTGTGAGTGTGTGTGTGTGTGTGTGTGTCTCTCTGTGTGTGTGTGTGTGTGTGTGTGTGTGTGTGACCCTAACCCATGCTGAAATGTCCTTTCCTTTGGCTAACGCTGCCCTTCATCCAGCTCTCTCTGTGTTGTCCTTCAGAACAATGTGTCTTTATCTTTGTTTTCAGATGATCTTTTCTGTTCGTCACTGTGTTTATTTGAGTCAATGTTTTATATCTGATATTTGACATGTAATACACAGTGAGTTGTGTGTGTTTGTATATCTTTGTGTGTATATTTGCAGCGTTTGTTGGCAGGTAAAGCAACAGGTGGCCTCATTCTTAGTTTAGCATGTGAACCTGGTCCGGTTCTGCTGGACTCTCTTTATGTATTTGATCGTTTCTTTGTGAGCAGGATCATGAACAACACGAATCTTTGAATTAAAACACCTGTTGTGTTGTGTCAGGTGTTCTCGGGGATCTTCACGGCGGAGATGCTGCTGAAGATCATCGCTCTGGATCCGTACTACTACTTCCAGACGGGCTGGAACATCTTCGACAGCATCATCGTCTGCCTCAGCCTCATGGAGCTCGGGCTGTCCGACGTGGAGGG
>NC_136653.1:21070546-21083046 GCF_949748355.1 Melanostigma gelatinosum
AACTGACACCTAGACACACACACACACACGCCCACACACACCTACAAACACACACACACGCCTACACGCACACACACACACACCTACACACACCTACACACACCTACAAACACACACACACGCCTACACGCACACACACACACACACCTACACACACCTACAAACACACACACACACCTACACACACCTACAAACACACACACACGCCTACACACACACACACACACACACCTACACACACCTACAAACACACACACACGCCTACACACACACACACACACACACCTACACACACCCACACACACCTACAAACACACACACACGCCTACACGCACACACACACACACACCTACACACACCTACAAACACACACACACACCTACACACACCTACAAACACACACACACGCCTACACCCACACACACACACACACCTACACACACTTACAAACACACACCTACACACACCTACAAACACACACACACACACACACACACTTCCCCTCTCACACATCATCATCATCATCAGCAGCAGCAGCAGCAGCAGGTGCTTGCTAGCTTGTCGATCATAACTGTTGCCGGTGATAAACAGTGAAGTGTGTGTTGGCGCTTTGGTCCCGCTGCCCCCTGGTGGTCCGGGTTAAAGATGACGCAGGTTGTTGTTATAAGCAGGTTCAACGAGTAACCCGATGAAGATGAAGATGAAGGTAGCCTCGTGTCCGTCAGCGATGTGTTATCGGCTTATTGGAAAGCAGCAAGGTCATTGGTCGAGCTGGCAATAGGTCAACGGCATCGACCTATTGGTGATCTATTGGTGACCTATTGCTGACCTGATCTATTGGTGATCTATTGGTGACCTATTGGTGACCTGATCTATTGGTGATCTATTGGTGACCTATTGGTGACCTGATCTATTGGTGACCTATTGGTGATCTATTGGTGACCTATTGCTGACCTATTGGTGACCTGATCTATTGGTGATCTATTGGTGATCTATTGGTGATCTATTGGTGATCTATTGGTGACCTATTGCTGACCTGATCTATTGGTGATCTATTGGTGACCTATTGGTGACCTGATCTATTGGTGACCTATTGGTGATCTATTGGTGACCTATTGCTGACCTATTGGTGACCTGATCTATTGGTGATCTATTGGTGATCTATTGGTGACCTATTGGTGATCTATTGGTGACCTATTGCTGACCTATTGGTGACCTGATCTATTGGTGATCTATTGGTGATCTATTGGTGATCTATTGGTGATCTATTGGTGACCTATTGGTGATCTATTGGTGACCTGATCTATTGGTGATCTATTGGTGATCTATTGGTGACCTGATCTATTGGTGACCTATTGGTGATCTATTGGTGATCTATTGGTGACCTGTTGGTGATCTATTGGTGATCTATTGGTGATCTATTGGTGACCTATTGGTGACCTATTGGTGATCTATTGGTGACCTATTGGTGACCTGATCTATTGGTGATCTATTGGTGACCTATTGGTGATCTATTGGTGACCTATTGGTGACCTGATCTATTGGTGATCTATTGGTGATCTATTGGTGATCTATTGGTGACCTATTGGTGACCTGATCTATTGGTGATCTATTGGTGATCTATTGGTGACCTATTGGTGATCTATTGGTGACCTATTGGTGACCTGTTGGTGACCTATTGGTGACCTATTGGTGACCTGTTGGTGATCTATTGGTGACCTATTGGTGACCTGATCTATTGGTGATCTATTGGTGATCTATTGGTGACCTATTAGTGATCTATTGGTGACCTATTGGTGACCTATTGGTGATCTATTGGTGACCTATTGGTGACCTATTGGTGATCTATTGGTGACCTATTGGTGACCTATTGGTGACCTGATCTATTGGTGATCTATTGGTGATCTATTGGTGACCTATTGCTGACCTATTGGTGACCTGATCTATTGGTGACCTATTGGTGACCTATTGGTGACCTGATCTATTGGTGATCTATTGGTGACCTATTGGTGACCTATTGGTGACCTATTGGTGACCTGATCTATTGGTGATCTATTGGTGACCTATTGGTGACCTGATCTATTGGTGACCTATTGGTGACCTATTGGTGACCTGATCTATTGGTGACCTATTGGTGACCTATTGGTGACCTGATCTATTGGTGATCTATTGGTGACCTATTGGTGACCTATTGGTGACCTGTTGGTGACCTGATCTATTGGTGACCTATTGGTGATCTATTGGTGATCTATTGGTGATCTATTGGTGATCTATTGGTCAAAGACGGGCAGCCAATCGCACGCCAGCGTTTTGGGGATGGTGGAAACCGGTTATGTGACAGACGTACGCTGATCAGTAACACACACACACACACACCAGCAGCTGGGATCAATACACACACTCACACACACACACACCAGCAGCTGGGATCAACACACACACACACACACACACACACCAGCAGCTGGGATCAATACACACACACACACACACACGCAGTGTCTAATGTCCGTATTGATTTAGCCCCCCCTCTGTTTTCACAGACACAAATGAAGCCTAGAAAGAAAGAACAGTGGAGCGACTGTGAAACATGGAGGCGGCTCGGCTGCATCTGGCACAGGGCGTCTTGAATCACTGCAGGTTCAATGAGATCTCAAGACCTTCAAGGCATTCTGGAGAGAAGTGTGCTGCCCAGTGTCAGAGAGCTCTCAGTCACAGGTCACAGGTCCTCCAGCAGGATAAAGACCCAAAACACACAGAAAACACCCAAGAATGAATAAGAGCAATGATCACACACACACACCTGATGTGAAGCCTGTTGAACATCTGTGGAAGCAGCTGAAACATGCAGTCTGGAGGAGGCACCCTTCAGACCTGAGACCGCTGGAGCAGATGGCTCAGGAGGAGTGAACCACAATACCTGCTGACAGGTGCAGACGTCTCACTGAGAGTTACAGGAATCACTTGATGCCTCGAAAGGTTGTGCAACTACATATGAAGTTCAGGGTAGGCCTGCCATCACTTTCGGCCAGGCCGTTTTCATTCGTTTGTTTTTTTAAATGATTCCGTTGAACCACAATTCAAAAGCAAAGTCAGATTTTCATTCCTTCATTTTCAGTACATTTTTATTTATTATTACTTTTGTCAGTTTCAAGTTATTTCAGTGACCGTCGTGGGTTTCTCTTTAACGGAAGAGAACCAACAGTTTAGTCCACTCTGCTTAAGTGCCTCTGAGCTTGACTTTTCCTCTAGCGCCACCAGCAGGTCAAAGGTTTCCCTTAATCGGTGAAATATAACAATAAATTGCACATTCGTGTGTCTCAGACGCTGTTCACTCATGACTCCAGTGATCCGCTGACAGATACTGATCTCACTGTACCGATGTCAGGTGTTCCCACTCTCTTTAACTTACAAAGCTTGAAGGCCGACACTGACGACTCTTTTCTCTTTCTTTGTCTCCAGCTGCTGAACCTCTTCCTGGCTCTGCTCCTCAGCAGCTTCAGCTCGGACAACCTGTCGGCTCCAGACGACGACGGGGAGATGAACAACCTGCACGTCGCCATCCACCGGATCACCAGAGGCCTGGCCTGGTGCCGCACACAGGTACCGCCTGCCCGTCCGTCCACAGCAGCTGAAGAGTGAAGCCGATGCTGCCGCTAGTGTCCACCAGGGGGCGACTCCTCTGGTTGGATAGAAGCCGATGAGAGAACGAGTCCACTTCTCTCTCGGGGCCACACGGTGATTGACAGGTCGCTTCCACGTCGTCGTTCGTTCTGAGAGATGTCCGTGTTCTCGTCTTTCACACAGTGTGTCTTCACTTCATGAAGGATAAATGGAACATGTGGTCGCCTTAAAATGTCCTCAGCATTCGGTGTATGTAGCTCCACCCTCTCGTGTCACTTATGGTTGCAATGAAATGGCGACGACCCAAAACTGAGACGGCGACGGCCAAGATTGCGTTAACTCGAGGCTTTGGTCCGTCCACACACCAACCTCCTCTTCTCATGAGCAGCCTTTGCTCTGTCAGCTGTTAAGCCAGTCGGCTCACCTGAGTGTGAACTTCGTTCATCGTGTTTTTGCGTCTCACGCGTCCTTTCTTTCCGATGCAGGTGGTGGATTTCTTCAACGGGAACCTGAAGCGCCGTCGTCAGAAGAGGAAAGAGGCCAAAGCCATGATGAAGCTCAAACGCCTGAGTAGCGTCCACACCGAGGCCAACGGAAGCCGTCATAGGTAGGAACCGCACGGAGACGCTCGTCTGAACACTGAACCTGCTGCAGCTGCAGACACGCTTTACAACGCACTGACAACAAACGTGGACAGAAAGTGCTTTGAAGGGAATGTTTAGTCCTTTGATAATAGGTCGTCTAATATTTCATCATCGATTCACTTTTTAAATGTCTGATGTCTGAGCGTCCCTGAACGCACCAACCAGGAGTTAATCTCATGAATCCATCTCAACGGCGATCCGTCTGCAGGCCGTCACGTGGAGAAGTACGTGGTGCCGGAGGACGACAGCTACATGACCAACCCCAACCTCACCATCAGCGTGCCCATCGCACCCGGAGAGTCCGACGTGGAGTTCCCAGAGGAGGAGGAGGAGGAAGAGCAGGAGGAGGAGGAGGAGGAGCAGAGCGAGGGCTCGAGGAGGAGGAGGAGGAGGAGAGGGAGGAGGAGGTAAGGAGGAGAGGGAGGAGGAGGTGTGTGAGGCTCTCAGGTTCACTCACAGGTGTGTGTGTGTGTGTGTGTGTGTGGTGTGTGTGTGTGTGTGTGTGTGTGTGTGTGTGTGTGTGTGTGTGTGTGTGTGTGTGTGTGTGTGTGTGTGTGTGCTGTAGCGTGCGTGCGTGCGTGCGGGCGGGTGGGTGGGTGGGTGGGTGGGTGGGTGGGTTGGGTGTGTGTGTGTGTTTTGATTAAAAGACTTTCATTATCATCTCTTTTTTTTAAACAAATCTTTCATTATCGTCCCTCGGAGCCTCAGGACGTCCGAGCTTTCTTGAACGCATATATTTGGTTCTTTGTAAACAGACTTTCTATAAACTCTCTCTTTGTAACGGCTCACTTCATAGTGAACACACACACACACACACACACACACACACACACAATAATAGGGCCCCTCATGTAGGATTGGAGGCCCAGGCAGTGCATTATGGTCCGGCATCTTTCTCACTCTGCAACGCTGCGTGTGTTAGTGCTAAAAGGGTGTATATTAGTGTGTGTGTGTGTGTGTGTGTACTTCCTGTCTCTCTTCATCTCTTCACAGGACAAAAGTCCAACTGAGCCGCAGACATCTTGTGTGTGTGCTTCTCTGTGTGTGTGTGTGTGTGTGTGTGAGTGTGTGGTGTGTGTGTGTCGTGCGTGTGTGTGTGTGAGTGTTGTATGTTGTGTGTTAAGGCAATAGAAGAAGAAGAAGAAGATGTTCAGTGTTTCCTCTCTCCTCTCATACCTAACATGAAATGACAGATTTGTGTCATGCTGTGCGTGTGTGTGTGTGTGTGTGTGCACACCTGTGCTGACTCAGTTCATCATCACTTTTCTCTTTAATCATGTTGTGCACCTGTTCCCTCTCTCTGTCTCTCTCTCTCTCTCTCTCTCTCCTCTCTCTCCTCTCTCTCTCTCTCGCTCTGTCTCTCTCTCTCTGTCTCTCTCTCTCTGTCTCTCTCTCGCTCTGTCCTCTCTCTCTCTCTCTCTCTCGCTCTGTCTCTCTCTCTCTCTCTCTCGCTCTCTCTCTCTCTCTGTCTCTCTCTCTCTCTCTCTCTCTCTCTCGCTCTGTCTCTCTCTCTCTGTCTCTCTCTCTCTGTCTCTCTCTCAGGCTCTCTCTCTCTCTCTCTCTCTCTCTCTCTCTCTCTGTCTCTCTCTCTCTCGCTCTGTCTCTCTCTCTCTCTCTCTCTCTCTCTCTCTCTCTCTCTCTCTCTCTCTCTCTCTCTCTCTCTCGCTCTGTCTCTCTCTCTCTGTCTCTCTCTCTCTGTCTCTCTCTCTCTGTCTCTCTCTCTGTCTCTCTCTCTCTCTCGCTGGCTCAGCAACACGAGTGTGAAGAGATTTCTTTATTTGTTTTGAACAATATGTGTGACCTAGTTGGGCAGTGAAATAATGTACCAGCAGGGATAGTCAGCAGTACTATGGGTGTCTGTGTAGACCTGGTCCAGGTGTCACTGAGGTGCACCCTCAGCACCGTCAACACAGCCTCGGTCTGCATGTTGGTGGTTAATGCCTGGCTCAACGGCTTTGTGACGCACCACTGAATGACCCGGCTGACTACGGACTCTATCTTAGTGACCCGGCTGACTACGGACTCTATCTTAGTGACCCGGCTGACTACGGACTCTATCTTAGTGACCCGGCTGACTACGGACTCTATCTTAGTGACCCGGCTGACTACGGACTCTATCTTAGTGACCCGGCTGACTACGGACTCTATCTTAGTGACCCGGCTGACTACGGACTCTATCTTAGTGACCCGGCTGACTACGGACTCTATCTTTGTGACCCGGCTGACTACGGACTCTTTCTTAGTGACCCGGCTGACTACGGACTCTATCTTTGTGACCCGGCTGACTACGGACTCTATCTTAGTGACCCGGCTGACTACGGACTCTATCTTTGTGGCCCGGCTGACTACGGACTCTATCTTAGTGACCCGGCTGACTACGGACTCTATCTTTGTGACCCGGCTGACTACGGACTCTATCTTTGTGACCCGGCTGACTACGGACTCTATCTTAGTGACCCGGCTGACTACGGACTCTATCTTAGTGACCCGGCTGACTACGGACTCTATCTTAGTGACCCGGCTGACTACGGACTCTATCTTAGTGACCCGGCTGACTACGGACTCTATCTTTGTGACCCGGCTGACTACGGACTCTATCTTAGTGACCCGGCTGACTACGGACTCTATCTTTGTGACCCGGCTGACTACGGACTCTATCTTAGTGACCCGGCTGACTACGGACTCTATCTTAGTGACCCGGCTGACTACGGACTCTATCTTTGTGACCCGGCTGACTACGGACTCTATCTTAGTGACCCGGCTGACTACGGACTCTATCTTAGTGACCCGGCTGACTACGGACTCTATCTTAGTGACCCGGCTGACTACGGACTCTATCTTTGTGACCCGGCTGACTACGGACTCTATCTTAGTGACCCGGCTGACTACGGACTCTATCTTAGTGACCCGGCTGACTACGGACTCTATCTTTGTGGCCCGGCTGACTACGGACTCTATCTTAGTGACCCGGCTGACTACGGACTCTATCTTAGTGACCCGGCTGACTACGGACTCTATCTTAGTGACCCGGCTGACTACGGACTCTATCTTAGTGACCCGGCTGACTACGGACTCTATCTTAGTGACCCGGCTGACTACGGACTCTATCTTAGTGACCCGGCTGACTACGGACTCTATCTTTGTGGCCCGGCTGACTACGGACTCTATCTTAGTGACCCGGCTGACTACGGACTCTATCTTTGTGGCCCGGCTGACTACGGACTCTATCTTTGTGACCCGGCTGACTACGGACTCTATCTTTGTGACCCGGCTGACTACGGACTCTATCTTTGTGACCCGGCTGACTACGGACTCTATCTTTGTGACCCGGCTGACTACGGACTCTATCTTAGTGACCCGGCTGACTACGGACTCTATCTTAGTGACCCGGCTGACTACGGACTCTATCTTTGTGGCCCGGCTGACTACGGACTCTATCTTTGTGACCCGGCTGACTACGGACTCTATCTTAGTGACCCGGCTGACTACGGACTCTATCTTTGTGACCCGGCTGACTACGGACTCTATCTTTGTGACCCGGTTGACTACGGACTCTATCGTTGTGGCCCGGCTGACTACGGACTCTATCTTAGTGACCCGGCTGACTACGGACTCTATCGTTGTGGCCCGGCTGACTACGGACTCTATCTTTGTGACCCGGCTGACTACGGACTCTATCTTAGTGACCCGGCTGACTACGGACTCTATCGTTGTGGCCCGGCTGACTACGGACTCTATCTTTGTGACCCGGCTGACTACGGACTCTATCTTAGTGACCCGGCTGACTACGGACTCTATCTTAGTGACCCGGCTGACTACGGACTCTATCTTAGTGACCCGGCTGACTACGGACTCTATCTTAGTGACCCGGCTGACTACGGACTCTATCTTAGTGACCCGGCTGACTACGGACTCTATCTTAGTGACCCGGCTGACTACGGACTCTATCTTAGTGACCCGGCTGACTACGGACTCTATCTTTGTGGCCCGGCTGACTACGGACTCTATCTTTGTGACCCGGCTGACTACGGACTCTTTCTTAGTGACCCGGCTGACTACGGACTCTATCTTTGTGACCCGGCTGACTACGGACTCTATCTTAGTGACCCGGCTGACTACGGACTCTATCTTTGTGGCCCGGCTGACTACGGACTCTATCTTAGTGACCCGGCTGACTACGGACTCTATCGTTGTGACCCGGCTGACTACGGACTCTATCTTTGTGACCCGGCTGACTACGGACTCTATCTTAGTGACCCGGCTGACTACGGACTCTATCTTAGTGACCCGGCTGACTACGGACTCTATCTTAGTGACCCGGCTGACTACGGACTCTATCTTAGTGACCCGGCTGACTACGGACTCTATCTTTGTGACCCGGCTGACTACGGACTCTATCTTAGTGACCCGGCTGACTACGGACTCTATCTTTGTGACCCGGCTGACTACGGACTCTATCTTAGTGACCCGGCTGACTACGGACTCTATCTTAGTGACCCGGCTGACTACGGACTCTATCTTAGTGACCCGGCTGACTACGGACTCTATCTTAGTGACCCGGCTGACTACGGACTCTATCTTTGTGACCCGGCTGACTACGGACTCTATCTTAGTGACCCGGCTGACTACGGACTCTATCTTTGTGACCCGGCTGACTACGGACTCTATCTTAGTGACCCGGCTGACTACGGACTCTATCTTAGTGACCCGGCTGACTACGGACTCTATCTTTGTGACCCGGCTGACTACGGACTCTATCTTAGTGACCCGGCTGACTACGGACTCTATCTTAGTGACCCGGCTGACTACGGACTCTATCTTAGTGACCCGGCTGACTACGGACTCTATCTTTGTGACCCGGCTGACTACGGACTCTATCTTAGTGACCCGGCTGACTACGGACTCTATCTTAGTGACCCGGCTGACTACGGACTCTATCTTTGTGGCCCGGCTGACTACGGACTCTATCTTAGTGACCCGGCTGACTACGGACTCTATCTTAGTGACCCGGCTGACTACGGACTCTATCTTAGTGACCCGGCTGACTACGGACTCTATCTTAGTGACCCGGCTGACTACGGACTCTATCTTAGTGACCCGGCTGACTACGGACTCTATCTTAGTGACCCGGCTGACTACGGACTCTATCTTTGTGGCCCGGCTGACTACGGACTCTATCTTAGTGACCCGGCTGACTACGGACTCTATCTTTGTGGCCCGGCTGACTACGGACTCTATCTTTGTGACCCGGCTGACTACGGACTCTATCTTTGTGACCCGGCTGACTACGGACTCTATCTTTGTGACCCGGCTGACTACGGACTCTATCTTTGTGACCCGGCTGACTACGGACTCTATCTTAGTGACCCGGCTGACTACGGACTCTATCTTAGTGACCCGGCTGACTACGGACTCTATCTTTGTGGCCCGGCTGACTACGGACTCTATCTTTGTGACCCGGCTGACTACGGACTCTATCTTAGTGACCCGGCTGACTACGGACTCTATCTTTGTGACCCGGCTGACTACGGACTCTATCTTTGTGACCCGGTTGACTACGGACTCTATCGTTGTGGCCCGGCTGACTACGGACTCTATCTTAGTGACCCGGCTGACTACGGACTCTATCGTTGTGGCCCGGCTGACTACGGACTCTATCTTTGTGACCCGGCTGACTACGGACTCTATCTTAGTGACCCGGCTGACTACGGACTCTATCGTTGTGGCCCGGCTGACTACGGACTCTATCTTTGTGACCCGGCTGACTACGGACTCTATCTTAGTGACCCGGCTGACTACGGACTCTATCTTAGTGACCCGGCTGACTACGGACTCTATCTTAGTGACCCGGCTGACTACGGACTCTATCTTAGTGACCCGGCTGACTACGGACTCTATCTTAGTGACCCGGCTGACTACGGACTCTATCTTAGTGACCCGGCTGACTACGGACTCTATCTTAGTGACCCGGCTGACTACGGACTCTATCTTTGTGGCCCGGCTGACTACGGACTCTATCTTTGTGACCCGGCTGACTACGGACTCTTTCTTAGTGACCCGGCTGACTACGGACTCTATCTTTGTGACCCGGCTGACTACGGACTCTATCTTAGTGACCCGGCTGACTACGGACTCTATCTTTGTGGCCCGGCTGACTACGGACTCTATCTTAGTGACCCGGCTGACTACGGACTCTATCTTTGTGACCCGGCTGACTACGGACTCTATCTTTGTGACCCGGCTGACTACGGACTCTATCTTAGTGACCCGGCTGACTACGGACTCTATCTTAGTGACCCGGCTGACTACGGACTCTATCTTAGTGACCCGGCTGACTACGGACTCTATCTTAGTGACCCGGCTGACTACGGACTCTATCTTTGTGACCCGGCTGACTACGGACTCTATCTTAGTGACCCGGCTGACTACGGACTCTATCTTTGTGACCCGGCTGACTACGGACTCTATCTTAGTGACCCGGCTGACTACGGACTCTATCTTAGTGACCCGGCTGACTACGGACTCTATCTTTGTGACCCGGCTGACTACGGACTCTATCTTAGTGACCCGGCTGACTACGGACTCTATCTTAGTGACCCGGCTGACTACGGACTCTATCTTAGTGACCCGGCTGACTACGGACTCTATCTTTGTGACCCGGCTGACTACGGACTCTATCTTAGTGACCCGGCTGACTACGGACTCTATCTTAGTGACCCGGCTGACTACGGACTCTATCTTTGTGGCCCGGCTGACTACGGACTCTATCTTAGTGACCCGGCTGACTACGGACTCTATCTTAGTGACCCGGCTGACTACGGACTCTATCTTAGTGACCCGGCTGACTACGGACTCTATCTTAGTGACCCGGCTGACTACGGACTCTATCTTAGTGACCCGGCTGACTACGGACTCTATCTTAGTGACCCGGCTGACTACGGACTCTATCTTTGTGGCCCGGCTGACTACGGACTCTATCTTAGTGACCCGGCTGACTACGGACTCTATCTTTGTGGCCCGGCTGACTACGGACTCTATCTTTGTGACCCGGCTGACTACGGACTCTGTCTTTGTGACCCGGCTGACTACGGACTCTATCTTTGTGACCCGGCTGACTACGGACTCTATCTTTGTGACCCGGCTGACTACGGACTCTATCTTAGTGACCCGGCTGACTACGGACTCTATCTTAGTGACCCGGCTGACTACGGACTCTATCTTTGTGGCCCGGCTGACTACGGACTCTATCTTTGTGACCCGGCTGACTACGGACTCTATCTTAGTGACCCGGCTGACTACGGACTCTATCTTTGTGACCCGGCTGACTACGGACTCTATCTTTGTGACCCGGTTGACTACGGACTCTATCGTTGTGGCCCGGCTGACTACGGACTCTATCTTAGTGACCCGGCTGACTACGGACTCTATCGTTGTGGCCCGGCTGACTACGGACTCTATCTTTGTGACCCGGCTGACTACGGACTCTATCTTAGTGACCCGGCTGACTACGGACTCTATCGTTGTGGCCCGGCTGACTACGGACTCTATCTTTGTGACCCGGCTGACTACGGACTCTATCTTAGTGACCCGGCTGACTACGGACTCTATCTTAGTGACCCGGCTGACTACGGACTCTATCTTAGTGACCCGGCTGACTACGGACTCTATCTTAGTGACCCGGCTGACTACGGACTCTATCTTAGTGACCCGGCTGACTACGGACTCTATCTTAGTGACCCGGCTGACTACGGACTCTATCTTAGTGACCCGGCTGACTACGGACTCTATCTTTGTGGCCCGGCTGACTACGGACTCTATCTTAGTGACCCGGCTGACTACGATCTTTTCTGAAACCTAACGAAGTATTTTACGATATTTTTCTAAACCTAACTAACTATTTTACGATCTTTTTTGAAACCTAACTAACTATTTTACGATCTTTTCTGAAACCGGATGAAGTATTTTACGATCTTTTTCTAAACCTAACTAAGTATTTTACGATCTTTTCTGAAACCCAATGAAGTATTTTACGATCTTTTTCTAAACATAACTAACTATTTTACGATCTTTTCTGAAACCGGATGAAGTATTTTACGATCTTTTTCAAACCTAACGAAGTATTTTACGGTCTTTTTCTAAACCTAACGAAGTATTTTACGATATTTTTCTAAACCTTTCCTCTGAAGACGGAAGTTTATTTTATAAAAGATCGTATACATGTACCGAGCAGAA
>NC_136653.1:21088046-21093046 GCF_949748355.1 Melanostigma gelatinosum
GGAGATGAGATCCCCAGAGAGCTGAGATAACCCGAAGAACTGCAAGAACATTTATTTCTGTTTCTATGCAGACGACACGCAGCTGTATATCTACAAACTACCCAGTTATGTGAGCTCTGTTGGGGAAGTTTGATCAGATAAACTGAGCAAAAACGGAGCAAAATATGTTAAAATCATAAGATAGAGGTGCTAATTAGACACAAAAAGAGGAGGAGCTTAACAAGTCTGATATCTTTGGGATCTGTTCGTCCTCTTTGAACATCCGAGCATTCGACACATTTAAAGTTTTTCGTCAGACTTATGTTCAGTTTCTGTTGACGACTGAAGAGAGTTCATCTTTCATTTATTGTCTCAACAAAACCCTGAAATATTTTGGTGAAAAATTTGTATTTTGAATCTGTCTGTTTGAGTTTGCTAACTTTCAAAGAAGACAAGTTCAATTAATTTGTACTTATTTTGGTTTCTCAGTAGGTTATCATTTTAGGATATTGATTTAATTCATAATTGATTGAGTTGTTAGAGACGTTAGGATGTACTAATCACATGATGTGAATGTGTTGGGTTCTCTGGGGTAACATTCTGATGATGTATGTACCGTACTATGGACCTTGTTAGGATACATCTGGGGTGTCTTCTGACCCAGATCGCTGAAGAAAGTAAAATATTCTGCACATATAAAGAGAAATGTTTTATTTAGTTTATCGTGGCATGAAACTTCTTTTTAGAAAATGTACAGTCTGCTATATGTTCTTCCCGCTATTCTTTGATGATGTGTTTCGTAATGCGTCATTCATTTTGTGAAGATTGAAGTTATATTTCCCACGTTGTCTTCAGCCTCTCGGTACGAGAGCATGCTGTTGGTCCACAGCCTCGAGCTGCCGGGTTTATAAACCGTGAGCCACAGGATGGTTCCACTAACCACGAGCCCACTCGCCCCAAAGCCTTCACGCTGAGATTAATGACCCTGTACCGACTAACCCGGGTGAGAAGCAAACACCTTGCTCATCCTGCCGCAAAGAGATTTGTCTTCGACGCGGTTCGGTTCATCTCGTCTCCACCGATACAGAGACGTGAGAGCGCTGAAGGACAGGAAGACGGGTTAGTTTGTATGTTATGGATTCTGTTTTGGCCAAAGGACATCTGACTCTAGATCAGAGTTGTGGGAGAAAGAAAGGTTAGAATTCTCCCGTTTGACTTTCAGAGGTGACTTGAGGTAAAAGGCTGAGACAGAATTGGGCCAGCCAGCTGGAAAACCCTCTCTGAAGTAGAAAGAAACAACAGAAAAGCTTCCCCAGCACCTGCACCGCCTCCATTAGTGAGACTCGGAGGTGTAGCGTACAGTATGTGCAGCTGACAAATAGACCAAACCCTCTTATACCGATGACGAATGCACACACAGAGTTCATGCTAATTTAAACCAAAACACACACACACACGTTTTTAAACTGGTTTTCACCTGCTTCTACTCCTGCAGAAACAGCTCATATCTAAAGACTTGGTTCATCCATCCATCTATCCATCCATCCATCTATCCATCCATCTATTCATCCATCCATCTATTCATCCATTTCATCCATCCATCTATTCATCCATCTATTCATCCATCTATTCATCCATCTATCCATCCATCTATTCATCCATCCATCCATCTATTCATCCATCCATCTATCCATCCATCCATCTATTCATCCATCCATCTATTCATCCATCCATCCATCTATCCATCCATCTATTCATCCATCCATCTATCCATCCATCCATCCATCTATCCATCCATCCATCTATTCATCCATCCATCTATTCATCCATCCATCCATCTATCCATCCATCTATTCATCCATCCATCTATCCATCCATCCATCTATTCATTCATCCATCCATCCATCCATCCATCTATTCATCCATCCATCTATTCATCCATCCATCCATCTATCCATCCATCTATTCATCCATCCATCTATCCATCCATCCATCTATTCATTCATCCATCCATCCATCCATCCATCTATTCATCCATCCATCCATCCATCTATTCATCCATCTCTGAGAATAAAACATGGGATTCAAATTTAAAATTAAAGCTGCGAGCAGCGATGAACGAGCCTTCGCAATCTGCAGCATGTCGAGGGTGCCGGCGGGACTCCGCGAGCGAGATGTTTTTAATCCCGCGTGGACCGCCTGATGCCGGAAATGATGCTTTTCAAATAGTCCGATGCTTCCTGTATCCTCTCGAGGAGGAGTTCGTTAAAATACGAAGGCTGAAATCTGCAAAAAGTGACAAAAAGCACAAATTCGTGGGTTTACTGTAGCGCCCCCTAGTGGTTGAATGCAAAATCAATCTCAGGGTATGTTACAAGATGCGATGTGCACATATGCTGCAAGTTTTGTAATTTTAGGACAAACGGTTGAGAAGTTATGTGTATTGATATTAAGCCACGCCCCTAAGACGTTTATTGGTCCATATCTTGTAAACGAAAAGAGGTATCAAAAAGCTTTTGATAACTTTTGATGACGTAGATCCAGTAATGATCCACAGCACATTTGGTAGTAATGGGACTAAGCATGTAGGAGGAGTTGGCAGAAATATGTTTTACACTAAATTCAATATGGCGGAAAATCTAAGGAGGCGGAGCTTAGGGGTCTGATTGGATTTTCTGTAGCTCTAGCTCAAGTGGACATGTGTGTCAAATTTCAAGTTAATTGGACATACTGGCCGAGGGGCGTCGCCGGTCCGACTTGTAGGGGGCGCCTCCAACCATGCGTACGTTTACCCCAACGGGTAGAATATCAATAGGGCCTCGCCGGCCCGACGTCGGTTGCTCGGCCCCTAATAATTAGTTATCAAGCATGCAGGGTAATAATAATAAAAGATACGATACAATGTTATGTATCAGATCAAAGATGCAGCACACATTACACTGTAAACAAAGAAACAAAAAGAGGAGAAAGAGGTGAATAAAGACATGCAAGCTGCAGGTATCAGAGGTATCAGTGAGTGAGAGTCCTTCACTGCAGAGTCCTTCACAGCAGAGTCCTTCACTGCAGAGTCCTTCACAGCAGAGTCCTTCACTGCAGAGTCCTTCACTGCAGAGTCCTTCACAGCAGAGTCCTTCACTGCAGAGTCCTTCACTGCAGAGTCCTTCACAGCAGAGTCCTTCACAGCAGAGTCCTTCACTGCAGAGTCCTTCACAGCAGAGTCCTTCACTGCAGAGTCCTTCACTGCAGAGTCCTTCACTGCAGAGTCCTTCACTGCAGAGTCCTTCACTACAGAGTCCTTCACAGCAGAGTCCTTCACAGCAGAGTCCTTCACTGCAGAGTCCTTCACTGCAGAGTCCTTCACTACAGAGTCCTTCACAGCAGAGTCCTTCACTGCAGAGTCCTTCACAGCAGAGTCCTTCACTGCAGAGTCCTTCACAGCAGAGTCCTTCACAGCAGAGTCCTTCACTGCAGAGTCCTTCACTGCAGAGTCCTTCACAGCAGAGTCCTTCACTGCAGAGTCCTTCACTGCAGAGTCCTTCACAGCAGAGTCCTTCACTGCAGAGTCCTTCACTGCAGAGTCCTTCACTACAGAGTCCTTCACTGCAGAGTCCTTCACTACAGAGTCCTTCACAGCAGAGTCCTTCACTGCAGAGTCCTTCACTGCAGAGTCCTTCACTACAGAGTCCTTCACTGCAGAGTCCTTCACTACAGAGTCCTTCACTGCAGAGTCCTTCACTACAGAGTCCTTCACAGCAGAGTCCTTCACAGCAGAGTCCTTCACTGCAGAGTCCTTCACTGCAGAGTTCTTCACTACAGAGTCCTTCACTGCAGAGTCCTTCACTGCAGAGTCCTTCACTGCAGAGTCCTTCACTGCAGAGTCCTTCACTGCAGAGTCCTTCACTACAGAGTCCTTCACTACAGAGTCCTTCACAGCAGAGTCCTTCACTGCAGAGTCCTTCACTGCAGAGTCCTTCACTACAGAGTCCTTCACTGCAGAGTCCTTCACTACAGAGTCCTTCACTGCAGAGTCCTTCACTACAGAGTCCTTCACAGCAGAGTCCTTCACAGCAGAGTCCTTCACTGCAGAGTCCTTCACTGCAGAGTTCTTCACTACAGAGTCCTTCACAGCAGAGTCCTTCACAGCAGAGTCCTTCACTACAGAGTCCTTCACAGCAGAGTCCTTCACAGCAGAGTCCTTCACAGCAGAGTCCTTCACTACAGAGTCCTTCACAGCAGAGTCCTTCACAGCAGAGTCCTTCACAGCAGAGTCCTTCACTGCAGAGTCCTTCACAGCAGAGTCCTTCACAGCAGAGTCCTTCACAGCAGAGTCCTTCACTACAGAGTCCTTCACAGCAGAGTCCTTCACAGCAGAGTCCTTCACTGCAGAGTCCTTCACTGCAGAGTCCTTCACTGCAGAGTCCTTCACTGCAGAGTCCTTCACAGCAGAGTCCTTCACAGCAGAGTCCTTCACTGCAGAGTCCTTCACAGCAGAGTCCTTCACAGCAGAGTCCTTCACTGCAGAGTCCTTCACAGCAGAGTCCTTCACAGCAGAGTCCTTCACAGCAGAGTCCTTCACTGCAGAGTCCTTCACAGCAGAGTCCTTCACAGCAGAGTCCTTCACTGCAGAGTCCTTCACAGCAGAGTCCTTCACAGCAGAGTCCTTCACTGCAGAGTCCTTCACTGCAGAGTCCTTCACTGCAGAGTCCTTCACAGCAGAGTCCTTCACTGCAGAGTCCTTCACAGCAGAGTCCTTCACTGCAGAGTCCTTCACAGCAGAGTCCTTCACTGCAGAGTCCTTCACTGCAGAGTCCTTCACAGCAGAGTCCTTCACAGCAGAGTCCTTCACTGCAGAGTCCTTCACAGCAGAGTCCTTCACAGCAGAGTCCTTCACTGCAGAGTCCTTCACAGCAGAGTCCTTCACAGCAGAGTCCTTCACAGCAGAGTCCTTCACTGCAGAGTCCTTCACAGCAGAGTCCTTCACAGCAGAGTCCTTCACTGCAGAGTCCTTCACTGCAGAGTCC
>NC_136653.1:21098046-21113046 GCF_949748355.1 Melanostigma gelatinosum
GTCAGACATACACTTTATACTAGTGTACTCTATACTAGTGTACTTTCCTTTATACTGGTTTACTTTATACTAGTGTACTTTCCTTTATACTAGTTTACTTTACTCTATACTAGTGTACTTTCCTTTATACTAGTTTACTTTACTCTATACTAGTGTACTTTCCTTTATACTAGTTTACTTTACTCTATACTAGCGTACTTTGTACTAGAGTACTTTATATTAGTTTGCTTTACTCTATACTAGTGTACTTTCCTTTATACTAGTTTACTTTACTCTATACTAGCGTACTTTGTACTAGAGTACTTTATATTAGTTTGCTTTACTCTATACTAGTGTACTTTATACTAGTGTACTTTCCTTTATACTGGTTTACTTTATACTAGTGTACTTTCCTTTATACTAGTTTACTTTAGTCTATACTAGTGTATTTTATACTAGCGTACTTTGTACTAGAGTACTTTATATTAGTTTACTTTACTTTGTACTAGTGTACTTTCCTTTATACTAGTTTACTTTACTCTATACTAGTGTATTTTATACTAGCGTACTTTGTACTAGAGTACTTTATATTAGTTTGCTCTACTCTATACTAGTGTACTTTATACTAGTGTACTTTCCTTTATACTGGTTTACTTTATACTAGTGTACTTTCCTTTATACTAGTTTACTTTACTCTATACGAGTGTATTTTATACTAGCGTACTTTGTACTAGAGTACTTTATATTAGTTTACTTTACTTTGTACGAGTGTACTTTCCTTTATACTCGTTTACTTTACTCTATACTAGTGTACTTTCCTTGATACTAGTTTACTTTACTCTATACTAGTGTACTTTATACTAGTGTACTTTGTACTAGAGTACTTTATACTAGTGTACTTTACTTTGTACAAGTGCACTTTACGTTATACTAGTGTACTTTATATTTGCTGAGTTATGAAACACTTTCGATCGCCCCAGAGATTATCATTTTGAAGATCTATCGCCTGAAGCTTAATTCTTCTGATTGGATGAGATGAACCGGAGTGAGATGATCTAAAACCAACATCATTGACGCTCCCTCTCTGCTGCCCCCTTCAGGCCTTTGAGGACATCTACATCGAGCAGAGGAAGGTGGTCAAGGTGGTGCTGGAGTACGCAGACAAGATCTTCACCTACATCTTCATCCTGGAGATGTTGCTCAAGTGGCTCGCCTACGGCTTCAAGAAGTACTTCACCAACTACTGGTGCTGGCTCGACTTCCTCATCGTAGATGTAAGTCCATGGTTGGTTGGTTGGTTGGTTTGTTTGGTTGGTTGATTGATTGGTTGGTTGATTGATTGGTTGGTTGATTGGTTGATTGATTGGTTGGTTGGTTGGTTGATTGATTGGTTGGTTGGTTGGTTGATTGGTTGATTGGTTGGTTGATTGGTTGGTTGGTTGATTGGTTGATTGGTTGGTTGGTTGGTTTGATTGGTTGGTTGATTGATTGGTTGGTTGATTGGTTGGTTGATTGGTTGGTTGGTTGGTTGGTTGGTTGATTGATTGGTTGATTGGTTGATTGGTTGATTGGTTGGTTGATTGGTTGGTTGGTTGTTTGGTTGGTTGATTGGTTGGTTGATTGGTTGGTTGGTTTGATTGGTTGGTTGGTTTGATTGGTTGATTGGTTGGTTGATTGATTGGTTGGTTGATTGGTTGGTTGGTTGATTGGTTGATTGGTTTGATTGATTGATTGATTGATTGGTTTGTTTGATTGATTGGTTTGTTTGATTGGTTGGTTTGTTTGATTGGTTGGTTGGTTGGTTGGTTGATTGATTGGTTGATTGATTGATTGGTCGTTGATTCGTTGGTTTATCTGTCAGTTGAATGTTTTTTCATGAGGTTATGTCTCAATCTCTAGTTTCAAGTCTTCTTCAATACAGCATGATGTTCATTTAGTACATTATGGTCCATTTAGAGTCACACAGACCATAAAGCAGGGGATGCTTTAGGGCGGGGCTACACGCTGATTGACAGGTCTCTACCAGAGACGTATACGGCGTCTCTACGTCTCCTCCTCAGTCCAGATATGGTCATTTCCTGTTCACTGGTTGCTAAAAAACAAGATGGTGACGGCAAAAAACAACAAGGTCTCAATGGCCAATGCCGATGGCCAAAAGCCAAGATGGTGACGGCTAAAATCCGACATGGTGAAGGCAAAACGCCAAACTTGAATCCGCAAACCAATGGATGACGTCACAAAAACTACATGACAAATGACCACAACTCATCAGCTGAAAGGAAGTTTGAAAGTTAAAAACTTAAATAAATAGCAGCTGATTACAGGAGTCATTAAAGCGAGATGTGAGCCGACTCTCAGGTAGTGTGTGTTACAGTCGTCGTCCCGCTGCTCTGCATCTCGCTCCACTGCAATAAAGCAACGCTATAAATAAAAGCAGCGAGAGACAAAGACAGACAAAGAGAGAGACAAAGACAGACAAGAGAGACAAAGAGAGAGACAAAGACAGACAAGAGAGAGACAGTCCCAACAGCTTCAGGCCAAACGATCAGTGCTGGCTGTTTAACCTCTGCACACACAAACACAAAGATGAGTAGTCTCTGTGCAATCTCTTAGTTCGAGGTAGAGTGACACACACACACACACACACCATACATATGCACGCATTGAGTCTCTCTCTCTGGTGTTCTGGGTTTGTTTACGCCTGGCCGTCTTCGTAAGTGACGTTTTTATTGGACTGAAGTGGTCACAGAAGTCAAACCATGCAGATCTGAGAAACCTAGAAAGTGTCAATGATAGAAACAGAATCTACTCTCTTAAAGCTGCACTTGTCAGTTTTTAGCCACTAGAGGCAGAAAGATACAAAGACAAACATCCGTTTGTCCTCAAGGATTAAAACTCTCTCATCTCTCCTTCAGGATTCTTCAATCAGCTGATGTTCAAACTAACGTCGTCTACTCAGATCCACAGCTCTGATTGGCCAATGAGTCGTCTCCGTCTGTCATTGGACCGGAGGTTAACTCTCTTCTGTCTCTCCGTCTCCTCCAGGTCTCGTTGGTCAGTCTGGTTGCCAACACTTTGGGTTATTCAGACTTTGCAGCCATCAAATCTCTCCGGACGCTTCGAGCCCTGCGGCCCCTCAGAGCCCTCTCCAGATTTGAAGGCATGAGGGTAAGAGTCATAACACGCCCGGGCTCGGCATTAAATAATTGTTTCAACTTTAATTTGACATGTCTTTTGAGTGCATAAATCCTGATTTGTAAAGTAACGTTGAAGTACCTCAGATTGGTCCAGTACTTGAGTACATGTACTTGTTCTTTCCCTAAATGTTGAAGCTTGAAGAAGCAGACTGAAGTCTGGTTTCCTCCGCTGCAGGTGGTGGTGAACGCTCTGATCGGGGCGATTCCCTCCATCATGAACGTGCTGCTCGTCTGCCTCATCTTCTGGCTCATCTTCAGCATCATGGGCGTCAACCTGTTCGCCGGCAAGTTCGGCCGCTGCGTCAACCGCACGGGTCACATCTACGAGTCGTCCTTCATCAACAACAAGTCGGAGTGCGAGGCGCTCAACAACAGCACGCTCTACTACTGGACTAAGGTCAAGGTCAACTTCGACAACGTCGGGGCCGGATACCTGGCGCTGCTGCAAGTGGTGAGCGGCTCTGGGTTTCACAGCGGGAGTTCTTCCTCTCATTGTTATCCCTCCTCGAGCTCCGTAGGAATGTACTTCTTCAAGGCAAGTGTTGGGAACGTAAAAGTGTTTGGGTTATCAGCGTCGAAGAAACTAAATTCTTGACATCAGTAGAATTATTGATGTAAGTAACAATTATTAATGATTATTAATAATAACGGGCACCACCCTGCGAGCAGGGACCAATAACCAAACGATAAAACTAAGTCTCATAATTAGTGTTCACTCATAATGTCAGTAGTCTGAGTACTATTACACATTCAGAGTGAAAGTGAAGGTTTTTAAGTTCGAGCACAGACCACATATACAGTTATTATCACAATACGCATGCACGAAGTAATCACAGACAGCTGCTCTTTGAAATATAACAGTTTATTAAGTTCTAATACTGATGATCTAGTCACTAATATCTAAACTAACAACAACTATACATTCATGAGCACGCTATCTAAAATCAACAGACTATTGAAAAGAGGGGGGGTGTGTGTGTGTGTGTGTGTGTGTGTGTGTGTGTGTGTGTGTGTGTGTGTGTGTGTGTGTGTGTGTGTGTGAGCAAAGGGGGGGGGGGCGAGGGAACAGCTCAGTGACGTAGTTGGGACGTGGTGACGTCTCTCAGGCGTGAGACCCAAAATGGCGGAGAGCCAACAGGAGACCCGGTGTCTACACGTGCTGGTAGCTGTTAAGCACGTAGCGAGATTAGCTCAAAGCTATATGTGTGTGTGTGAGTTTCAACACAGATCACAGTAGCACGGAATACACGCTACTTACACACGACCCCAACGATCTCAGCGACCGTCAGTGTCGGCGATTATTAAGCATACACCTCGTTATAAAGATGAACAGTACTTTAAGCACACAAACAAGATGAAATAAACACAAATGAACTCTCTCTAACTCTGCCCAGACTCTGTTCGCCTTACGGTACGATGCAGTCGTGGTGATTGAGGGGAGTCTCCTGAGCTTCGGTGGGCTGCGGGCCGCGGGAGGTGTGCTCTCGATGAGAGAGGATCGCTGTCGTCTGGAGAAGACTTTCGCGTCCTTATGGCCGGAGCAGGCGAGGCGCTTGTGGAGAGGAGAGTGGAAGCTCTCTGTCTCTCGTTCTGAAGAAGTCTGCTTCTTCACTTCTGCAGGATTAAACGGGTTCGCTTCGTGGATGCGAACAAAGATAAAATAGACAGTTTGGTGGATTCGGCCAGCGAATATAACTGTGAAACATAGGATTTGGTTGAAAAGAGGAGCAACGTTGTGTGCTCCCTAGCTCGACGGAGGTCGAGGGGAAAAAGCGTTGAGGTGTGAGCTGCAGGCAGTTTTGTAGAACAGTGTCTGAACCACAGGGGTCCTGGGGTCTCTTGGTTCTCAGCCAATGAGATTGCAGCGGTGCATTCAGGTGAGTTCAGGAACCATAGTTTTTGGGGGGTGAAATTCACACCCTAATGTGAAATTCCTTCAGAGGAGGTTTGCTCTCATCAAACCACGATCAGGATGAAACCTTTGCTTGCAAAAGGGAAGGCCTGACTCTCTTTGTTCACAGCACATGTTGCAGCCATATGATCAGAGCCCAACACAAGCGTATGTGTAGAGCACATTCCAACAACAAGGTCATTCAAAGTGCTTCACTTAAAACCATTAAAAGCATCAAAACACGAGGCAACAGAAAAGGAGATTCAATACATCAATTAAGAGCTGGAGTGATGTGGTCCACCCTCCTGGTCTGAGTGAGGACTCGAGCTGCAGCGCTCTGACGGACTCTATACAGAGACCTGTAAACGCACCGTTACAGTCGTCCAGTCTGCTGGACATAGATGCATGGACACGTTTATCCACATCCTGTTGAGACACAAGTCCTCTAATCCTCGATATATTCTTCAGGTGATTGGAGGCTGATCTTGTAATAGTCTTGTTGAGGCTGTTCAGGTTGAGGTCTGAATCCAGAACTACACCTAGATTTTCTCTTTGTCGTCTTTTTGTCTCTTTTTTGTTGTTTTGTGTCTCCTTGTGGTCATTGTTGTCTCCTTGCTGTCGTTTTGGTCCCTCGTTTGTTTTTTGAGTCTCTTTGTAGTCTTTCTATGTTTTCTCGTCTCATTTTGAGACTTCCTGGTTGGTCACTTTTATGGAAAATGTGTTGGTGAAGATCAGGGGCCCCTGATACTGTGGGCCCCTGGGCCTGTTCATTTACCATCTACGTCTACATCGTTTAATCTTCCTCCGTCTCTTCGTCCATTTCTTACTTTGTCTCTCTTTCATCTCTCCCTCCTCGTCTCTCCATCATCTGTCATTGAACACAACATGGACAAAGCCAATTATACGTCTCCTCCTCTTTCCATCTCCTCATCACTTTGCTTTCTTTCCTTACAATCTTTCCTCTCTCTCTCTCTCTCGCATTTCTTTCTCGCTCTTTGTCGCCCACCACTGGATTCCTGAGAGCCTCCAATCAATCAGCGTCTGAGAGGCTTTTATTTTTAGAGCGACTCCAGCCAAGTGGGAGGGAAATGGAGAGATGGAGGGAGAAAGAGAGGGAGAGAGAGGGAGGGAGGGCGGAAACGTACAAGTGGAGTAAGAACATTAAGGTTCAAACTGCAAATGGAAAGAAAGAAACCGCAGAGATGGAGGGAAGGAGAGATAATGAGGAGAGATTCAAGGGACATATGTGGGATGGATGGAGGAAAGATTTATATTTACTTTATTTAATCTTAAGAAGAAACAAGAAAGTTGCAGAAACAAACAAATCATAAAATATCAAAAATATTCGTCAACATTCCTCTTAAGTCGTCAATATAAATGACAAGTCATTCAAATCAACGACAGCCAGATGTGCCTCATTTAAAATGTCCAGAGGTGATTTTATAACTCATCCAAGGAGTGAGTCCTGAAGACGATAAAAGGAGAGAAGAAGAAGACAAGGACAGAGGAAAGGACACAGACAGAAAAGGAGAGGAGGGGACGATGGAGGAATGATGGAGGGAGTGTGAGGAGAGGGATGAAGAGACGAGGGTGTAAAGAAGTTGTCGGTCCTCCGTCAGTCGCCTCGGCAACGAGTCGCTCAGCACCTCTCCTCCCTCCTTGTTTTGGCTGGTCGGCGTGGCAACGGTTGGCGGGGGCAACCCTTCCATTAGCATCTGGAAATAGCTCCACGCTGCAAAAAGGGAAAAAGAATAAAAAATGTTGACGCAGGGGGAAAGAATTTAGTGAAATCTGTGGACGTCTGAACCATGAATTATCAGTTCATTCATGTCATTTACTACATTTCTTACAGTGATCGTCATTTTGGGTCTCTTTGTAGTTCTATTGTGTGTCGTTGCAGTCATTTTGTTTGTCTTTATAGTAATAGTGGTCTCTTTGTCATCATTTTGGTCTCTTTGTAGTTGTTTTGTGTCTCTTTGAAGTTGTTTTGTCTCTTTGTAGTTGTTTTGTGTCTTAGTTGTTGTTTTGTATCGCTTTGTAGTTGTTTTGTGTCTCTTTGTAGATGTTTATTGTCTCTTTGAAGTTGTTTTGTCTCTTTGTAGTTGTTTTACGTCTCTTTGTAGTTGTTTTGTGTCTTTGTTGTTGTTTTGTATCGCTTTGTAGTTGTTTTGTGTCTCTTTGTAGATGTTTATTGTCTCTTTGAAGTTGTTTTGTCTCTTTGTAGTTGTTTTACGTCTCTTTGTAGTTGTTTTGTGTCTTTGTAGTTGTTTTACGTCTCTTTGTAGTTGTTTTGTGTCTTTGTAGTTGTTTTGCGTCTCGTTGTAGTTGTTTTGTGTCTTTGTAGTTGTTTTGTCTTTGTAGTTGTTTTGTGTCTTTGTAGTTGTTTTGCGTCTCTTTGTAGTTGTTTTGTATCTCTTTGTAGTTGTTTTGTATCTCTTTGTAGATGTTTATTGTCTCTTTGAAGTTGTTTTGTGTCTCTTTGTAGTCATACTCTTTAGTTGAATTTTGCTTGCTCCTGGTAGCATATAGCTCCTTGGGATAAGTTTATTAATATATAATAATAATATATTAGTTGATTATATTTAGTATTATTAATCTGAAGTAGAAGTATTCATTAGCATCAAATGGGAATAACCTAGTGATGTACAAGTACCTTTAGAATTGTGCTTATATTCCTAGTTTACCCACTAATGTACACTCACCACGTCCGTTAAAAACCTGTGTCTGATCTCGTCATCTTTTACAGCGGCCTCCACCTCGCTCACATCCAGCAGCTCGTAATAATAACAGGTGATAGATAACCTGTGGCGACGAGCTGATTCCAGGTCTGAGTGACGGACGGCAGGCGCCCACTCAGACCAAAGTGTGCTGTTCCTTCACATCTGCATCTTTACTTCCACCTGCTCTTTATCCCCCCCCCCCCCCCCCCCAACCCTCCATCCTTTTATCCCCCACTGAGGAAGAAAGTCCATAAAAGGACTTGTTGAGAAAAGCAAGGCGCCGGTGTTTCCATGGCGTTCTGACTCAACAAACGTTGCTGCTGTTCAGTTATTCACGGTTCAGGACGTGGTCTCGGTGTGTTGGAGGTGCAGAGATATTAGAGTCGTGACCCTTGAAGTCAATGCAGTTTCTACTTGTGACCCCTTGATCAACGTTTCCTGTCGCTGCTGTCCAATGAAACCCATCTTAAAGTTACTGTGAAAAGCTTTTAACTGGTCAAAAGTTCCTCGTTGTAACTTTAATGCCGGGTTCATTGGCAGCCGTGGTCTTTCTAACTTTGTATCCCATTGCAGCCAGATATGGTTAAATATAATTCTAAGTGATTTAAAACGCTTTGGATTAGCCAAAGAAATAGTGATGTCACAGCTCAAAATAGCTGCTTTTCTTAAAATCCACGATTTCTACGGATCGGTGATGATTACTGACGATGTTATTGTTTGTATTCTCTAGGGGTCTGAAGAGATGAACACCGTGTTTCATCCTGCAGTAGATTCCATCGATTATGTTACATAGCATTCATCATATTCATCACTAATCACAGCTGCTCACCATTTCATCATCTGTTCGTTTGTTTTGTGTTTCAAAGGCAACCTTCAAAGGCTGGATGGACATCATGTATGCAGCGGTGGACTCACGAGCTGTAAGTTAAAGTTTTTAACTCCGGATCAGATTTAAAATCAAACTCAGACAGAAAGAAGCTTCCGGTTCCAATGGAAAGGTCAAATAAACCGATTTGATTATTTAAGAACAACTTTAACAAATGTTTTACTGGATTCAGTTGAAAATAAAAGATCGAATGAGATCATCATTTGGGTGAAATGGAAAAAAAGTAAATTCATCAAATTTTTGGAGTTTAGACAAACATTAAGGGACAAAAGCAACAAAACATATTACACTTGAATTTAGAAATGAGTTGAGACGAGGTGTGAAGAGAAAAGTGAATGAAGTTTTAAAGTAGACGGAGGAATTACTTCAGATGAAATCAATCAGGTAAATCTGAAGTAAATAAAAGATAAAGATGAGATCTTTAATGAGGCGGGAAGGATTTCAATCAGACAGGAAGTAATAAATGAAAAGACCCTACAATGATGGTGTGTGTGTGTGTGTGTGTGTGTGTGTGTGTGTGTGTGTGTGTGTGTGTGTGTGTGTGTGTGTGTGTGTTCCTGTCAGGTTGAGGAGCAGCCGATCAAGGAGATCAATCTCTACATGTACCTCTACTTCGTCATCTTCATCATCTTCGGCTCCTTCTTCACCCTCAACCTCTTCATCGGCGTCATCATCGATAACTTCAACCAGCAGAAGCGAAAGATGAGTATTAAACAAATAAATGCAAAAGAAAATTACACAGTGACGTGTTGCGCTGTCTGTTTATTTATTTATTTGTTTGTACGCTGAATACAAATAAAAACATCTTTGTATTCTTTTGTGTCTCTTTGTAGTCTTTTTGTTTCTTTTCGAGGTGTATTCTGTCTCTTTGTGTCTCTTTGTAGTCTTTTTGTTTCTTTACGAGGTGTATTCTGTCTCTTTGTAGTCCTTTTGTGTCTTTTCGAGGTGTATTCTGTCTCTTTGTAGTCTTTTCTTGTGTAGCTGTTTTTCTCTTTGTCGTCCTCTTCTTGTTCTCTGTGGTTATTGTCGGTCTCTTCCTCGTTGGGACGTTCCTCTTGCAGTGACATCGTGTCGGTGTTGTGCCCAGTAGAGCCTTTCAGTCATCCATCCATGGCGTCATGTGTAGAATAACAGAGTCGTTGCTGTTGTTTGTTTACTTAGGAGGACAGGACATCTTCATGACGGAGGAGCAGAAGAAGTACTACAATGCCATGAAGAAGCTGGGCTCTAAGAAACCCCAGAAGCCCATCCCCCGACCTCTGGTACACACAGACACACACCGATGCATCCGGTCAAACAACATGTGGTTCATTCTGCTTTAGTCCGCCTTTTAGAACAACATGCTGACCAAAGTGCTTCTCCAGAGAAGTTCCAAAGTACAATTAAATGACGAGAGTGAAAAATGGCACGTTATTAACGATCTTGCGCTTCTAACATCGATCTTAAATCTTCAGATAAAAATTACAGGGAACTTCTGTCATGAAATAACTGGATAACAATGCTGATTTGGAAAAAGTCTGAACTCGTGTTTTGTTCGTTGTCTCCGCAAAACGTCACGCAAACAACTTTTAAAATGCTTGTTTTCTGAACGTAGTTTGGTTTGATCGGTGCTAGGCTATGCTAACATTGTAGCTGCTCCATCAACAACCAAAATAATGTCATCTTGGCAAAGAAATATGGCAGCAACATCATTGTTTATACCGCAGACAGTCTTTGGTTTATGCAGGTAGTACAAACGAAAGTATGTAAATCTAATAAATGTTGATTAATGACGGAAACAAACCCCTCCAGAACTCTCTGCAGGGCTTCTTCTTCGACCTGGTGGGGAAGCAGGCCTTCGACATCATCATCATGGTGCTGATCCTCTTCAACATGATCACCATGATGGTGGAGACGGACGAGCAGTCGCCTCGGATGGAGTACATCCTGAACAACATCAACCTGGCCTTCATCATCGTCTTCACCTTCGAGTGCCTCGTCAAGATCGTGGCACTGCGATGCTACTTCTTCACCGTCGGCTGGAACATCTTCGACTTCGTGGTCGTCATTCTCTCCATCGTCGGTGAGTAGGAACGTATTCCAGTGAAGACGTTTAGTCGTCTCATTCAGACTCTTTATTCAAGAGAACTAAACTTTAAAATATATTCAGCTTGTGTTAGCCACAGGCCTTATTTCAGACATCTAATCTAACGATGAAGCGAACGTTATGCAAACTAGATTTAAAGTCGATAACACAGTTGAGAAACAAGACTCGCTCGCTGTCGAGCCAAATATGAATATTTTCACAAAATAGGAGACGATAGCTTATAATATAGAGTGTGTGTGTGTGTGTGTGTGTGTGTGTGTGTGTGTGTGTGTGTGTGTGTGTGTGTGTGTGTGTGAGGCATCGGCTGTGGATGATGTAATGTCTGCCTTACAATTATCTGCCAACAAAATGACCGTCCGGCTGGCCTTGATGTTTACCCGGCACCAAGGTCCTGTATGGTTATCTACAGCCCCGCACACTACAAACACACATGACATAACAGTCTGCCGAGGCAGCACGGACCAGCCTCAGCAGGTAATTTAGCTGTGTGTGTGTGTGTGTGTGTGTGTGTGGATGCGCATGCCGGAGACGAGGCTGCCTGGGGGAGGTGAAGGTAACAGCAGCAATCAGAGCTGCCAGAGGGCGGTCCCTGGAGACAAATCAAACATGTTTGACCTGTTACATCAGCTGTGTGTGTGAGGGATATGTCAGGGTGTGGGGGGGGGGGGGAGTCGAGTTGATGTACGACGTGACGGTGATTCCCTCTCGACTCCCCCCTGCTCATCCCTTCCATCACCCATAACTCAACGCAAGGAGATGGATGAAAGACAGGGTGTGTGTTGGTCTGGTCTAAAGGTGACGACAGGCCGGCTCCTCTTTGAGTTCATCATTCCCCGGATAACAAGGAAAAGACGCTTGACTTACAGTGTGTGACTTGCTGTTAGAAGGGAAAAAAGACGACTCAGCCCTTCAGAACCAATTACTCAAGTTGTAATCACAGCAGAGCTGCCACATGACGACGGGAATAGCCAAACGGAGAGCTTTTATATGATGTATCTCACAGGAATGTCCTCAAATAAAAGGAGAATCTTGGTCAACTAATAGTCTTCAGCTCATCGATTTTAGCCGATATAACTGCAAATAGTATCTCCTGTAGGCTACCAGCGACTCAGATGAAATTAATCCGGCAGCAAAACCTCTTAAGATCGTATTCATCTTATAAGGAGATTAAAGCATGTAAGTGCTTCTTATTGTGACATCAGAAACATATGCTAAACATATAACCAAACACAGAAATACAATAGGAGTGAGACGGACATTTAACTGTATTCCATTCCATATGTCAACTCAGTAAAACGTAACAAAAGGCCCAAAAGTCCAGAAAACATCATTATCGTAACTTCAAAATAACTCGACAACACTTTGGGACACTAACCCTGGTCTCCTGGTAGAAAGTCCTGGGTTTGTTTAACCCTGAATGTTTTTTTTGCCGTCTCCAAACTACGTTATCGTTATCGCCGGGTAGTTAGCTAGCTAGCTAGCTAGCTTATCCTTCTCAGGAGCGGAGGGGAGTGAGACGGAGGGACCGTTAGACCAAGCGCTGCTGCTGGCCTCCAGCCCACTGTTAAGCTAATGTTGAAGCATGTAACGAGTGTAGCATGGCGGGATCAGCAAACTAGCTAACTAGCCAGCTGTCCACTAGTTAGCTAGCTAGCTTGCTAATCCCACCATGCTCTAATGCTACACCGGTTACAGAAAATACATCAAACGAAGGTCATAGCAATGTGCTTTTCTTGCGCTGTGTCCAGAGAATGTGAATCAATCATTAAGTTGTTGCATTTAACTCAATTTCTCTGGTTCTCTACGCTTCGTAACATATGATTTTAGTTTCTGCAAAGCCCCGCCTCAGTAGTCCGCCACTTGGCGTAAAACGATTTAGTTTATACAGAAGTCAGCCGGCTACAACGGTCACAATGACAGTGGTTTGACTTGATTGACATATTTCTTTTCTGTTTTTCAGGTATCGTGCTTGCTGACATCATCGAGAATTACTTTGTGTCGCCGACGTTGTTCCGAGTGATTCGATTGGCCCGTATCGGACGGGTTCTCCGTCTCATCAGAGGCGCTAAGGGCATCCGGACGTTACTGTTCGCCCTCATGATGTCCCTTCCCGCCCTCTTCAACATCGGGCTCCTCCTCTTCCTGGTCATGTTCATCTACGCCATCTTCGGCATGGCCAACTTCGCCTACGTGAAGCGGCAGGCAGGAATCGATGACATGTTCAACTTCGAGACGTTTGGGAACAGCATGATCTGCTTGTTCCAGATCACCACCTCTGCCGGCTGGGACAGCCTGCTCAGCCCGATCCTCAACAACTCCCCCGAGGAGTGCAACCCCAACATCCCCCACACCGGCACCACCGTCCGGGGGAACTGCGGGAACCCGTCGGTGGGCATCACCTTCTTCGTCACCTACATCATCATCTCCTTCCTCATCGTGGTGAACATGTACATCGCCATCATCCTGGAGAACTTCAGCGTGGCCACGGAGGAGAGCACCGAGCCGCTGAGCGAGGACGACTTTGAGATGTTCTACGAGGTTTGGGAGAAGTTCGACTCCGAGGCCACGCAGTTCATCGAGTACGCCAAGCTGTCCGACTTTGCGGACACGCTGTCGGAGCCGCTGCGCATCAGCAAGCCTAATAAGATCAAGCTGATCACCATGGACCTCCCCATGGTCAGCGGGGACAAGATCCACTGCCTGGACATCCTCTTTGCGTTCACCAAGCGCGTTCTGGGCGAGTCGGGCGAGATGGACGCCCTCAAGCAGCAGATGGAGGAGAAGTTCATGATGGCCAACCCGTCCAAGATCTCCTACGAGCCGATCACGACGACCCTGAGGCGAAAACAGGAAGATGTGTCCGCCACGGTGATCCAGAGGTGCTACCGCCGACACCTGGTGCGGCGGCAGCTGAAGGCCGCCTCCTACTTGTACCGCCAGATGACCACGCCTCGGCACGCTGGGGAGGAAGGCGAGGAAGGCGGCGAGGGTGCGTTCGAGGAAGCGCCGGAGAAAGAAGGGCTGATCGCCGCCATGATGAGGGAGAACTACGGCTCGAGCTTAATGGGGACGGAGCGCTCCGAGACGATTTCCTCCACCTTGTCCCCGCCGTCCTACGACAGCGTGACACGAGCCACGTCGGAGATCTTCCGCCCGCTCGCCGTCAAGACGGGAACGGTAGCCGTGGACACCGGCGGCAGCGAACCGAGCGAACGATCGCCGTCAACGGTCGACGGCGATGACCCTCGCGGACAGCAGGGTACTGTACCATAGCGGGAACCAAAAAGCAAAGAAATATAATGATTCAACAAACGAGGATTGTCCTCGTTTTGGGTTAGGCCTGTTTGTTCTTTTGTTTTACTGAATGTACCACGGCTGAAGGAGGCGGCTACGAGGAGTCGAGTGGAGGAGCAGAGTGGAACATTTACTACCTTCAATGTTAATTCTGTGGAGATTCCTGAACTCACTTTTTCGGGGAGTTTCTTAAAGGGAAGCAGAGTAAACTACAAAAGACAGAGAAGTCAACTCTCCCTTTTGTTGGAGTAAAAGACCTTCTCGGGTCTCTGGTGTCCACCGGAGCCGAGGGGGGTGCTCGGACCACTGACTGACCTTTGACTTCAGCTCCATTGGTGTCAGAACAACTATATCAGACGTATCCATCATTTATTATTGGCCTGGGGGGGTCGTGCCTTGCCACAGTTGATCAATATTCTCAGAGTGAGTGACGACGTTCCTGTTTCTCGTTTAAAGCTGACTGAGACTCGAGGGCGGAGGGATAATAATGACGATTTAAAAAAGATGTTTTCGTAGTAAAAGTATAACTTTGTTGATGTCTTTTAATAGCGGTACGATTATTACTATTTTTTATATTTTTTAGAGTGAGTTGAAGAAAACAAACCAATAAGCGGTGTCTCTCGCTCTTGAGTGGCGTTAGCGATGAGGAGCTAGCACGTTGAGCAGAGGGTGCAGTCAGGACAACAACTGACAGATACCTGAGAAGCAACTTCATCTCTTTTTCTTTTGTTGGCAGTTTTTGCACTTTTAAGTTTACATGTGCTGTCACTTTACGGGCAAAGACACATTGAGAAAAGGGAGACCAGGGATCAGTCTGAAAACCTTTGAGATAACAAGTGCACAATGAGGTTCTCTACACGGTCCCGCACTCTTCCAACACGTGTTCTGTCTCCGGGGATGAACATCCTCGTGTCCGCCCGTCCGGTTTTGTTTTGGGTGATTTGTCT
>NC_136653.1:21118046-21150546 GCF_949748355.1 Melanostigma gelatinosum
TCAGACTGAGTCTCTGCTCCTTCCTGCCTTCTTTCACCTCGTTTCAAAAACCAAAAGCTGCTTTGTCACCTTCAAAATAAAATGACAAACATCTACGGAACCAACGCAGAGGAAAAAATGCACAGAAGACAAGTTTCATTGTTCATTATTATTACTATTGTTACTGTTAACAGCTACGTGATAAATGCAATACAACAGTTATGTAAACAGGCAGCGAGTGATGCTGTATCTTATTTACAGTATGAGATTATAATAATAACGATGTTTTTACTTTGTTTTTGTCGTCATGGATTTGTTTTTGTTTTTTTCCAGGCATCCTCTCACTGCTCAAACTACCGTCGCCCCGTTTACACCGCACCTGGTTTCACAACTGGTTTCACACCAAGTCTCTGACTTCATATCAGCCCCCCCCCCCCCTTAGAATGATCTCGAGGAAGTTGCCTTTTTCAGGACCGGAGGCGGAAAAATTTGTTGAATGTTTTCCGCCTCCTCGTGAATCGTCTTTTATTCCAGCCGAACATTTCTCTCATCGTTGATTTCAAGATAAAAATCACGTTTGGAAAATAGAAATCAATAAGTTGGATTTAAGTTTTCTTGATTAAAAAGAGTTTTATTGAGTTTGTTGCTGGAAAAGAGAAGTTGAGTAGATCCACGTCCCAGTTTGAGGTTGGAAACCTTGTAACTCCAAAGATTTAAACTTAAGAAGGAAAATTCAAAGTCCAGATTTGACTTCAATCCATCACTCAATGCTTTTTAAAAATGTGTAATGTTTTCCATATATTTAAAGTCTATTTAAAAAGGAGTTACAAGGTTTCCTCTGCACAGACCGGTGAAACCTCGGTGTAAAGGAGGCGAACGCCGTGCCTCAGTGACCCCACCTTGGTGTTTTAGAGACAATAACAATAATTATGATATGAATATATATATAAATATATACTTTTTAGTACTTTGAGTTGAAATACTTTTTAGTATTTTGCAAATACATGTCTCTGTATATAAAACAAAAGCCTACTGTAATAAACGAGAACAAAATTTAATACTGAACCTGTTGTGATGGTTTTATTTTGAAGGTTTCGGTGTGAGTCGTACTTCCCTTTTTCACACGAAAATAATGTTTTTGAAAACCAAACTCTCCGGAGCTCCCGCCTCTTTGCTAAGTAGTCTCCTAATGGCGGTTACTGATGAGAGGGTTTGAGTCGCCATCTTGGTTTTTCTTGCAACCAGTGAACAGGAAGTGACCATATATGGACTGAGGAGGAGTGACGTAGAGACGTATACGTCTGGTAGAGACCTGTCAATCACAGTAAGCCCCGCCCTAAAGCATCCCCTGCTTTATGGTCTGTGTGACTCTAAATGGACCATAATGTACTAAATGAACATCATGCTGTATTGAAGAAGACTTGAAACTAGAGATTGAGACATAAACTCATGTTTACAATGTTTACTGAGGTAATAAATCAAGAGAGAAGTAGAGTCATTTTCTATAGACTTCTATACAACCATGTCGATGCATCACAATCAATAAATCGACTGATTGGTCTGAGCTCGTCTGACTGAAGACACACAGGAACACAAGCTGTGCTCTCTGAGCTGCCTTGTTGCCCTTGAGCAAGACGCTGCACAGAGAAAGTGTGTATGTGTGTGTGTGTGTGTGTGTGTACTGAATTGTTTACTTGGTTATGTAACTCTCTCTGACCACACACACACACACACACACACACACAGGGGGTGCCAGAGTTCCTCTCTGTTTAATGGAGCTTCCCCGTCTGCCTGCCAAAAATCTGACTTTACTCTCTTAAAGGAACAGTTCACTTTAATACTGTTAAATTGCACAATGTAATTAAGGCCATTTTTTTAAATATTAGTACATTTCCAAATCTGCAGCAAATGTCTTTCTGTTTTTCTCTTCACTCTATTAGTGGAGTCACTTTTTAACTTTATTTTAATGTTACACACATGACGTTTGACCTACATTTAACCCATTCTCTGTGTCAGAACTGTTTATATTAAAAACACCTGCATTCTCTCTAGTGGCCACCAGGGGGCGACTCCTCTGGTTGTATAGAAGTCTATAGAAAATGACTCTACTTCTCTCTTGATTTATTCCCTCAGTAAACATTGTAAACATGAGTTTATGTCTCAATCTCTAGTTTCAAGTCTTCTTCAATACAGCATGATGTTCATTTAGTACATTATGCTCCATTTCATAACACATGAAAAATGCTTGAGTTTGGGAAAATGCACCAGTTTAAGAATGTTTAAAATATGACAATCATGTGACCGGACAAACACACCCACACTCTCACACACACACACACACACACACACACTCACTCACACACACACACACACACTCACACACTCACACACACACACACTCTCTCTCTCTCACACACACACACACTCTCACACACACACACACACTCACACTCTCACACACACACACACACACTCTCTCTCACACACACACACACTCTCTCTCTCTCACACACACACACACTCTCACACACACACACACACTCACACTCTCACACACACACACACACACACACACACACTCACTCACACACACACACACACTCACACACTCACACACACACACACTCTCTCTCTCTCACACACACACACACACACACACACTCTCACACACACACACACACTCACACTCTCACACACACACACACACACTCTCTCTCACACACACACACTCACTCATTCATCAAAAATACACAAGTTAAAGCTGATGTGTACACAGACGGCCTACTTTAAAAAACCTTAACGGACAGAAAAGAAAGAAAGACAGAAAGACGGAGAGGAAGAAGGAACGAAAGAGAGAAAGAGTTGAATGTCAAGCTCACACTAATTGTTTCTATTTTAGAGAGCGGAGCTGCTTTCACACTGATTTAAGGAGAGTCGGTGTAAAAGTGACCTAAAAACAAAGCAGAGAGCCAGCTGACGGTCACTGATAACACACACACACACACACACACACACACACACACACACACACACACAGATAACATTCACACACACTTTCTGACGCAACCTAACCAACATGGTGATTGTCTTTTTGAATTAATCGTCCTCATCGCATTCATCATTATTTTCTTGATCAGAAGAAGAAGAAGAAGAAGAAGAAGAAGAAGAAGACAGTGGAGGGCAATTGGAAGGGGGCAAAAAAATAAACACGACGGCCATTTTCTCCATTTTAAAGGCACCCAAAGGTGCTTTGTCATATTTTATGACACTATTGAAGACGACACTTCTGCAGTGAAGAAGTGTTCAAAAGAGAGCATCACAAATATTAAAGGAGACGAGAGGAAACAGGTTCCTCAGCAGGAGGAGAAACTGCAGGTGTTTGTGGAGCTTTACTGCCTCCTGCAGGAGGACGCGGGTACTGCAGGAGGCATAGAGTTCACCACAGAGACCATTTGACCAAAAACCTGATCGAACTTGTTTCCTCTTGTAACTCAAAGAGGTAAAACAAAGGTAATAGATTACTGTAATGGATTACTTCTGTATTCTTGCAAACTAAAAACTCCCTTTTAGTTGATTTTCATACTAAACATACTAACTGCTGTCCTAAATTAGTTTTGTGGCACTTTTAATATTTAACTTGACTTGACTACTCAGACTAATATCTCTTTTATGAAATATAATTATTTGTTATTGTAACAATTTGTTATTGTACTTTAAACCCCAGTTAGTTATACTGTAAAACGTCACAGTAAAGCAGCTGTGACCTCTTCTCGAGGCTAGAGAGTGAGGATAAGAACTTCATCCTGACTGAGGAGGAACTGAACTCACGTGGTACTACAGCGCCCTCTGGAGGTGGAAACAGGCACTGCGCTGCACCTCACGCGACCAGGAAAATATTTCCCTTCATCACATTAATAAACTCCATCATGACGCTATACACTGTTTATTCAGACCTGTCACATTCCTACTATGCTCGGCTTTATGGTAAGACTTTTTAAAGATGCATCTATGTATTTGTGCATAAATCCGCCTCCAGGTGTCATATTAACTCCACTGTTCACTTTGTGTGTCAGCTCATATCTCCAATGAAACCTGATGATTATGATGATTTTTCATAAATATATGACGGGGATGATGAGATGAGGCATAATGAAGAATTATAAAAATGGAGCTTGGATGAGGTTTAGTCACAATATGTATTTGTACACTTCAATTTAATATATTTCTCTTACTATATTATTAATATTATATTTATAAACCTTCGCTTTAATGCACTAACTCTACCAATAAAGTGTATTAACATCATAAAACAGATGTTTTAAACTCCTCTGCTGCCACGTTTTTTTACACTGTACAGCTGTACCGCAACCTGATTGGTTCAAATCCCCGAGAGCCCGCCCCGTTTTGTCCCGCCCCTCTGGCTCTGATTGGTCAAACAGACAACTCAATCACGGTAACTATGGACTTTGGTTTTTTTTTTTTGCTGGTATCCAAGTGAGGACGTGATTCACGGAGCGATGGCCCAGAAGAAGACTCCCAAAGCTCACCACAGGAAAGGTGAGTTTCCTCTCATTTAAAGGAGTTTTCTTCGCGGCAGAACGAAACTAAACACGTTTTCGGGAACATGCAGACGTGTTCTTTGATTCGGCACACGTACCGGGACCGTGTGCAGCTTCCTCAGCTGGACCCGCCTCAGGTTCCCAGCCCTCTTCAGGCGACAGTACGCGTCTAGCAGCGGTCACGAGCAGCAGTGAAACACCCGCTTTAAACACGCTAAAGACTGTTTGTGTGATTAAGCGGTGCCGAATGGAGGAGTGGGTTTAAACCGTCTATGCGCATGTCTTACATCGTGTTTTGTGAGGTTGTTTGCGTTCCTAACAAACAAAAGTATATTCAAGTGGAGGAAATTAGCATAGAGTCTGGTTTTTTGACGTCCTCGCGCTGCAGGAAACCCGAGCTAGTTTAGCCACTGTTAGCTCGCAGTCAACAATAAAATAACATTCATGACGTAATCTTTGTAAAGTAAAAGCATGCTCTGTGTGACTGAGAGCTTGTTGTCCAGCAGCATTTAGCGGAGAGCTGTTCGCTCTCTTACTGGTTGATGTTCTGGTGTCATGTTTGCATGTTTATAGCCATGCAAAACGAATAGTCCTGTTTGTTTCCTCATCTCCTCTACTTGGCTTGTCTCCTCCTTTCCTTCTATCTCACATCCTTGTTCCCTCTTCTCTCTCTGTTTCCTCTCCTTGTCTCCATTCCTTCCCTTCTATCTTTGTCTCTTCTCCTTGTTACCTCTCTCCTTGTCTCCTCCCTTTCCTCATCTCCTCTCCCTTCTGTCTCCTCTCCTCATATCCTCTCCTTGTTTCCTCTCCTCTCCTCATTTCCTCCCCTCTCCTCTCCTTGTCTCTTCTCCTTGTTGCCTGCCCTTTCCTCTTATCTTGTCCTCATTTCCTCTCCCTTTTGTCTCCTCATCTCCTCTCTCTGTTTTCTCTCCTCTACATGTCTCCCCCCTTGTCTCCATTCCTTGTGTCCATTCTGCTCTCCTCTCTTCCTCTCTTCTCCTTGTCTCTTCTCCTTGTTTCCTCTACTTGTTGCCTCTCTTCTCCTTGTCTCCTCTCCTTGTTTCCTCTACTTGATGCCTCTCTTCTCGCCCCTCTTCTCCTTGACTTTACAACCTTTCACCAAAAGACAAACATGCGGTACGAGTTCTAGTCCTGATCCTCCAGGGTTCTGGTCCAGGGTTCTAGTCCAGGGCTCTGGTCCAGGGCTCTGGTCGGTCGATCGATCGATCGATCGATAGATAGATAGATAGATCGATGTAAACTTTATTTATCCCCAGGGGGAAATTCGTTTGTAGCAGCAGCAATTTACAGAGTAAAATATAACGTATGGAATGCACAATATCTACAGTACAATAAAATAACAGAGCAGATATTGAATTGAAGGAATAGATTAATAAAAAAGAAGCTAGAATAGGAAATAGAAATGCACAGTATATACCATGAATATCGTGGTATATAATAAAGTATCGTGTGTGTGTGCACGCACAAACGCCAAGGTTACCGTACTTTTCAGACTGTAGGCCGCACCAGCTGATTTTTAAAAGAAAAAATAACTTGTGCATAGATAAGCCGCACTGGACTATAAGCCGCAGGTGTCCCCGTTGAACAGCAAGATGCTTTTAAGTAGCGGTGTCACGGATCACAAACCTCACGGTTCGGTTCGGATCAACAAAGAAAAGGGGAGGAGCCAAATATAACTTTGCTTTCCATTTATTAATTAAAGAACCTCAAGAACACTTAAAGCAAAGAACTTTGGGCGATAGTCTTACATGAAAACAAAAATATTGAAGATCTCCAATTTGAAACAAAATGAAATAAATAAATAAAAATAATACATTCAAGAATTCTGTTAAGTTTAAGTGCAACATGAGGTCTGTTGATATCCTCGTCCTTTCATCAATACTGAAAGAAACAACTTGGGTCTGTGTTTACTTCCTGTCAGGTCATTCAAATACACAATAATGTTACATTACTGTGACACTTTCAAAAAGATGAGAATATCTCCATTGTCTGGGGAGAGGGTCGGCCTTTCTGTGGTGATATTACTATTGGGCCTGTCCAGCTTCACTCTGATGCTTCTGTCAGCACCTGAACCAGGTGTGTGTGTGTGTGACTCTCACAGAGGGGGCGTGTCTACAGCACCTGCCCCAGGTGTGTGTGTGTGTGACTCTCACAGAGGGGGCGTGTCTACAGCACCTGCCCCAGGTGTGTGTCTGTGTGACTCTCACAGAGGGGGCGTGTCTACAGCACCTGCCCCAGGTGTGTGTGACTCTCACAGAGGGGGCGTGTCTACAGCACCTGCCCCAGGTGTGTGTCTGTGTGACTCTCGAAAAACCCGTATATAAAGCGCACCGGACTATAAGCCGACGCCTCAAAGCGTGGGGTAAAAAGTAGCGGCTTATAGTCCGAAAAGTACGGTATTTGGTGTGCTATTCTGTCCTCTCTGGCATCTCACACACACTCTCTCACACACACTCACACACACACACACGCATTCTCTCACACACACACGCACACACACACACACTCACTCTCACTCTCACGCTCACTCTCACTCTCACACACACACACACACACACACACGCATTCTCTCACACACACACACACATTCTCTCACACACACTCACACACACACACACGCATTCTCTCACACACACACACACACATTCTCACACGCACACACACACTCACTCACTCTCACTCTCACTCTCACTCTCACACACACACACACATTCTCTCTCTCTCTCTCACACACACACACACACATTCTCTCACACACACACACGCGCGCACACACACAAACACATTCTCTCACACACACACTCACACACACTGTCTCTGGGTTTGTCAGCTCTAATAATAGTGAGGATCAGGTTCTGGAGGCCAGTAGACTGTAGCGAGGAGGAGGAGGAGGAGGAGGAGGAAGAGGAGGAGCTCAGTCTCTCCTGCTGAGCTCTGAGTCACTTTGTGTCGTCGTCTTCTTCTTCACTGCTTTCATCTTTAATATCTTTTGGAATGTTTCTTCTTCTTGGATCTTGTGATTGGACTTTTTCTTAAAGTCCTTTTATCCGGTTCTTGATCATCGTTGGTCACTTTCTTTATGGTGTTCTAGTCTGCACTGGTCTGCACTGGTTCCCGGCTGGTCCTGGTCCCGTTTTTGTGGGTCCAGCTGAGAGTTGCTCCATGCAGCGCTACCGCCAACAATATGGCGCCTCCTACCCCCCCACAGCCTCCCCAGCTCCTGTAGAGGAGATCCATGCTGACGAGGAGGAGGAGGAGGTGTACACTGAAGAGGAGGTGTATGGGGAGGAGGCTGAGCTGCTGATACAGGAGGAGGTGGAGCCTGTGGTCCAGGAGACAGGTAGGCCTGGTGCAGGAACAAGGTTTGACCTAGTTTGGTTTGGTCTGGTTCTTATCTGGCCCGGTTGGGTTTGGTTAGGAGGTGTTAAAGAGGAGGCGGCCTCACAGACCAAGGAGGAAGTGCAGCCCGATGTCCAGGAGACAGGTAGGAAAGGTTTGGCTTGGTGTAGCTTGGCTTGGTTTAGCTTGGTTTGGTTTAGCTTAGCTTGGTTTGGTTTAGCTTAGCTTGGTTTGGTTTGGTTTAGCTTGGTTTGGTTTAGCTTGGCTTAGCTTGGTTTGGTTTAGCTTAGCTTGGTTTGGTTTGGTTTAGCTTGGTTTGGTTTAGCTTGGTTTGGTTTAGCTTGGTTTGGTTTAGCTTGGCTTAGCTTAGCTTAGCTTGGTTTGGTTTAGCTTAGCTTGGTTTGGTTTAGCTTAGCTTGGTTTGGTTTAGCTTAGCTTGGTTTGGTTTAGCTTGGTTTAGCTTAGCTTAGCTTGGTTTGGTTTAGCTTAGCTTGGTTTGGTTTAGCTTGGTTTGGTTTGGTTTGGCTTGGCTTAGCTTGGTTTGGTTTGGTTTGGTTTAGCTTGGTTTGGTTTGGTTTAGCTTAGCTTGGTTTGGTTTGGTTTAGCTTGGTTTGGTTTAGCTTGGTTTGGTTTAGCTTGGTTTGGTTTAGCTTGGTTTGGTTTGGTTTAGCTTGGTTTGGTTTAGCTTGGTTTGGTTTAGCTTGGTTTGGTTTGGTTTAGCTTGGTTTGGTTTAGCTTGGTTTGGTTTAGCTTGGCTTGGCATCTGTTGGTATTTAGTTTGTTTCATAGCTCGACATTTAGAATGTTTGAATTGTTGTGTATCATGAATTTAATGCAAACTCAATACAATCTCTCGATTTTTTTTTTCAAAATAAAAGCCTTCCAGTGTGGGGCTTTTACTTGATAACGCAGTGAAGCAGCCACAGAAAGTCTTGAGTGACATTGGATTCAGCTTCGAGCTGTAATACATTCAAAAAGCTTCATAGTTGTGTACGAACCGCGGGGTTATCTTTGGTGGATTAATGCAAAATTAACCAAGAATTATCTTTATTTTCACGCTAAAAGAAAGTTCTGAGCACATCTTTAGATTTAAAAAGGTGCTTTTGAAGGATTCTTTGCAGAGAAACTCAGTTTAAATCAACCAAATGTTTAGTCGACAAAAAGCGGACAAATGTCAGTGGAAAACAATCGTACGAATGTTAGTGGCTAAGATTATTTTTAGTCGATTAGTTGTTTTTTATGCTTTTTTAATGCAGAATTAATTCCTAAAAACTTAATGAGCACATCTCTAAAAAACAAAAGTAGCAGCATTTGAAGCTCTAATTAGATATATTGACTCGTGTATGTATCTTTTTTTAGCTTTTCTTTATCAAAGAAGCAGATATTTTCCTGAGAAGAGTCCGATAAAAGACCGTCTGTGGTTTCTGTCTTCTATCGAGCTCATTATTAGCTGTCAGCTGCTGTCGTTTCCTCTCTTTTGTGGATGGTGTTGACTCCCTCGCTCTATTCCTGGGTCGGCCTGCCCTCTCTGGCTTCCTGCCATGTTGTCTTTGGACGTAGATTTGTGTCAAAGTTTGATATAAAAAGAGTTCAAAGTGTTTTTTAAAAGCTTAATGTAGACGTTGCAGAACACTAACAGGGTCTGAGGCGTCAACGTAGAAAGTTACACACTTTAAAATACTGAAACATCTTCATGTCCTCAGAGGGGAAGACGCCGGTGGAAAGCAAGAATGGAAAGAGGACGGAGAGAGGAGGTGAAGGAGGAGGAGGAGGAGCCAAGTACTCCATGTTTACCTGGTTCGTGGTCCTGGCTCTGCTGGGAGTCTGGAGCTCCGTGGCCGTGGTCTACTTCGACATCGTGGACTACGACAGCGTCATCGGTGAGTAAGACGAGTTACGTTTACCTCGTTAATGAAGGAAGACGTCCAGACAGGGAGGATATATGTTCACTTCATTCAATTCACATGATGATTGAAGCTGTCGATGCTCCTCAGTTTAATCTGACGAAATGTAAAAGACTGTGAACATATGAATTTAAAATGTGTGAGTCACAGTTCAGTTTGTATGACAGAAAATCAAAAACAATCAATGCACTCAGTGATCAATTATATGCAAATGAAACTGAACATTTGCCTCCAACTCTGATACCAAATAACAGACGTAGCTTCACATGAAGTTCGTCAAAAAGCAGGAAGTTAAAAGATAAAAGACGACTATAAGATATGTTTTGTCACAATTACACAAAACAATCTTCATACTTCTCAGAAGACGTGTCGCAATAACAAGATGAAGATCTGGTAGATCTGATAATTATGAGCAACAGAAGTCAGAGCTTCATGCGTTAAAGCTGCATTCTCTCTAGTGTCCACCAGGGGGCGACTCCTCTGGTTGTATAGAAGTCTATAGAAAATGACTCTACTTCTCTCTTGATTTATTACCTCAGTAAACATTGTAAACATGAGTTTATGTCTCAATCTCTAGTTTCAAGTCTTCTTCAATACAGCATGATGTTCATTTAGTACATTATGGTCCATTTAGAGTCACACAGACCATAAAGCAGGGGATGCTTTAGGGCGGGGCTACACGCTGATTGACAGGAATAATGACGTGAAATCTGATAAACGAGTGAGTTTCATGTTTTCAGAACTTTTGACAGCAAAACCAAATAATGTTGTGTTGTGACATTTGCTGACTTAGTTTCTGTTTCACAACACACACACGTACACACACACACACACACACTCAGACTCAGACATTGAACTTTAAGTTTTCAAAATGTTGGTTTTCATACAGGAACTGTCTTTATGTGGTTATGACCGTCATGCAGGAGTTTCACAAGCTCTTCCTCTCAGACGCGCACACACACGCAGACACACACACACACACACACACACAGACACACAGACACACACACACGCACACACAGACGCACACACAGACGCACGCACACACACACACACAGACACACACACACACACACACACACACACACACACACACAGAGCTGTACGTGTCAGCTGACATGTTTCTCTCAGATTGTCTGTTATGTCTCGGCTCTCTGTGTGTGAAGTGTTTCTGGGCTTCAGCTGGAAAACATATTATACAAAGTATTACAACAAAGGTGATCAAAGAGCCTCATTTAGGATTTTATTTGCTTTACTTTTATGATAGTTTAATAGAAATGTGTGTTTTTTGAAGCATAATAATAATGATGATAATCACTGTGCTCGTTTTGTATTAGACAATATAAAACTGTGTAAAAATATCTTTTTTTTGGCAGCGAATGTGCTGTTTGTGGATGACCAATCCTTCAAAGTAAAAGCCTCCAAACAGTGTGTCTTCTCTGGATGACTTTTACTGCAGACTGAATCTAATCTTTGATTATTTATATATATTCATATATATATATATATATTCATATATATTCATATATATATATATATATTCATATATATTCATATATATATATATATATATATATATATATATATATATATATATGAATATGAAGGCGTCATGCAGCCGTGTGTCTCTCTGTGACTCTGTACTTCTTTGCACTAACTCTTCTTCTTCTGCTCTCAGAGGTGTAGGTTCACCCTGCAGTGACCTTTACTCTGTCTTCTTCTTCTCTTGTTTCTTTTCTCTGCATGCAGCCAGAGCTAAGGAGTTTCGTATGAACTTTTCTGAAGTTTTACAAGGTACGGTCTCAAGATTCTAAACTGACATTTTCACACCAAACTGCTTCAAACAGGATGTCATGAGGTGAAAAGAGTTGAGGATAAACCCCGCTGCAGTAAAACCAGAGGTTTTCTAAAGGGAGTCTGTGCCTCAGAAACACTGCCATGTCTGTCCACAGGGGGCGCCAGAATACACTACGCTTTACTTTAAGGTCTTCATAGATCTCTACGAGCATCTGCGTCACACTAATGTTATATCTAGAGTGTTCTGTTCTTTGTGTTTGCTGCAAACAGAAACAATCTGCAGCTCTTCTTCTACTTTCTATCACAAACTAGAGCTTCCCAGAGAGAAAGAGACGTGTGTGACTGAAGCTGTTCAGAGAAACCAAAGACGAGAGAAACTAAACTGTGGTTTCAGAACGCCTCAAACACTCGGCAGCAGTTTGTTTCTCTCCTGCAGAAAGCACTCTCATGAGAACAGCTTCAAGCTTTACAGGTCGACCGATGGAGAAGTCCACTAATCCATGACGTAGATGTTCCTTCTGCTGTGGACGTATTTTAGACGCTTAAAAGAATGAATATCAGTTTAAATGAAGGCTTTATTTAGAATGTCTTCACAGCTTTACCTTCTGTCAGACGGGGAAGTGAAGCTGTGATCTACCTCCAGCCTGCATCCACTGAACACTGATTCCACCTCAGGACAGGAGCTGCTGCTGCCTCCTCTATCAGTGCGTTGGTGTTGTCACTAGCAGTAGCAGCAGTAGCTCTGCGCTGCGAGAGGTAGAATCAGCGCTGCAGTAGAGTCTGCTGGTCACAGATCCACTGCTGGTCTTGGTTCCTACCGATTGATCCGACGGCTGATCGGCTCCTACGGTCGTTAATACACGACGATGAAGAAGAACCTCATGCACCCGCATTAGAGGGCCAGGGGGCTTACTCAATTATTATTATTATTATTATATCTTTTCTTGTTTTATTTTATTTTGTTGATTTTACTACATTTGTTATTTTATTTATTCCTGAGTTTATTGTGGTCGTATCGACTGTCTCACTGATCTTTCTGTTGCTGTTGTTGTTGTTTTGCTGATGCTGCTTTTGTCTGTCAAAGCACTTTGTGACCTGTGTTTAAAGGTGCAATGTAAATAAAGTTGTTATTATTATTATTATTATTATTATACGTAGCGACGTCATCGTGCAGGAACCTTCATCGGGTCATGTGGGGAAAATAGCATTTTTAACACAAACACGTAATTCAACCAAAATGTGAACGTTGTTATTTGAATCCATGAGGAACGACACTAAGAAGCTACAGAATGATATGAAACCCTATAAATAGTGTACTGGCCCTTTAAATGACGCCTGCTGTAGGTTTATGGTCTGCATGTGGACTCAGATTCTGAAATGAGGTTTTTGTAGATTTCTTCAGAACAGATGACTCATCGTCTTCCTCACCACATCCTTCCTCTTCCTCACACGTCGTGCTCTTTGACACACTGCTGTGCTATTAATATGCTGCGTCCTCTGTTCTTATTAATAGCTTTGTGTCGCTGCCTAAAGGCTGCAACAGTTCAAATACAGTAGAAATACAGCTTCAGTCCATGAACACTTGCATGATATGTGAAGTATGTTTATGGGTGCCTGAGAAGGTCACGTCGTATGAACATGAAACACTTGTGCTGTATGTTAAAATACAAGAACTTACAACTTATTAGAGAAAACAAATGCATCAAAAGCCGAAAGTAAGATGTGTCATTTATGCAAATTAATCATTAACTTCCTCTCCCTCCTCTTCCTCCCTCAGGTAAACTGACGGCCTACGACGCCGATGGAGACGGAGACTTTGACGTTGAAGATGCTAAAGTTCTGCTCGGCAAGTCTGCTTTTTTTTATTCCTCTTTCGTCTTCTGCCTGTTTGTTCTGCGTGTGCCTCTGTTTTTAAAACGGTAACCCGACTTCTTCTTCTGTGGTGTGAAAGCTACTAAAGCAGCGAGGGATGGCCTGTTTGTTTTGTTGCCTGAAGAAGAACGTTTGAAGAGACGTTCACAGCAGCGCTGGAATCATCTGATGCTGTTAAAAGCAGAAAGAAATACACAGAAACGTGTGTGTGTGTGTGTGTGTGTGTGTGTGTGTGTGTGTGTGTGTGTGTGTGTGTGTGTGTGTGTGTGTGTGTGTGTGTGTGTGTGTGTGTGTGTGTGTGTGTAAAAAGCAGATGGCACAAACAATAACAACGCTGCCGTATTTACGACTACATGACGTTCTGTTGAGTGTTGATGGAGCTGCTACAATGTTAGCTTAGCATAGCATTGATCAATGCAAACTCCATTCAGAAAACAAGCGTTTTAAAACGTGTCGTCTTGGGGAGAGAACTAAGAAAACATGAATTCAGGTTCAGTTATTTCAGCATCATTTTAATCCGTTTATTGTAATTAGATTTACAGCGAAATCAGTTCATTTTGGGTTCGAACAGCTGTAGTGGACTGGAGCCAAGATGGCCGCCTCTGTAGTTTAGAGGAAGCCTGACGAGACGGAGACAGGAAGTTGTTGTTGTCTTTGGTTCATGTTCTTTAACTCGCTTTCTTTCTCTTTCCCGCTTCGCCATCTTTTATTTTGTTGTCCTGTTTTGTTTCAGTCGCTCTCCATTCCTTTGTACCACCTCCTTACTTCCTTCTCTCTCTCCCTCCTTCCTTATCTCCTCCCTCCCTCCTTCCTTCCTTCTCTCATACTCTCCTCCCTCCTTCCTTCCTTCCTTCTCTCTCTCATAGTCTCCTCCCTCCCTCCTTCCTTCCTTCCTTCCTTCCTTCTCTCTCTCATAGTCTCCTCCCTCCCTCCTTCCTTCCTTCCTTCCTTCTCTCTCTCATAGTCTCCTCCCTCCCTCCTTCCTTCCTTCTCTCTCTCACACTCCTCCTTCCTTCCTTCTCCCTCCTTCCTTCTCTCATCCCTCCCTCCTTCCTTCCTTCTCTCTCTCTCACACTCTTCTCACTCTCCACCTTCCTTCCTTCCTTCTCTCTCTCTCCCTCCTTCCTTCTCCTCTTCCTCTTGACATACATCCTCCCCCGCTTTGTGCTTCACCCTTGCTTCTTCTCCCTCCCCCCTTTTTCCACCTGCACCTCTGCTGTCATCCTTTCTGCGTTCCCTCCTCCCTCCCTTTCTCTCTCCCCTTCTCTCTCTCTCGTCAGGCTTGACCAAAGATGGCGGCGGTAGTGCGAACGCTGAGTCGCTTGAGGAGGTTCTTAATATTTTAGCAGAGGAGGGCTCTGATTGGATCTATGGCTTCTTCACCTTCCTTTATGACGTAGTGTCCTCACCCGTAGAGGGGGAGGAGGGGAAGACCTCCTCTGAAGACGAGGAGGTCAAAGGGGTCCCGCTGGACCGCCAGAACCAGTAGGAGGACAGGAAGCAGAGCCGGTGGCTCGGCTCCGGGGTCCACTACGACCAATGAGGACCAGACTGAGGCGGTCCGGTCCGGCTGGAGGAGGACTGAGGACGGTCTGGTTCCCACTGCAGGGCCCGACTGGCCCGACTGGGCCGAACATCCTTTAAATGCAGGAGGAAACCAAACGGTCTGAAGACAGTAGTTCTGATTCAAGGATGCAGTTCATTTACTGGTTTATTTGATATAAAGCAGATCCTGTGCTGGATTATGACACGTTTTCTTATTGTGTATATGTTGCCCGAGATTAAGACGATAAAAATACAGTTCATTTAACGCCGAGCACGTCACCACAGTGTGTATTTTACATTTATTACTTAGACTTTAGTCACCGTCACTCTTTCATGTTTGAATTCATTTATTTATATCATCGTCACTGAGAGACTGTTTTAAAACTGATTCTCTTAAATCTGACATCTCCCGACAGAGGTTAAGCCCCGCCCCATTTGATGTTTGTACATTTAAAAGATATCGGACTCACAATAAGACATTAAGTGTCACAAAGTGACGTCTCTCTCTGATAATAACAGCCGATGATAAAAACACGTCACGTAAAAGATACCGTTACATTTGGAGCAATGCTAAGCTAACTAGCTTGCTAGCAAGACAAGCTAACGGCCGTGTTGGTGTTGATGACGAGAGATGTTTCACACAAAACTAAAATCATCGACGACAAACTGAGACTTTCTTGACGTGCAAAATGAGTTCTTAAATTGACAAACGTCACTTCAAACGGGATCAGAAACGATATTTATTCTTCTCTACGAGCTTCATTTCACTCCATTATTTACACAACGTATAAAAAAAACGTCTAAATGACATCATGAGATGAAGAATGGACGATCTCTGTACAGCTGATTGTCCGTCTGGTCCTCAATCGCTCAGTCGGAGGCTGTTTTGTGTGTTCCGCTGTGTTCCGCTGATATTAACACGACTCACTTTATGTTAACGACACCTTTCTGCCTGTCGACCACCGACCGTCACAGGTGTGTAGATCTTATAAATGTGATGCATTGAACATTTCTGCGTTTCGGTGTTTCTCCACTGAATAACAGCAGCTGGTTGTAACGGCAGCATCGCCAGCCTTCTTTGTGTTACGCTGTGTTTGTGAGTAGCTTTCATCGAGGCTCCTCTTCTGTTCTGCTCAGATGAGAAGAAGTTAAAAGCTCTCCGGAGAGACCATCTGAGGAAAGGTACCGGCATAAAAGTGTGTTTTCCTGCTCTGATGCTAAGCTAACAGCTAACAGATCCGTCTGTTTGTGAACCTTGTAGAGCAGCGGTTCCCAAACTTTTTAGGCCACGCACCCCCTTCTACATCCCGACCGGGTTCACGCACCCCCAACCCCCCACACACACACCTTAAAAAAAAAAAGCAACAGAGCCGCATAAAAATCGGACGAATGAGAGAACAGTTTGCTCGCGCGTGGCGTTTGTTTACAAGATAAAAAAAACACAAAAACTCTTCCTGCACCGTGCCTTCGAAAAGGTAACGGACGTAACGTTACGAAGGTAACGGACGATTGGCCCCAGCAACGAGGCACATCACCCGGTCACAATACCTCCAGAATGTCCCCCGGGTGAAATCCGGGACTTGGTTTTATGGTTCCGAGTGGCGGCGCTCACTCGTTGGCGCTGGGACGCGAGGTCTCCAGCCGCCCCGCCGTGAGGCACCCGATCGTCGGGTCTGTCAGCCCTCGGAACAGGCCGCGGGTCAATAACTTGTGGGTGGCGGGGTAGCGGCGAGGCAGATCACAGAAACATAATAAAGACTAGAGTACAGCAAAGATATGTTGATGAGAAGCGTATTTGTAGGTCAAACACAAACGTAATCAGGGAGAAAATACGTTCGTGGTAAAACGTAATTGAGAATGCATTTTAGTTTTGGGGGAACGTAATTTTTAGGAGACAGGACTGCACCGCCATTACATTTTTCCTCTCGCGCACCCCCTAGAGGCAGCTCGCGCACCCCCAGGGGTGCGCGCACCCCACTTTGGGAATCCCTGTTGTAGAGGACAGGAAAGAGGTGAAGAAGAAGAAAGGTCACAGTAAAGGTAGAAGCCTTTGATTCTCATCTGAACGGGTTTCCAACAATAACACAACCTGCTTGGTGACGTAGTTTAACGCTCTGAACCCAAAAACACACGTTTGCTTTTAAACAATCACCAAAACTACACCGTTTATCACAACCAGAAGCTGTAAAAACGTCAATATCGTCTGATCTTACATCTTTCCGACGGTCCTTGAACACATCGTGTGTGACGAAGACTTCAGAGAGAGAGAGAGAGAGAGAGAGAGAGAGAGAGAGAGAGAGAGAGAGAGAGAGAGAGAGAGAGAGAGAGAGAGAGAGAGAGAGAGAGAGAGAGAGAGAGAGAGAGAGAGAGAGAGAGAGAGAGAGAGAGAGAGAGAGAGAGAGAGAGAGAGATCCAATTTTTATAAAATAAATGGTCAAAGAATTGAACTTGTTCTTCTTAATGTTTGAAGTCATCGTCACTGTTCTGCACTAAAGACGGGTTCTAGTTCTCTCTGCTTCTAGTCATCACGGTTCTGTTTCCATAGCGGAGCAGGACTCTTCTTTTGTAGCTTAGCGTTCTATAAAACGTTGACCAGTTCAGTTACTCAAAAAAACCAGCAGCCTGCAGACACATCACACACTTCCTCCTTTTGGTTTAATTACTTCCTCTTCTGTGTTTGAAGTGGAGGAAGTGAAGTAGATGCTTCCTTCAGCGTCTCCGTGTCGTCTATCGTTGTCGTTTTATGGTAATATTGGATTTACAGTATTATCTGTGTTCAATATCGCAAACTAACATACTATTCAAATATGACATGATATTAAGTATGTAGTGCATTCCAAACTGGATTTCATGAAGGCAGGAAATGCCCAAATGTAGCAATAATATCTCGGTAGGAGACGAAGCTGCAACCACAGACTGAATATAAGAAGTGGACGTAATCGTGCTCACGGCACTCGTTGGTTTGTGGACGTTTTGAAGCCTTGAGTTCGGTGTTTTGGCCGTCGCCATCTTGTTTGTTTTTTTGCAACCAGTGAACAGGAAGTGACCATATTAGGACTGAGAAGTGACTGTGTAGCTCCGCCCTAAATGTACTGTAGAAAATGAAATATTTAATTGTTTTAATTTCACTTTCTGCTGTTAATATCCTACTTGTTATTTAAATACGCAGTACTGATTTCGAACACAGTTTAACTGGATTATTAAAACACATTTACTTATTTTATTTATTAATAATTTCTCAATTGAATGTACTTCACGATAGTACAATATCTGCCTCACCATTGCGGTATTACTCACTAATCTATCGACTGACATCACTTCTGTTTTTAGAGCCGATCACCTTGTTTTGCTTTGGAGTGTTTGTGGTGAAGTTTGCTGAAGCTTGATGCATTTCCAGAATCTTGCAGCCCGTAGTTGTAGCTTCTCTGCCCGGTTGTGATGATGTGACGGTTCTTTTGGCTTCACTATCAAACAGTCTTATGTGTTCTTCGTCCTAGAAGACGAGACGTTAGAGGATCAAGATATTAAACTCCCAAAAGGTAGATTTGTGACTTATCGTCTGAGTTTGTGATATTAATCTCTCGTCGTATCCATCTGTTGATGTGAATTTGACTTCTTTATTGTCTGCAAATGAGTTCACCGTGTGAATAAATAATGTTCATATTTGACATCCAGCTGAAGCAGAGGAGAGTTCTGCTAGAGACACAACCGGAGGTACGAAAACGAGCCGCCTGCACGTCTGAAATAAAGACTTCTTTTGTTGTGACTTGATGTTTTTAAGGCACGGCTTTGGTTTCACAGCTGATTGATGACAACAGATGCTCTGTGTGAACTTTATTGGACTAAATCCTTTTATTGTGGCCTTGCAGACACAAATAATTGATGAATTAAGTCAGTTGATAGTAAAATGTATGGATGCCAACTAATTTATGCATTCTTTGCATTCATTAAAAATAAATGTCTCAATTTATATTTATTTTTGTTTCACATTTTTTTTAAATGTATCTCAGGTGGTCAAATAAATTAAGCTATTTGAAAACATCTCTAATCCATAATATTAACCAATTAATGTATTTCGTACATTTATTTCATTTATATTAAACACAATTTAACAGAAGTGCATTCGACACAATTAAACAAGGACTTTGCTCTTCGGTGTAACAGAACAAATTGTTTACCAGCATGTCACGTCCTTTCTAACAATTCAATTCAACTAAATAAATTGAATTGAACACCTCCCGTGTTGTTTTGTGTGATCACGTTAACAAGTCGATGAACGGCGTGTTTCAAGTCATAACTATGAATCACATTCATACTGCACTTTAAAGTTCCACCTTAAATCCAAAACCTCAGACCGCCCCGTCACAGGAGCCCGGCTTCGCACCGCTCTGAGGGAGGAGCTCAGGATGATCCACGAGAAGATGGAGGCCAAGAGGATCGCTCGCATCGCCCTGGCTGAGATCAGGGCCTTCCTCGCCGAAGAGGAGAAGGCCTGGGCGCTGAAGATGAAGACGCTGGAGACTGCGCAGGAGCAGCTGAGGGAAGAGAGGAGGAGGAGGCAGGCGGAGAAGGAGAAGGCTGAGAAGGAAAGGATGGAGAAGGAAGCGAAGGAGAAAGCTGAGAAAGAGCAGTTGGCTCAAGAAAGGGCAGAAAAAGAGAAACAAGAGATGGAGAGATTGGCCAAAGAACGAGAGAGGGCCGAAAAGGAGAGGATGGAGATGGAGAAGGAACAGTTGGAAAGGGAGAGGATGGTCAAAGACAGAAATGAAAAAGAAAAGCTGGAGATGGAATGCATCGTTAAAGAAACGGCTGAAAAAGAAAAGCTGGAGAGGGAACAAATGGCCAAAGAAAGAGCCGAAAAAGAAAAGCTGGAGAGGGAACGAATGGCCAAAGAGAGAGCTGAAAAAGAAAAGCTGGAGAGGGAACGAATGGCCAAAGAAAGAGCCGAAAAAGAAAAGCTGGAGAGGGAACGAATGGCCAAAGAGAGAGCTGAAAAAGAAAAGCTGGAGAGGGAACAAATGGCCAAAGAAACAGCTGAAAAAGAAAAGCTGGAGAGGGAACAAATGGCCAAAGAGAGAGCTGAAAAAGAAAAGCTGGAGAGGGAACGAATGGCCAAAGAAAGAGCCGAAAAAGAAAAGCTGGAGAGGGAACAAATGGCCAAAGAAAGAGCTGAAAAAGAAAAGCTGGAGAGGGAACAAATGGCCAAAGAAAGAGCCGAAAAAGAAAAGCTGGAGAGGGAACGAATGGCCAAAGAAAGAGCCGAAGAAGAAAAGCTGGAGAGGGAACGAATGGCCAAAGAAAGGGCCGAAAAAGAAAAGCTGGAGAGGGAACAAATGGCCAAAGAAAGAGCCGAAAAAGAAAAGCTGGAGAGGGAACGAATGGCCAAAGAAAGGGCCGAAAAAGAAAAGCTGGAGAGGGAACGAATGGCCAAAGAAAGAGCCGAAAAAGAAAAGCTGGAGAGGGAACGAATGGCCAAAGAAAGAGCCGAAAAAGAAAAGCTGGAGAGGGAACAAATGGCCAAAGAAAGAGCTGAAAAAGAAAAGCTGGAGAGGGAACGAATGGCCAAAGAAAGAGCCGAAAAAGAAAAGCTGGAGAGGGAACGAATGGCCAAAGAAAGAGCCGAAAAAGAAAAGCTGGAGAGGGAACGAATGGCCAAAGAAAGAGCCGAAAAAGAAAAGCTGGAGAGGGAACGAATGGCCAAAGAAAGAGCCGAAAAAGAAAAGCTGGAGAGGGAACGAATGGCCAAAGAAAGAGCCGAAAAAGAAAAGCTGGAGAGGGAACGAATGGCCAAAGAGAGAGCCGAAAAAGAAAAGCTGGAGAGGGAACGAATGGCCAAAGAGAGAGCCGAAAAAGAAAAGCTGGAGAGGGAACGAATGGCCAAAGAAAGAGCCGAAAAAGAAAAGCTGGAGAGGGAACGAATGGCCAAAGAAAGAGCCGAAAAATAAAAGCTGGAGAGGGAACGAATGGCCAAAGAGAGAGCTGAAAAAGAAAAGCTGGAGAGGGAACAAATGGCCAAAGAAAGAGCTGAAAAAGAAAAGCTGGAGAGGGAACAAATGGCCAAAGAAAGAGCCGAAAAAGAAAAGCTGGAGAGGGAACGAATGGCCAAAGAAAGAGCTGAAAAAGAAAAGCTGGAGAGGGAACGAATGGCCAAAGAAAGAGCCGAAAAAGAAAAGCTGGAGAGGGAACGAATGGCCAAAGAAAGAGCTGAAAAAGAAAAGCTGGAGAGGGAACGAATGGCCAAAGAAAGAGCTGAAAAAGAAAAGCTGGAGAGGGAACGAATGGCCAAAGAAAGAGCTGAAAAAGAAAAGCTGGAGAGGGAACGAATGGCCAAAGAGAGAGCTGAAAAAGAAAAGCTGGAGAGGGAACAAATGGCCAAAGAAAGAGCTGAAAAAGAAAAGCTGGAGAGGGAACAAATGGCCAAAGAAAGAGCCGAAAAAGAAAAGCTGGAGAGGGAACGAATGGCCAAAGAAAGAGCTGAAAAAGAAAAGCTGGAGAGGGAACGAATGGCCAAAGAAAGAGCCGAAAAAGAAAAGCTGGAGAGGGAACGAATGGCCAAAGAAAGAGCCGAAAAAGAAAAGCTGGAGAGGGAACGAATGGCCAAAGAAAGAGCTGAAAAAGAAAAGCTGGAGAGGGAACGAATGGCCAAAGAAAGAGCTGAAAAAGAAAAGCTGGAGAGGGAACGAATGGCCAGGGAAAGGGCAAGAATTGCTCAGGAGAAGGAGAGATTAGAGAAAGAAAGATTAGAGAAGGAAAGAGTTGCACGTGAACAAAAGGCAAGGATGGAGAGGGAACGAATGGCGAAGGAAAGCGAGAGAATCGCCCGGGAGAAGGAGAGAATCGAACAGGTGAGGATGGAGAAGGAAAGGATGGAGAGGCTGAGACTCGCCAGAGAGAAAGCTGCTCGGGACAAGATGGAGGCGGAGAGGCTGGCTAAGGTAGATACGAAGAAACCAGAGCTCCCAGAGAGGAAACCAAACGCTTCCCAGATGAAAACTTTGGAGGAGAAAAGCAGCCGAACGAGTGCGTCGGCGGTCAGGAGGGAGAAGAGCGTGGTGCAGGAAAAGATGGCCGTCGGCAGGAAGAAGAAATAACTCCGTGGATCTAAGATACTATCTTATAAATGGTGCTAAAACAGTTGAAGCGAACGTGTAAAATCTTGCAGGTGAATCCTCATTTGATAGAATAAGGAGGTTTTAGAGGACAGTACATTAGCTGTAAACCCTAAGAATTTAATATCGGGTTTTTTTCTTGCGTTTATCACGTAATTTCTTGCTATTGAGTAAATATTCTGAATAAAATGTCTAAAGAAAGGTTGGCAATTTCCATCTTGTTAAAAAACTGCTTTATTTTCAGTTTCGCGTCACACTGGATGGACTTATCTTTAGTTTAGTCCTGTTACAGAAAGAAACCAACTATCTGTAAATGTAGTCGTCAATAAATTTGGGTATTTGTAAAGACGTGCTTAGCTAGAGTAGCTACCTTGGGCCGGTATTTCAAAATGATCTCAAAGGATTATATTGGTTTGATCGGATTTAATTCTGATCTGATCTGAAAATTGGGTAACTCAAAGCAGGCTAGCCCACTAGCTACTTACCATTGAGGTCAATGGAGTTAAGTTGACTCCAGTTAGCATTACCTCAGGTTAATGAGCAATTGTTAAGCGATTGTTTTAAGTTAGGTGGCAACCTCCGGGTCTGACAAGGGAAGCCAAAGCTTCATGTGTTGAAGCTGCATTCTCTCTAGTGGCCACCAGGGGGCGACTCCTCTGGTTGTATAGAAGTCTATAGAAAATGACTCTACTTCTCTCTTGATTTATTCCCTCAGTAAACATTGTAAACATGAGTTTATGTCTCAATCTCTAGTTTCAAGTCTTCTTCAATACAGCATGATGTTCATTTAGTACATTATGGTCCATTTAGAGTCACACAGACCATAAAGCAGGGGATGCTTTAGGGCGGGGCTTACTGTGATTGACAGGTCTCTACCAGAGACGTACACGGCGATTCAAGTATCTGGATAGCGAGACATGTTTTGTGCCATCTGTCCTACAAATGCTTCATATTAGACAAACATTTACTTACATTTGGATGCGAAAGCTGCGCTAACGCTAGCTCCTGTTGGCAAATGGTCCGCCATGTTTGTTTGTTTTTGTTGATGACATCAGCTCAACTCCGAAACAAATGACCATTTATATCAATGGTGACTTTCTGCTGATTGTTCTGATATATTCTGCTGCTGCAGAGAGTTCAGTTCTCAGACTTGAACATTGTTTTTAGGTTTTTGTTGACTTTTGCATTGTCAGTTTGGGTACATTAGGCTTTGACACGTGTATATAGTAAATAACTTTAACAAAATGATCACATTATATATCTGCATCTCCTCGACGCTCCGACTGTCAAAAGATGCCAAAAGAAATTTCCAGTCTAAAAGCATTGAAAGTTGATTTAATAAAAAAAAAGATGGAGCATATACTCCAATGAATCACTATATTCAAATCAAGTATTTAGTGTTTTTCTTTCGGGTGATGTAGAGTAAGAAGGTGTAATATTCTTTAGAAACACTCTGAGTTCTTCCTGCGGTTTGTCTGTTGGAAGCGTCTTGCTTCAGTTTGGTTTGATGTAACTGTAGAAAATGTTTTATTTTGGTGAAGAACACATGTACATCTGAGAGGAAGAAGAAGAAGAAGTTGTCTTATCTCGTGATGCCAGCCTCTCATTGGTCCTTTGTCCTGTTGGAATAGAGTTTTAAATAAATGCTGATTTCATACAAAGTCTGCCATCATTTGATGTTTAGTTAAAGGTTAATCGTGTCGTCTTACATGAGTTCTGTTATTTAAAACCTCACTTACAGAGTTTTACTCGAGTTTCATTTGTTGTGTTTTTTTAATGTCTAACTCAGATCTTTGTTGTTTTCCTTCAAAATGTGAGAAAGTCTTGTTTCAATGAATCTAAATTGAGAGATGTTTTGTCTTCCTTGTTGGTGAAGTGTGACTGTGGCCTGAATTGAAAACAGTTCCACAGATGAAAGACCATCACATCCTCCTCTTCCTCTTCCTCTGGTATCTCTCTCCTCCACAGCTTCCTCCTCTTCCTCTTCCTCTGGTATCTCTCTCCTCCACAGCTTCCTCCTCTTCCTCTTCCTCTGGTATCTCTCTCCTCCACAGCTTCCTCCTCTTCCTCTTCCTCTGGTATCTCTCTCCTCCACAGCTTCCTCTTCCTCTGGTATCTCTCTGCTCCACAGCTTCCTCCTCTTCCTCTTCCTCTGGTATCTCTCTCCTCCACAGCTTCCTCTTCCTCTGGTATCTCTCTGCTCCACAGCTTCCTCCTCTTCCTCTTCCTCTGGTATCTCTCTCCTCCACAGCTTCCTCCTCTTCCTCTTCCTCTGGTATCTCTCTCCTCCACAGCTTCCTCCTCTTCCTCTTCCTCTGGTATCTCTCTGCTCCACAGCTTCCTCCTCTTCACTCTTTCTTCTTCTCAGCTCGTGTTTCCTTCCCAAGAAATATAATCTTCTGTAACTCCTGAGAAATGAGAAGAATAAATGTTTTGAACTCTGCTGCTCTCCATGAGGCAGCGTGTGTTTCGTGATCCTTCTCACGCTGTCTTTGTCTTCTTCTTCACATACAACATAACATTCGCGTTGTTTAAGTTTGGGTACGTTTAATAAGCTCCAGTGTAGGAAAGAGAAGGTTTCCTGTCTCGACTGTTTCTTTCGCTTCACAAGTTAATAATTATCACGTTAATGTCGGATGTTGTGGGAACGTTTAAATATGAATCCAGAGAGCTGCTTCTTCACTCAGTCGTTGCTGTAATTGTGTTCATTCTCTGGTGTCTTGTGTGAGTTCATAACTTCATCAGGAGGAGATTTCACTGCGTCTAATGAGACACACGTCTGCTGGTCCACTATGAACCCAGAATGAACAGATTCAGCTGAGATTGAACTGCAATAAACAGATAAAAGTGATGCTGAAATAAGACAATGACGCTGATTTGTGAAAAGTCTGAATTCGTGTTTTGTTAGTTCTCTCCTCAAGACAACAAGTAAACCACTTCTAAGATACTTGTTTTCTGAGGAGTCTGGATCGATCGGTGCTATGCTAAGCTAACACTGTAGCAGCTCCATCAACTCAACATGACGTCATGAAGGCGTAGACACAGCAGCGTAGTTGTTGTTCGTACCATCTGGTTCACACGTATTCGCACGTAGTGTCTGTGGACTGACGCGACGTATTGTAGAGTTCTGGGTGAACACAGACGTCAGGACGGCCGTGATGACTGTAATTCTTTAATCAAACGTAACGTGCACCGTCAGCCTTTTCATCAAGTGTTTGAGGAGAAGCGCTTTGTTTAACGCTCATGCACTGAACTCTTTCCTATCATTGGGTATTTATCGTCTATATTTTCTATTTATCCCGAACTAAGGAAGCACTTTTGGTAGAAACACTGTTTTTACTTTAACCTCATATTCCACTGAACAGGGCTGAAGGCTGCAGAGAGACCACAGGTGGGAGATTCAACTGAGGAAACAGGTGAGGAGATGATCTCACACACACACACACACACACACACACACACACACACACACACAGTAGAATCGAGCTGACTGACCTGGTACACCTGTGTATTCAGAGCTGAGGGTGTGTCTGCAGAATGTTAGCGAAGACAGCTGTGTTACACCAACACATCCGCTCCACCCGGACACACTGAGGCTTTAAAGCAGCTCCACCCAAACACACTGAGGCTTTAAAGCAGCTCCACCCAAACACACTGAGGCTTTAAAGCAGCTCCACCCGGACCTGCCCAGTGCAACCAGTCACCTGTGCTCTGCTGGAAAAGAACATCCAGACGAGTTATCAAGCTTTAAACGGTGAATTGAAGTCGTTACCAGCATTAATAATGTCTGGCTGTTGCATGTCTGGTTGTCAGCATTCAGAAAGGATCACGGCTGTTTCAGAGCAGCAGGTGTTTCAGGTTAAAGGGTGACCGTGTTAACTGGTGACCTTCAGCCGAAAGCGTCCGTGGTTTCTCGTAGTGACTTACGACAATGTTTGGTCGATAATAAACCTATTTAAAACTGATAATAAATAAATGAACATTCCAGTTGTACCACTGGAGCAACAACCAACAGCAAGTCATCGCTCAGATAATTTATCAAGCAAACCTTCATCGGTTCACCTGGAAAACGTAACATTTCAAGACATTTTATAGAAAACAAAGAAATGATTCAACAATTACAAGATCAATCCATGTAATGACAATAATCATTAGTTGCAGCCATATATCTTAGGCCTGCTTATTAAAATAAGCTATTTATTTTTTGTTGAAATGTTCAATATATCTCGTCTGATTTTAAAAACAAAAGAGACCAGCAAGCGTCCGGCTGAAACAACCAATCAGCAAGCTGCAGAGCCACAGGGGGCGGAGCCAACACGAGCCACCTCAACCTCAGCCAGTGGGACAGGTGTGTTTAGTGATGTACAGTATATGCCTTAATGTACATTCTTTTCCTTTGCTTTCAACAAATGGTCCCAAATACCAAATGCAAAGCATGATGGGAAATGTAGTGCTTCTCATTCTGTTATTTTAATCCGAACACTATTCCTGCTTTGTTTGACATCCTCAGAGAGCGGCCCGTCATCCGTCCACGATGATGATGATGAAGGTATGTGTCTGCATTGTGACAGCTGAGTGAGGAGGAACCATGTTGTTCTCACTGACTGATGAAGCATATTCAGATATTTCAGATTTCATGAAGGGAATGCTACAGCACACAGTGATCATTTAGATATATCTAGACAACAACAGTGTTCGACAACCCTGCACGAAGCAACTCCATAAATAAATGGTTTTCACAGTTTGTTGTGAAAGAACTTGAGCTCAACCCCATTCAGCACCTCTTACCGCCATCTTGTATTTTGGCTGTTGCCAACATGGTTGTAGGTGGTCTTTGTCATCTCCATCTCGTGTTTTGGTCTTTGCCATCTCCATCTAGTGTTTTGGTCTTTGCCATCTCCATCTCGTGTTTTGGTCTTTGCCATCTCCATCTCGTGTTTTGATCTTTGCCATCTCCATCTCGTGTTTTTGTCTTTGTCATCTCCATCTCGTGTTTTGGTCTTTGCCATCTCTATCGTGTTTTGGTCTTTGTCATCTCCATCTCGTGTTTTGGTCTTTGCCATCTCCATCTAGTGTTTTTGTCTTTGCCATCTCCATCTCGTGTTTTGATCTTTGCCATCTCTATCGTGTTTTGGTCTTTGCCATCTCCATCTCGTGTTTTGGTCTTTGCCATCTCCATCTAGTGTTTTTGTCTTTGCCATCTCCATCTCGTGTTTTGATCTTTGCCATCTCGTGTTTTGATCTTTGCCATCTCTATCTCGTGTTTTGGTCTTTGCCATCTCCATCTTGGTTTTTGGTCTTTGTCATCTCCATCTCGTGTTTTGGTCTTTGCCATCTCCATCTAGTGTTTTGGTCTTTGCCATCTCCATCTCGTGTTTTGATCTTTGCCATCTCGTGTTTTGATCTTTGCCATCTCTATCTCGTGTTTTGGTCTTTGCCATCTCCATCTTGGTTTTTGGTCTTTGTCATCTCCATCTCGTGTTTTGGTCTTTGCCATCTCCATCTCGTGTTTTGGTCTTTTCCATCTCCATCTCGTGTTTTGATCTTTGCCATCTCGTGTTTTGATCTTTGCCATCTCTATCTCGTGTTTTGGTCTTTGCCATCTCCATCTCGTGTTTTTGTCTTTGCCATCTCCATCTCGTGTTTTGATCTTTGCCATCTCGTGTTTTGATCTTTGCCATCTCTATCTCGTGTTTTGGTCTTTGCCATCTCCATCTCGTGTTTTGGTCTTTGCCATCTCCATCTCGTGTTTTGATCTTTGCCATCTCGTGTTTTGATCTTTGCCATCTCTATCTCGTGTTTTGGTCTTTGCCATCTCCATCTAGTGTTTTGGTCTTTGCCATCTCCATCTCGTGTTTTGGGCTTTGCCATCTCCATCTTGGTTTTTGGTCTTTGTCATCTCCATCTCGTGTTTTGGTCTTTGCCATCTCCATCTCGTGTTTTGGTCTTTGCCATCTCCATCTCGTGTTTTGATCTTTGCCATCTCCATCTTGGTTTTTGGTCTTTGTCATCTCCATCTCGTGTTTTGGTCTTTGCCATCTCCATCTCGTGTTTTGGGCTTTGCCATCTCCATCTTGGTTTTTGGTCTTTGTCATCTCCATCTCGTGTTTTGGTCTTTGCCATCTCCATCTCGTGTTTTGGTCTTTGCCATCTCCATCTCGTGTTTTGATCTTTGCCATCTCCATCTTGGTTTTTGGTCTTTGTCATCTCCATCTCGTGTTTTGGTCTTTGCCATCTCCATCTCGTGTTTTGATCTTTGCCATCTCGTGTTTTGATCTTTGCCATCTCTATCTCGTGTTTTGGTCTTTGCCATCTCCATCTTGGTTTTTGGTCTTTGTCATCTCCATCTAGTGTTTTGGTCTTTGCCATCTCCATCTCGTGTTTTGGGCTTTGCCATCTCCATCTTGGTTTTTGGTCTTTGCCATCTCCATCTCGTGTTTTGGTCTTTGCCATCTCCATCTCGTGTTTTGATCTTTGCCATCTCCATCTCGTGTTTTGGTCTTTGCCATCTCCATCTCGTGTTTTGATCTTTGCCATCTCCATCTCGTGTTTTGGTCTTTGTCATCTCCATCTAGTGTTTTGGTCTTTGCCATCTCCATCTCGTGTTTTGGTCTTTGCCATCTCCATCTCGTGTTTTGGTCTTTGCCATCTCCATCTTGGTTTTTGGTCTTTGCCATCTCCATCTCGTGTTTTGATCTTTGCCATCTCCATCTCGTGTTTTGGTCTTTGTCATCTCCATCTAGTGTTTTGGTCTTTGCCATCTCCATCTCGTGTTTTGGTCTTTGCCATCTCCATCTCGTGTTTTGGTCTTTGCCATCTCCATCTTGGTTTTTGGTCTTTGTCATCTCCATCTCGTGTTTTGGTCTTTGCCATCGCCATCTTGGTTTTTGGTCTTTGCCATCTCCATCTCGTGTTTTGGTCTTTGTCATCTCCATCTAGTGTTTTGGTCTTTGCCATCTCCATCTCGTGTTTTGGTCTTTGCCATCTCCATCTTGGTTTTTGGTCTTTGCCATCTCCATCTTGTGTTTTGGTCTTTGCCATCTCCATCTCGTGTTTTGATCTTTGCCATCTCCATCTCGTGTTTTGGTCTTTGTCATCTCCATCTAGTGTTTTGGTCTTTGCCATCTCCATCTCGTGTTTTGGTCTTTGCCATCTCCATCTCGTGTTTTGGTCTTTGCCATCTCCATCTTGGTTTTTGGTCTTTGTCATCTCCATCTTGGTTTTTGACCGTTGCCATCTTGTTTTTTTTTTCAACCAAAATGTTTACTGGGGTAATAAATCAAGAGAGAAGTAGTCATTTTCTCATAGACTTCTATACAACCAGAGGAGTTCATGAACATGAACAGGTGTCCACATACTTATGTCCATGCCGTGTGTACAGCAGACACTTCTATTCACAGCATCAGTCTTCTTTTGAATGCTGAATACTTTTCCTGACGTCTGAATGTTACCTGCTGCCTGCTCTCACTGTGCTTCAACCTGTGTGATCGGCTGACATGATGATGTCACAAAGGTAACTTATTACCTGTCTGTGTCTGATCCAGTCTCTAGATCTTACGATGTGGAGTCTGAAATCCAAGGTTGGTCCTGCAGATAGTTTAGCGGCTCTGCGGCTGTTGTTGGATGTGAAGCTGTCTGCATGTTGTTTCCCTGTTTGTTTGGAGTCTCAAACGTCACCTGAGTCTGCTGCCACACTTCCTGTTTGTCTGCTGCAGGACGAATGTTACTGATTACTTGATTTTGTGTGTGTGTGTGTGTGTGTGTTTTAACCTGTGTGTCTTGGCATGTCTAGCTGCCGTCCCTCTCCCTCCATTGGTGGAAGAGGACTTTGTGCCAGGTCAGTTACACACAGTCTTTTATTTAATTTTCTTCAGTGGTGGAGGAAGTATTCAGATACTTTACTGCAGTAAAAGTACTAATACCACACTGTGAAAATACTCTACAAATAAAAGCCCTGCATTCAAAACCTTACTGAAGTAAAAGTGGTTAAAGTACTTAAAGTAAAAGTATTTATTGAATATTCAAACATAAAAAGTACAATAATTACGTCTGAGATGTAGAAGAGGAAAAGTATAAAGTAGCATGTAAAATGCTCAAAAGTACAAGTACCTCAAAAGACAGTACATTTACAGAGTAACTGTCTGTTACAGATGATCCTCGAGACAGCCTGCATCCATATGGTGAGTAAAGTCTCTTCTCTGTCCTCTGCTTTCAATAGAAGTTCATAGTTTTCATAATAATTCACTTTTGTTGTCTTATTTCAGAGGATCAAGCTGAAACCATAGACACAACTGGAGGTGAGACATTTAAATACAGTATGGGATTTATTATCTACAGTCCACATTGTGGTAATAGTAACTACACAGTTAGTCTTGTTCTTTTATTAGAGTACACTGAGCTGTTGATGATTATTTCTGTGTTTCCTGTTGTAGTTCTGGTGGAGGAGCGGCCCCCAGAGGAGAGTCAAGGTGAGTCAGACGCACTGTCTTGGTCTCAACCCCTCAAAGTCTTGGTCTTGTCTTGGTCTCAACACCTCAAAGTCTTGGTCTTGTCTTGGTCTCAACACCTCAAAGTCTTGGTCTTGTCCTGATCTCAACACCTCAAAGTCTTGGTCTTAACTCAACCTCAGACCCTCAACATCTTGCGCTCAGTCCCTCAAAGTCTTGGTCTTGTAATTAGTACTAGTTTTAACTTACAGGCAGCAATATCGAAGCACAATAAAAGAGATGAAGCTTGTTTTGCAGCTCTGGATATGAATATTATCCAGCGTTATCACTGATATCAATGTTTGCTCTGATAATACGTCTTGTGAAGTAAGTTATAATGACACCAGTCTGAATGATGAGCCTTGATGTTGTTTTTCTGGTTGTTCTGTAGCAGACTCTGGACAACACTTGACAAGCTCCAAGTTCACACAAGAATCAGGTACGTCGTCTAAACATCTTGAATCTACATCAGCAGCACACGTCTGAGGACGGAAGGCGTTTAGTTCTGGAAGTGTTCCAGATGTGTAAGCACATGAATCGTTCTGTCTGTCAGAGCCAGTTGTGGAAGCAGAGAACCAGTCTGAACCACCAGTAGAACCAGAACCACAGAGCGACACACCAAAGGAGACAGAGGGTGAGCACACACACACACACACACACACACACACACACACACACACACACACACACACACACACACACACACACACACTATCCAGGTTGTTCATGAAACGTTTGTCCAGCTGCTCAAACACAATATGAACTTAACGCAGCAGTAAAACGCTGCCATCTAGTGGTTAGTAGAGGGATGACAGCTTGGCCGTCTTCAGGTTTATAATCTATAGTTTCTTCTCACTGAGGAGTATTTTGACTTTCAGCGATCGCTAAAATGTTTAAACACATAAATAAATCTCGTCAGCTCTTTCTGACCCGGTGAAGGTCTTTGCCTCCTTTTTCTTTTCCCTCATGTTGTTAAAGCTGACTCTACAATCTGTGATGGTGGTGAATATTGAACACTAAAGTTTCTCCTGTGTCACAGGGACAACAGGGAAACGTGCCGAGGAGAAGCTCAAAGAAACAGGTGGGAACCCCGAGGAGTCTTTCAAACAAACACATGAATCATTCCAAGTTGCTTCTTGCGTTTCATTTCTCTTTTCTTGTCTTTGTCCTCCAGCAAAGAAAAAGAAACCAAAGCTGTTGAATACATTTGATAAAACGATTAAAGCAGAAATCGACTCTGCAGAAAAACTTCGTAAGAAGGTACAGCTTCCTGTGCTCCACGTACCGATCAATCGATGTTTGGAAAGTTGTCTTCCAGATGTTTTGAGCTGAAACTCGTTAACGTACTTTATTCATCTTTGAACGACCGGACTTCTGTCATCAGGGGAAGCTGGAGGAGGCTCTGAGAGCGTTTGAGACTCTGGTGCTGCAGCATCCACAGAGCCCCCGCGCCCTCTACGGGAGAGCCCAGGTACTACCACACAGTACTGCTGAACAGTACTAATACACAGTACTACTGCTCAGTACTGACTCTCCCCTAACCGTGTGTGTCTCCAGACGGAGGACGACCTGGCTGAGAAGCAGCGTAGTAATGACATGCTGCAGAAAGCCATCAACAGCTACAGAGATGCTGCTGAGCTCCCCGATGTGACCTCTGACCTCCTGAGAGCGGCGCTGAAGAGACGAGCAGAGAGACAGCAGTTCCTGGGTGACACAAATACTACAAACACTTCTGTCAGACATGGACCTCTGTGGTTAACGCGGCACTTCAACGCAGCGTCGGACCTTCGTCCGTTGTTTTTCTCCGTCAGGTCGGATGCGCGGCTCTCTGGCGACGCTGGAGAAGATGGTCCAGATCTTTCCAGAAGACATCGGGCTGAAGAACGAAC
>NC_136653.1:21158046-21165546 GCF_949748355.1 Melanostigma gelatinosum
TCTGATCCAGAATCGACTGGTTCAGGTTACGTTAAGTGAATCTTTGTTGGTGGAACCGGTTTGAAATGTTTAACTTCATCGTCTGTTCGTCTCTGAGGTTTAAATAAAGTTTCACTGATTGAACGTGATCGCGTTGTTTCCTCAAACATTCCTGAATGTTTGAGACGGAAACAACAAAACTTGAAGCAGAAGACGACGACACACACACACACTTCAGAGTGTGTGTGTGTGTGAGCGTGTGTGTGTGTGTGAGCGTGTGCGTGTGCATGCGTGTGTGTGTGCGTGTGTGTGTGTGTGTGTGTGTGTGTGTGTGTGTGCGTGTGTGTGTGTGTTCAGTCCAGGGCCAGTAGCGGTGTGCTGGTCTCTCTGTCCGTTTGCCGGAGAGTTCCTGGTTCCACCGCCGACTGAGACCTGAAACACACAGAGAGTAATACTTATGAGTAATACTTATGAGTAATACTTATGAGTAATACAAAAATATAGTAGAAAGTACACGATGTATGAAGGCAAATTACTGTGAAAATCCTCCTCACCTTGTCTTCCCCCCCCTCCTCCTCACCTCTTCATCAGCTCCTTGTCGTCTCCTCCTCCTCCCCCTCCTCCTCCCTCCCCCCCCCCCCCCTCCTCACCTCTTCATCAGCTCCTTGTCTCCTCCCCCTCCTCCTCCCTCCCCCCCCCCCTCCTCACCTCTTCATCAGCTCCTTGTCTCCTCCTCCTCCCCCTCCTCCTCCCTCCCCCCCCCTCCTCACCTCTTCATCAGCTCCTTGTCTCCTCCCCCTCCTCCTCCCTCCCCCCCCCCTCCTCACCTCTTCATCAGCTCCTTGTCTCCTCCCCCTCCTCCTCCCTCCCCCCCCCCTCCTCACCTCTTCATCAGCTCCTTGTCTCCTCCTCCCCCCCCCCCTCCTCACCTCTTCATCAGCTCCTTGTCTCCTCCTCCCCCCCCCCCCCCCCCTCCTCACCTCTTCATCAGCTCCTTGTCTCCTCCCCCTCCTCCTCCCTCCCCCCCCCCTCCTCACCTCTTCATCAGCTCCTTGTCTCCTCCCCCTCCTCCTCCCTCCCCCCCCCCCTCCTCACCTCTTCATCAGCTCCTTGTCTCCTCCTCCCCCCCCCCCTCCTCACCTCTTCATCAGCTCCTTGTCTCCTCCTCCCCCCCCCCCCCTCCTCCTCACCTCTTCATCAGCTCCTTGTCTCCTCCCCCTCCTCCTCCCTCCCCCCCCCCTCCTCACCTCTTCATCAGCTCCTTGTCTCCTCCCCCTCCTCCTCCCTCCCCCCCCCCCCTCCTCACCTCTTCATCAGCTCCTTGTCTCCTCCTCCCTCCCTGACGTGCAGAGCGTCGTAGGTCAGCGTGTACTCCGTCTCGTCGCTGTAATCCGGTCCGAGCAGCGTCCGGGCCCAGATCCCCATATCGTACGGAGGGAGAGTTCCTCCGAACTCTGAGGGGAGACACTCGGGCTGGAGGAGCTGGTGCAGCGAGTTCAGGTTGTTACCGTGCAGGAAGATCTGAGGAGGATGGAGGAGGAAGAGGAGAAGATTCAAGAGGAGAGGAAGAAAGATAAGAGACAAGGAGAGGAAATGAGGAGAGGAAGAGAAGAAAGGAAGAAGGAGAGGGGACAATCAGAGGAGGGAGGAGACGAGGAGGAGTGAGTAGAGGAAACAGCGAGGATGAAAAAAGGAGGTGAGGAAAAGAAGTGAGGAGTGTGTTAATAATCAAAAGAGAACAAAGGAAACGATGAAACAGAAGAAGAAGAAGAAGAAGGAAGTTCATCAACATCAGAAGAAGAAAAGAGGAAACTAGTCTTCACCCGTTTCCTGGTCTTGTCCTTGAGGAAAGGTTTGATGATGGTGTACATGGCGTGAATGTACCACGGCTGGTTCACAAAGTGGATCCCTCCAAACCGGGCTGGGAAACTGTCCTAGAGGGGAGGAGATGAGGGGAGGAGAGCAGGAGAGGAAACAAGGATAACAGAGGAAGAAGGAGAGGAGACAAGACGAGGGGAAAGGAAACAGGAGAGCAGATTATAAAATGTTAAAGTCTGTAATCAGTTCAGTTGTATTGATTAGAGGAAGAAATGAAAGGATCCAGTGATTGACAGGAAGTGATTACAGGTGACAGCGTTGATCAGGTGTGTTACCTGATCATGTGACAGCGTTGATCAGGTGAGTGTTACCTGATCATGTGACAGCGTTGATCAGGTGTGTTACCTGATCATGTGACAGCGTTGATCAGGTGTGTGTTACCTGAAGGCCCTCGATGGCCAGCTTGAGGATGTTGGGCGTGAGCTTGGAGGCCTGTTTGAAGGAGAAGTTGCTCCAGTCGATGATGAGGACGAAACCGTTGATCTGGAGCTCAGGGTTCTCAATCAGAACCTCCAGAGAGAGAAGGATCGCCCGCAGGATGTCTGTGAAGGAGTTCCTGATGATGGAGGAGGAGGAGGAGCACACATGAGTGTGTGTGCGTGCGTGCGTGTGTGTGTGTATATATATGTGCGTGTGTGTGTGTGTGTGTGTGTGCGTGTGTGTGCGTGTGCGTGCGTGTGCGTGCGTGTGTGTGCGCGCGTGCGTGCGCGCGTGCGTGCGTGCGTGCGTGTGTGTGCGTGCGTGTGTGCGCGCGTGCGTGCGTGTGTGCGTGTGTGTGCGCGCGTGTGTGCGCGCGTGCGTGCGTGCGTGCGTGCGTGCGTGTGTGTGCGTGCGTGTGTGCGCGCGTGCGTGCGTGTGTGCGTGTGTGTGCGCGCGTGTGTGCGCGCGTGCGTGCGTGCGTGCGTGTGTGTGTGTGTGTATATATATGTGCGTGTGTGTGTGTGTGTGTGCGTGCGTGCGTGCGTGCGTGTGTGCGTGCGTGTGTGCGCGCGTGTGTGTGTGTGCGTGCGTGCGTGCGTGCGTGCGTGCGTGCGTGTGTGCGTGTGTGTGTGTGTGTTACCTGCTCTGGTCCCAGTTGGAGGCGAACAGGATGAGTATTTTTCGGCCATGTTGGTCCGGAGTCTCCAACACGCCGGGGAATCCGTCCATCAACGCCCGTTTGATGCCGGGGTCGTCCACCTGAGACAAGGAAGCAAGGTAACAAGGAAACAATAGAGGACAGTTTCCTGTGTGTCTATTTAAGGAAAGGAAACAAGGAAATAATCTGAATCTGGTGTAGGGTTAACTATGTCACCTACTTGTATTTAAAGAAATGAAACAAGGAGGATAAAGGAAACAGGAGTAGGAACAAGGAGACGAAACGCAACAAGTAGAGGAGACAAGACAAGACCAGAGGAAAGGGGAGGGGAGACAACCGGAAAGGAAACAAGGAGAGGAGACAAGATGAGAGGAAACAGGTCAAGGAAAAGAAACAGGAGAGGATACGAAAGAAACAAGGAGGGCAAAGGAAAGGAAAGAAGAGATGGAGAGGAAACAAGGAAGGAAATGGGGTAAAACGAGACAAGATTAGAGGAAACAAGGAGACAAGATTAGAGGAAACGAGGAGAGGAAAAGAGCGAGTGGATACAAGGAGATCCTCTGAGGCAAATTTGTGATTTTGGGCTATACAAACATAAATTGAATTGAATAGATGAGAGGAAACAAGGAGGGGAAAGGAAACAGGAGAGGATATGAAAAAGGAGGGGAAGCAAACAAGGAGAGGAGACGAGAGGAGACGAGCGAAGACGAGGGGACACAAGGAGAGGAACAGAAATGGGAGAGGAAACAAGGAGAGGAAAGGAAACAGGAGAGGAGTCATGGACCGTACTGTTTGATTCTGACAGATAAAGGTCTCATGTCTCTGAACTTCTGTGATGTTTTTCAGTCAAACTGAAGGAACTGAAGCCTTCAGAGGAAAAGGACTCTTGACAAGGACTCATCTGTGATGCCTCCTGTCTCTTTGAACCCTGACCTTGAAGCTCTGGAACATGTCGAGGTTCTGCTGTCTGAACTGGAAGTACTGGGCCAGCAGCCTGAAGGTCTCCGTCTGGTTGAACTTCCTCGCTCTCAGGAAGCGGAGGATGAAGTCGTCGTCCGTCCGCAGGAAACCGATGTCGGGCCGCGTCACGATCATGTCCCGCACCTCCGATCAAAGAAAACACGGATCAATCACAGTGATCGGGAGCGTCCTCCGATCGGAAGACAAAGTTTCACTTTTTGTCCTTTGATTAATTGGTAATTTTTGGCTGTAATTGGATGCTTTTAACTGATTGGTATTTTTTGCCCTAATTAAGTCATAAAGAGAAAACAATTATGTGAAGTTATGAGGAACAAATTGATTTAAAAAGTCATGAAATATAGGCGAGTCCGACTAAAGCGCCCGGTGAGTTATGACAGAAAGTAGACCTTTGTGGTTTACGGGGACCTCGGTCAGTAGGACGAGTGTCAACAGTTACCGTTAGCATGCTAATGTTAGCTAGCGTTAGCCGCCTACCTGCTGGATGTCCTGGTGCAGCGTGTCGGGGTTCTCGTTGAGCTCTAAGCGAGCCTTCTCCGTCGTCTCCGAGCTCAGGCCGGCGTGGAGGTGAGTCATCATGAGTTTGATTCCCAACGTCCAAAAAAATGTGTCCCCTCTGTTTCCGAACTGTCGTCTCTTCGATCGGCTCGTTTCTATTCCAACGTTTGGTTTGAGATGTACAATCTTTTGGCTTCGTTGTTGATTTGGTTGACACAATCTTATTTGCTGTCTTTTGATTTTAAAACTCCATATTTACAAAATAAAAGTCAGTAGGAGAGAATCGTGGTCGTGTTGGATGCTAATAATCGTGAATCAACAATCGTCGCTGCTGTCTTCCAATCACATCGCTGGTTTTCTGAGGAAGCTGAACGTTGTTTTTTACGCTGGATTGAAATGTTGAGTTTGTTTCGGGGACGTTTGGTGTAATGAACAGCATTAAGATAAAAAAGGTCACATTCACATCCTTTTTGTCCTAGTTTTTGTTGCCGTCCTGCGTCTCTCGGCTCCCTCCTCCTCCGGCTCTCTGTCATCTTTAGGATTCTGGTTCGATCAGTCGACTCTCTGATGCCTCATGATGATGAAGATGAGAAGAGTCCTGTTGTTCTTCAAAGGTCAGTGAAGGCAGCTGGGTCTGATGTGGAGAGAGAAATATGAGTACAAGGTTCATGTGTATTTAACCAGGAAGGAGCAAAAAACGTGTTTCATTGGCAGATTATACTATTTTTCTTTAACTTGTATTTATAACTTTCTCTTTAAAAAAACAACAACAACACAGATGAATAAAGTATCCTACTGAATGAATGAATAAAGTATATGCTACTTTATACTTCTACTGTACTACATCTCAGAGGTACATATTGTACTTTATACTGTACTACATCTCAGAGGTACATATTGTATTTATACTGTACTACATCTCAGAGGTACATATTGTACTTTATACTGTACTACATCTCAGAGGTACATATTGTACTTTATACTGTACTACATCTCAGAGGTACATATTGTACTTTATACTGTACTACATCTCAGAGGTACATATTGTACTTTATACTGTACTACATCTCAGAGGTACATATTGTAATTATACTGTACTACATCTCAGAGGTACATATTGTACTTTATACTGTACTACATCTCAGAGGTACATATTGTATTTATACTGTACTACATCTCAGAGGTACATATTGTACTTTATACTGTACTACACCTCAGAGGTACATATTGTACTTTATACTGTACTACATCTCAGAGGTACATATTGTACTTTATACTGTACTACATCTCAGAGGTACATATTGTACTTTATACTGTACTACATCTCAGAGGTACATATTGTACTTTATACTGTACTACATCTCAGAGGTACATATTGTATTTATACTGTACTACATCTCAGAGGTACATATTGTAAACTGACATTAACATAAACATGTCATGTGCAGTTTGATGTGAAAATGAATAAATATCCACAGTAATAGAAAAATAATAATAAAACATATGGGTGAAGAAATACAGAAATAAATGAAAAAACAAATAAATAAATGTGGGAAATTAATAAAAACAAATAAATGTAAAAAGAAAATAATAGTTGTAAAATTCTTAAAAATAAATACAAAAATATATAATTTGTCAAATAAATAAATATATTTATTCTATTTCTGTGAATATGTATTTAATTTCAAACAAACCTGCAAATGTATTTGATAATTGAGGCTTTTATTTATTTATTTAATATCATTTCAGCATTAGTCTTTCATACACGTTGAAATGTTATGTTTGGTGTATTATGTGTTTTTATTTCATGCTTAATTCTACACGTGGTACATAATATAGACTAAATTGAGTAGTATGTTTTTTACTTGTTTATTTCAATGTTCACACACACACACCTGCTGCTGTTCCTGATGTTAACGAGTGGGATCAATAAAGGTTATCCCCCCCCCCCCCCCCCCACACACACATTAACTGTGTCGGATGTTTTCCAATCTGTCCACTGAGAGACAACCAGAGGGACTGAAGGTCCCACACACTAAATCAATCAGATGCTCTCATTGTTCTTAATGTTTGAGGAATGTTTAAATCCAACATAGAGCCTCAGATGGACCTAAATATCCACACACACGCACACGCACACGCACACACAGTCAGTTTAATGATAAGTCACCCTGATAATATGTAGCGCCTGATGTCCTCACAACGAGGCAAAGATACCAGAGCATCCTCCAAAAGTGAGCATGTGGGAGGAGCCTCTTCTGCATGCAGGTCGGTGTGTTCAAGTGTCATTTACAACATAGAAATATATTTAAATGCAATAAATACTGACAGTGGAGCGACCTGCTAGGTGTGCTGGTTGAATCCCGGCCGACGGCCCTCCGGTGGAGGTGGTGGTGGTGCTGATGCTGGGGACGGTGGTGGCCATCGGACACACACACACACAAAAGAAAGAGATCTCAGTGCAAATTCAAAAAGAAAGGAGCGGAAGAGAATCAAACGGTTGTGAATAGAACGCGTTCCCTGAGGAGTCAGCGGAGACAGAAGCCCGCCCCGCTGGATCCGTGAGGGCTCTGAAGCAGCATCTCACCGAGATGCGTTTTTCACTTTGTGCTCCGAGAAGACGTCAGGATGCTCCGGATCTGTCAGGCTTTTCACAATAAGAGAGCGTCGACTTCCGGTTGACACTTAAAAGAGTGGGAAAACAATGTTACATTTTTAGTAAGGGACCAAACATCATGCATGTTAAAGAAATATAAATGCAAAGGATTCTTTTTTCTATTTAGTTTTAATCAAAGTACATCATAGCAAATAGAGTACATGCACTGCTTTACATAGCAGTAAAATATGAACATAAAGAGGAATATAGAATAACATAATTAATATGAAACTAAATGGAAGAAACTACCTCCTTGTTAATACAATATAAATAATGATAAAACAAACCATAAAATGAATAGTATAGGATGGGAAATAAAAGCCATTGGATGATCATATAAATAATAACATAGAATGTATAAGATGTATTATATCAATATCAATATATATATATATTGTACATGTATTATATTTATATATTATGTATGTATTAC
>NC_136653.1:21170546-21178046 GCF_949748355.1 Melanostigma gelatinosum
TCTGAGACTCACCTGTAGAGACCCGTCCTCTGAGACTCACCTGTAGAGACCCGTCCTCTGAGACTCGCCTGTAGAGACCCGTCCTCTGAGACTCACCTGTAGAGACCCGTCCTCTGAGACTCGCCTGTAGAGACCCGTCCTCTGAGACTCGCCTGTAGAGACCGGTCCTCTGAGACTCGCCTGTAGAGACCCGTCCTCTGAGACTCACCTGTAGAGACCCGTCCTCTGAGACTCGCCTGTAGAGACCCGTCCTCTGAGACTCGCCTGTAGAGACCCGTCCTCTGAGACTCGCCTGTAGAGACCCGTCCTCTGAGACTCGCCTGTAGAGACCCGTCCTCTGAGACTCACCTGTAGAGACCCGTCCTCTGAGACTCGCCTGTAGAGACCCGTCCTCTGAGACTCGCCTGTAGAGACCCGTCCTCTGAGACTCGCCTGTAGAGACCGGTCCTCTGAGACTCGCCTGTAGAGACCCGTCCTCTGAGACTCGCCTGTAGAGACCCGTCCTCTGAGACTCGCCTGTAGAGACCCGTCCTCTGAGACTCGCCTGTACTGATTACTAACTGATGGACATCTTTGTCTCCAGTGTCCATCTCCTTTGAGAACTACCGGATGGTCCACCCGTACGAGGACAGCGACAGCTCGGAGGACGAGGTGGACTGGCAGGACACGAGACACGACCCCTACAGAGCAGGTAAGTCACAACATGATGTTGATCTGGTTAATGTGTGCACATTAACGAAGCTTGGTGGTGTTTCTGTGTTTGATGTGATCAGAGAAGCCTCAGACGACACCGAGGAGAGGCTTCAGCGGGAAAGGAAAGAACATCACCACCAAACACGACGAGGTGATCTGTGGACGCAAGAACACGGCTCGCATGGACAACGTGAGACCAACACTGTTCGTCTTCATTCGTTTGTTCACCTTTAAGAAGCTTCTTCAGCTCCGTGCTGGAGCTCTTAAAGGTGCAGAATTATCTGATTTTGTTTGCGTCCTCAGTTTGCTCCAGAGGTCCACGTGGGCGACGGGATGGGGATGGACCTGAAGTTGTCCAACCAGGTGTTTAACTCCCTGAAGCAGCACTGCTACAGCGAGCAGAGACGCAGCGCCAGACTGCACGAGAAGAAGGAGCACTCCACTGCTGTACGCAGGAATAGAATCATTTCTCTCATTGTTAGATTATGAGACAGAATCGTGGGGTTTTCTCCGTCACTCTCTCTCTCTCTCTTCAGGAACAAGCGGTGGACCCTCGCACTCGTCTGCTCATGTATAAAATGGTGAACGCCGGCGTTCTGGAGAGCATCAACGGCTGCATCAGCACCGGGAAAGAGTCGGTGGTCTTCCACGCCAACGGAGGAAGGTGGGTGGAGCAGAAACAGACTCTTGGTCTCGTCCATTCTTACATTCACGCAGGCTACAACCACACGAGCGTCAAAGCATCTCGTTCAGGAAGAATCCAATGGTTTGAACCCACCTTCAGTAGAACAGAACCAAAGACCGGAGGTTTGAACCCACCTTCAGTAGAACAGAACCAAAGACCGGAGGTTTGAACCCACCTTCAGCAGTAGAACAGAACCAAAGACCGGAGGTTTGAACCCACCTTCAGTAGTAGAACAGAACCAAAGACCAGAGGTTTGAACCCACCTTCAGTAGAACAGAACCAAAGACCGGAGGTTTGAACCCACCTTCAGTAGTAGAACAGAACCAAAGACCAGAGGTTTGAACCCACCTTCAGTAGTAGAACAGAACCAAAGACCGGAGGTTTGAACCCACCTTCAGTAGAACAGAACCAAAGACCGGAGGTTTGAACCCACCTTCAGTAGAACAGAACCAAAGACCGGAGGTTTGAACCCACCTTCAGTAGAACAGAACCAAAGACCGGAGGTTTGAACCCACCTTCAGTAGAACAGAACCAAAGACCGGAGGTTTGAACCCACCTTCAGTAGAACAGAACCAAAGACCGGAGGTTTGAACCCACCTTCAGTAGAACAGAACCAAAGACCGGAGGTTTGAACCCACCTTCAGTAGAACAGAACCAAAGACCGCAGGTTTGAACCCACCTTCAGTAGAACAGAACCAAAGACCGGAGGTTTGAACCCACCTTCAGTAGAACAGAACCAAAGACCGGAGGTTTGAACCCACCTTCAGTAGAACAGAACCAAAGACCGCAGGTTTGAACCCACCTTCAGTAGAACAGAACCAAAGACCGGAGGTTTGAACCCACCTTGTGTTTCAGCCTGGAGGAGCAGCCGGTTCCAGACGAAGTGGTGCTGAAGGTCTACAAGACGACGCTGAACGAGTTCAAGAACAGAGACCGCTACATCAAGGACGACTACCGCTTCATCGACCGCTTCAGCAAGCTGAACCCGCGGAAGGTCATCAAGCTGTGGGCCGAGAAGGAGATGCACAACCTGACCAGGTAGACCCCCTCCTGCGGTGCTGCTGGTCTTCAACCCTCTGAACCTCTGGGGCTCTACTTCTTATCTACTGATCTACTACTTATCAACTATTGTCTCTATGTTTAAAGAAAACACGCTTTCAATCCCACCGGAGTGTTGTTGGGGGTTCAGAGGGTTAGTGTGTGTGTGTGTGTGTGTGTGTGTGTGTGTGTGTGTGTGTGTGTGTGTGTGTGTGTGTGTGTGTGTGTGTGTGTGTGTGTGTGTGTGTGTGTGTGTGTGTGTGTGTGTGTGTGTGTGTGTGTGTGTGTGTGTGTGTGTGTGTGTGTGTGTGTGTGTGTGTGTGTGTGTGTGTGTGTGTGTGTGTGTGTGTGTGTGTGTGGTAATGAATCTAAAGTGTTTGTAACGACTCAGACGTTGTAAATGTGTCGTTCAGGATGCAGAAGGCAGAGATTCCGTGTCCAGAGGTGGTGGTGCTGAAGAAACACATCCTGGTGATGTCGTTCATCGGTAAAGACCACATCCCTGCTCCCAAACTCAAAGACGTGGTGCTGAGCTCAGAGGACATGAAGACCGCCTTCTACCAGGTCCTACATGTACGTACCGCTGGTACTGCACTGTGTACTTACAGAGAAGTAAACAGCAGCTCGGCTGTGATTCACTCTGTTTTACGTCGGTACTGGTTCGTACAATAACTGCATACAACAGTGACATATCTTAGGGCTACAGTTTAAGTATTCTAGGACTTCAAACTACCATTTACCCAGAATGCCGTTGGGCTCTGTCTGTGCAGGTGATGCAGCAGCTGTATCAGGAGTGTAATCTGGTTCACGCTGACCTCAGTGAATACAACATGCTGTGGCACCAAGGAAAGGTGAGAACTCTTCACTCTCCATGTTTCTGATTCCTTCAAGCTGTCCTCCGTCCTTCATGACTTCCTGTTACTCCATATTTCTCTGATCCTCTTCATCATTGTGTGTGTTCCAGGTGTGGTTGATAGACGTGGGTCAGTCGGTGGAGCCCACTCATCCTCATGCTCTGGAGTTCCTCTTCAGAGACTGCAGGAACGTTGCGACGGTAAGCGAGTTTATTTTATCTTAAAGCTGTAAATGAAAGTAAAGTGTTTTAACAACAGAACTGCAGGATTCAGTGTGAGAACATCAAATAGAAAATGTAGAAACTATTTATTCTAGCAGAATTTGTGTTGTTTATTTGTCTCAGTAAAGTTTATATAGTGTGTGTGTGTGTGTGTGTGTGTGTGTGTGTGTGTGTGTGTGTGTATTTGTCCCACAGTTCTTCCAGAAGAGAGGAGTGAGTGAAGCGATGAGTGTTTACGAGCTTTTCAACACCGTGAGCGGACTGAACATCCCTGTTGGTGAAGAAGAGGCCGAGTTCATAGCTGAGGTAACGCACACGCACACACACACACACCTATAGATATACACGTGCACAAAAAACCTTTTCTTTTGCAGTAAAGCATTTCATTCTGTGTGACAGATTGTTGCGTTGGAGAAGAGGAACGAGGATCACGTTCAGCGTCGAGGGAAGAAGATGTTTCCTGTTTCCTCTGAAGACGAAGATCCTCCGTTACAACCCGACTCTGACGACTAACACACACACACACACACACACACACACACACACCCTCTCTTCACGACCCCGCCGTGTTGAAAACAAGCTGTAGAAGAAGAGCCGAGTGCAGCAGGCCTCCTCCTCCAACCATCACCCACCAACCGCTTCCTTTGAACAGGCCGACGGCGCTCCGCCTCCTGGCTGCAGGTGGGCGGAGCTTCAGCGTGTTGGATGTTGAAGTCGGAGCGTCCTCGGAGACCACAACTCACATCCTCCTCCTGATCTTTATGATCTTTATGATCTTTATCACAGCGAGTAATGAAGATCACAATACTAAACGAGTAACGAGAGAACGGCTCCGTCGACTATAAACCAACTCTGAGAGGGTTGATTCTGAGTTCATGTCACGGATATCAAATTCGGGAGATGATGCAGAAGATCACAAATATTATTTATTTTATTCTTTTTGTGATGGAACAGATATGAAAGAAAATCTACTGAAGCTTCAGTGACGAAAAAGAGCAAATATACACCAAAAAAAGGCTAAATGTAACATAAATATTCAGCTCAAAACGAGTAGAACAATTTCAATAAAAGAATATTAAATCTGAGCAGAAATGAAAAATTCCATATTACAAATATATATTATTATAATATTTTATGATAATGTTTATTTACAGACACAATTGAAGCAAGATCAAAGATTCATGACGGCGATGAATCACAACATTAGAAATAGGGCTGCAACTCACGATTATTTTAATAATCGATTAATCGGGTGATTCTTTTTCCGATTAATCGGATAAAAAATTTGTTTTTTGAAAAAAGCATTAATTTCCAACCCTTTAGTCAAACACAGAACTGACCTTCAGAAAGTGCACAAACAGGTTGCTCCTTCAACATCCCTGAGCTGTTAAAGTCCAAATTAAAAACAAATGGATGAACACAAAAATATGTATATTTTAGTTTAAAGGGACCTGAGCTGTCAGAACAATAAATAATTTATAAAAAATAAAGAAATACAAATCAGAAAACAGGATTTGTTTGAACGTCAGAACTTGTTCTCTACACTACACGCACAAACTGAATCATCACGTGGTGCTGCCGTGCATATCACGTCGCTTTTGCATATCTTGCCATGAACACACTTTTTCAATGTATTAAGTGTGAAGTGCTCCCACACCTCGGACCACTGAGGTCGCACTGATTCCTCCGCCATGTTTCAGAACCACGTTACGGGTCCGATGCTCTTTCCTCTGTTGTAAATAGTTTGGTCGCATGTTTACTTTTATTGTGAAGAGCATGAAAACGGAAGTGATTTGCATGCAATGTGCTATGATACGACAATGATAAGTGAAAACCCAACGTACATGTCGGTCTGTTCACTGTAACAGTTGTTGAACTGCAGCTTTCAGGAAGTGAAGTGTTCCGTTCTGAGCACGTGTGTTGGTCGTCAGTAGAAGCTCCACTTCACAACAACCTGTACGCGCTCTTCTTTTCCCTCAAACATCTCCGCGACTTATTGAGTGGCGTAATAATCGCGCGACACAACGAATCGACAATGAAAACAATTTTAATCATCGATTATTATCGATTTGTTGTTGCAGCCCTAGAAATATTACAACAAATGCATAAATGTATTCTCTAACTCTTGTCATTCTGCCTCGACATCTATTTTTAATTCTCATCTTTCTTTCACTCTTTTTATTTCGCTTCACTGAAATCCATCGAAGGAAAAAATATATTTTAATGTGTCAAAAAAAAAGGTGAGAAGACTTTCAGCCAGACGCTGAAGAACCGCTTCAGTTCATTATTCACTTCTTTCTCCGTCTCCTTTCAGGGGTGAAACATGGCGGGGGAGGGGTCAGAGGTCACGGCTGTTTGGTTTTGTAGAAGCTTAGTTATTAAATGTTTTATTAAATGTTTTGGTAACACTTGAAATTGAAGCGCAGAAGAAACAAATGAATGTTTTTGATGTTTGTGTGATGACGATACCAAAGCTTTTAGTTTGTGACTTTAATCTAAACGGATATAAAGAATGAAGGTTTCTCTCAGAGTGATGTCGTGATGGATTTATTCTAATGAATCGCTGACATTTAACGAAAATGAAAACTCTCCTTTTGTCTTTCTATTGTTTTTATGCAAACATGTAATATCAGTTAAACACTGGAAGGTTTGTTTACAACGTTACTTAAGAGATATAATTAATGTTTCTCTCTTAATCACGTGATCGTCAGGCATCGCATGACTCACGGCAGCAAAAAACACCACAAGCAGACATCCGGTCTGACTTCTTCAGAATAAGAGTAATTTCTATAAATATGAACTCGCACCAAACTAATTTGGTAAACAACGTGAAAATAATAGCAGTTCTATATATATATATTAGTGGTGGGCAAGTTAACGCGTTAATTTCGCGTTAACGCATTCATTAATTAACGCCGACAATTATTTTATACACATACATAACAAGAGGGTGACAAGAACAGTGGATAAAAGCCAGCAAACTTCTACAGTCAGTCAGGTTAGTGCACCTCTATGCTGACATTCACGGTAAACGCATTTAAACGCACAGAGCGGGCGAGCGTAGGACTTTGAAAGTTAGCGGAAAGATTAACGTGAGACAACATCCGGTTTCTTCAGACGAACATCCGGTTTTCAGAATAAGATGCCAACAAAGTATGAATTATATTCACATTAAGTATAAAACATGCTACCTGCATCTCGTGAACCAAATGTTATTGCCCTTTAGTTCATGTAGCAGTACTTTTAAAACAAGTGCTCAATACACTACTTTTGAATTCATGATTGAACTTTGCCATAACAATGCAATTAATCGTGATTAAATATTTGAATCGTTGCCCAACACTAATATATATATATATATTCTGACTGCATATATAATATTTTAGTTGTGGATTTTTTTATATTCTTTACTGTTTTATTACTTATTTACTTATTTATTATTTTATTTTATCTATTCCCCGCTTTTATTCTGAAGACCCAAACCGGAAAGCGGAAGAGTAATGGCCGCCCCTTGACGTGAAGCGTCTCTCCTCTGCAGTTGTGGTTTGTCAGGACTCTGAACAACCGTATTAAGTATCATAAATACAACATTAAGACGTCATCATGAGCGAGGATCACTTCTACCTGGAGCTCTGTGAGAACCCGGTCCAGTTCGAACACGCCTCGAGCGTCAACAACGTCTTCTTCGACGAGGCCAACAAGCAGGTGAGCTAAGCTAAGCTAGCTGTTATCTGTCTTACTCTTTATGTTTATATACCGTGTAGATATATATATATATATATATACCGTGTAGATATATATATATATATATATATATATATATATATAAGTTATATATATAAACAGACAAGAACTTTGACTCATTATTATAGTGTTGGAGGAAGTATTCAAGTCGTTTACTGAAGTAAAAGTACTAATACCACACTGTATATACACTGTACAGTAAAAATACTAATATTAAAGTACTTATTACAGTAAAAGTACTAATACCACACTGTAAAAATACTCT
>NC_136653.1:21188046-21220546 GCF_949748355.1 Melanostigma gelatinosum
GACCGACTGGTCCTGAGCTTCAGTAACCTCCTGCCCCCCCCTCTCCAGGAGAGCACTGTGAGGAGCACGTGGTTCACTTCAAGCAGCTGTTTGGGGATCAGGCTCTGATGAAACCGTCCACCGTGTGAACCAGCAGAACAGACCGACTCACCTTCACACAGCGAGTTCAGAAGAAGACCAACACGGGAACTCATCATCACGGGTTAAACACACTCGTATCAGTCCGTCTCTTTTCTATTGTTTGTTTATCAGAATAGACACGTTAACACCTGATCTAGGGACCGTGTGACGGGTCGCCTGTATGAACATTTTGTACATAAGATGTGAATAATGTGTTTATATTCTGTGATGACGAATTAATTATTGTGGAACGAACAATCTCGTGGTCTTAAATAAAAAAAGCACCGAACTGTATGAATAAATATTGTGAATGTGTACAGCTAATAAAGGGTTAAACTGCAGTTATGTGATATCTGTGGTCCATACGTCTTAGAGTGTGATCGGTTCACATCAGAACTTTCAAGTTTACTAACAGGAAGTCCGTTCCTCGTACGTGGTTCAACTAAGTCGATCACATGTCCTATTAGCCAGCTGAAATTAACATGATTAGTATTGCATGTCGCAAAAAGTCATAGTATAGCATGTCGAAAAAAGTCATGGTATTGCATGTCGAAAAAAGTCATAGTATAGCATGTCGAAAAAAAGTCAGTACAACATGTCGAAAAAAGTCATAGTATGGCATGGCGAAAAAAAGTCAGTACAACATGTAGAAAAAAGTCATAGTATAACATGTCGAAAAAAGTCATAGTATAGCATGTCGAAAAAAAGTCATAGTATAGCATGTCGAAAAAAGTCATAGTATAGCATGTCGAAAAAAAGTCAGTACAACATGTCGAAAAAAGTCATAGTATAGCATGTCGAAAAAAGTCATGGTACTGCATGTCGAAAAAAAGTCAGTACAACATGTAGAAAAAAGTCATAGTACAACATGTAGAAAAAAGTCATAGTATAACATGTAGAAAAAAGTCATAGTATAACATGTAGAAAAAAGTCATAGTATAGCATGTCGAAAAAAGTCATGGTATAGCATGTCGAAAAAAGTCATAGTATAGCATGTCGAAAAAAGTCATAGTATAGCATGTCGAAAAAAGTCATGGTATTGCATGTCGAAAAAAGTCATAGTATAGCATGTCGAAAAAAGTCATAGTATAGCATGTCGAAAAAAGTCATAGTATAGCATGTCGCAAAAAGTCATAGTATAGCATGTCGAAAAAAGTCATGGTATTGCATGTCGAAAAAAGTCATAGTATAGCATGTCGAAAAAAAGTCAGTACAACATGTCGAAAAAAGTCATAGTATGGCATGGCGAAAAAAAGTCAGTACAACATGTAGAAAAAAGTCATAGTATAACATGTCGAAAAAAGTCAGTACAACATGTAGAAAAAAGTCATAGTATAACATGTCGAAAAAAGTCATAGTATAACATGGCGAAAAAAGTCATAGTATAGCATGTCGAAAAAAGTCATAGTATAGCATGTCGAAAAAAGTCATAGTATAGCATGTCGAAAAAAGTCATAGTATAGCATGTCGAAAAAAAGTCAGTACAACATGTAGAAAAAAGTCATAGTATAACATGTAGAAAAAAGTCATAGTATAACATGTCGAAAAAAGTCATGGTATAGCATGTCGGAAAAAGTCATAGTATAGCATGTCGAAAAAAGTCATAGTATAGCATGTCGAAAAAAGTCATGGTATTGCATGTCGAAAAAAGTCATAGTATAGCATGTCGAAAAAAGTCATGGTACTGCATGTCGAAAAAAGTCATAGTATAGCATGTCGAAAAAAAGTCAGTACAACATGTAGAAAAAAGTCATAGTACAACATGTAGAAAAAAGTCATAGTATAACATGTAGAAAAAAGTCATAGTATAGCATGTCGAAAAAAGTCATGGTATAGCATGTCGAAAAAAGTCATAGTATAGCATGTCGAAAAAAGTCATAGTATAGCATGTCGAAAAAAGTCATGGTATTGCATGTCGAAAAAAGTCATAGTATAGCATGTCGAAAAAAGTCATGGTACTGCATGTCGAAAAAAGTCATGGTATAGCATGTCGAAAAAAGTCATAGTATAGCATGTCGAAAAAAGTCATAGTATAGCATGTCGAAAAAAAGTCAGTACAACATGTAGAAAAAAGTCATAGTATAACATGTCGAAAAAAGTCATAGTATAGCATGTCGAAAAAAGTCATAGTATGGCATGTCGAAAAAAGTCATAGTATAGCATGTCGAAAAAAGTCATAGTATAGCATGTCGAAAAAAGTCATAGTATGGCATGTCGAAAAAAAGTCAGTACAACATGTAGAAAAAAGTCATAGTATAACATGTCGAAAAAAGTCATAGTATAGCATGTCGAAAAAAGTCATAGTATGGCATGTCGAAAAAAGTCATAGTATGGCATGTCGAAAAAAGTCATAGTATAGCATGTCGAAAAAAGTCATAGTATAGCATGTCGAAAAAAAGTCAGTACAACATGTAGAAAAAAGTCATAGTATAACACGTCGAAAAAAGTCATAGTATAGCATGTCGAAAAAAGTCATGGTATTGCATGTCGAAAAAAGTCATGGTATAGCATGTCGAAAAAAGTCATAGTATAGCATGTCGAAAAAAGTCATAGTATAGCATGTCGAAAAAAGTCATAGTATAGCATGTCGAAAAAAGTTATAGTATAGCATGTCGAAAAAAGTCATAGTATAGCATGTCGAAAAAAAGTCAGTACAACATGTAGAAAAAAGTCATAGTATAACATGTCGAAAAAAGTCATAGTATAGCATGTCGAAAAAAGTCATAGTATGGCATGTCGGAAAAAGTCATAGTATAGCATGTCGAAAAAAGTCATGGTATAGCATGTCGAAAAAAGTCATGGTATAGCATGTCGAAAAAAGTCATGGTATAGCATGTCGAAAAAGTCATGGTATTGCATGTCAAAAAGTCATAGTATAGCATGTCAAAAAAAGTCATAGTATAACATGTCGCAAAAAGTCATAGTATAGCATGTCGAAAAAAGTCATAGTATGGCATGTCGAAAAAAGTCATAGAATAGCATGTCGAAAAAAGTCATAGTATAGCATGTCGAAAAAAGTCATAGTATAACATGTCGAAAAAAGTCATAGTATAGCATGTCGAAAAAAGTCATGGTATTGCATGTCGATAAAAGTCATAGTATAGCATGTCGAAAAAAAGTCAGTACAACATGTAGAAAAAAGTCATAGTATAACATGTCGAAAAAAGTCATGGTATTGCATGTCGAAAAAAGTCATGGTATTGCATGTCGAAAAAAGTCATAGTATAGCATGTCGAAAAAAGTCATGGTATAGCATGTCGAAAAAAGTCATGGTATTGCATGTCGAAAAAAGTCATGGTATTGCATGTCGAAAAAAGTCATAGTATAGCATGTCGAAAAAAGTCATAGTATAGCATGTCGAAAAAAGTCATAGTATAGCATGTCGAAAAAAGTCATAGTATAGCATGTCGAAAAAAGTCATAGTATAGCATGTCGAAAAAAGTCATGGTATTGCATGTCGAAAAAAGTCATAGTATAGCATGTCGAAAAAAGTCATGGTATTGCATGTCGAAAAAAGTCATAGTATAGCATGTCGAAAAAAGTCATAGTATAGCATGTCGAAAAAAAGTCAGTACAACATGTAGAAAAAAGTCATAGTATAACATGTCGAAAAAAGTCATAGTATAGCATGTCGAAAAAAGTCATAGTATAGCATGTCGAAAAAAGTCATAGTATAGCATGTCGAAAAAAGTCATAGTATAGCATGTCGAAAAAAAGTCAGTACAACATGTAGAAAAAAGTCATAGTATAACATGTCGAAAAAAGTCATAGTATAGCATGTCGAAAAAAGTCATAGTATAACATGTCGAAAAAAGTCATAGTATAGCATGTCGAAAAAAGTCATAGTATAGCATGTCGAAAAAAGTCATAGTATAGCATGTCGAAAAAAGTCATAGTATAGCATGTCGAAAAAAGTCATAGTATAGCATGTCGAAAAAAAGTCAGTACAACATGTAGAAAAAAGTCATAGTATAACATGTCGAAAAAAGTCATAGTATAGCATGTCGAAAAAAGTCATAGTATGGCATGTCGGAAAAAGTCATAGTATGGCATGTCGAAAAAAGTCATAGTATAGCATGTCGAAAAAAGTCATAGTATAGCATGTCGAAAAAAGTCATGGTATAGCATGTCGAAAAAAGTCATGGTATAGCATGTCGAAAAAAGTCATGGTATAGCATGTCGAAAAAGTCATGGTATTGCATGTCAAAAAGTCATAGTATAGCATGTCAAAAAAAGTCATAGTATAACATGTCGCAAAAAGTCATAGTATAGCATGTCGAAAAAAGTCATAGTATGGCATGTCGAAAAAAGTCATAGAATAGCATGTCGAAAAAAGTCATGGTATAGCATGTCGAAAAAAGTCATGGTATAGCATGTCGAAAAAAGTCATGGTATTGCATGTCGAAAAGTCATAGTATAGCATGTCGAAAAAAGTCATAGTATAACATGTCGAAAAAAGTCATAGTATAGCATGTCGAAAAAAGTCATGGTATTGCATGTCGATAAAAGTCATAGTATAGCATGTCGAAAAAAAGTCAGTACAACATGTAGAAAAAAGTCATAGTATAGCATGTCGAAAAAAAGTCAGTACAACATGTAGAAAAAAGTCATAGTATAACATGTCGAAAAAAGTCATGGTATTGCATGTCGAAAAAAGTCATGGTATTGCATGTCGAAAAAAGTCATAGTATAGCATGTCGAAAAAAGTCATGGTATAGCATGTCGAAAAAAGTCATGGTATTGCATGTCGAAAAAAGTCATGGTATTGCATGTCGAAAAAAGTCATAGTATAGCATGTCGAAAAAAGTCATAGTATAGCATGTCGAAAAAAGTCATAGTATAGCATGTCGAAAAAAGTCATAGTATAGCATGTCGAAAAAAGTCATAGTATAGCATGTCGAAAAAAGTCATGGTATTGCATGTCGAAAAAAGTCATAGTATAGCATGTCGAAAAAAGTCATGGTATTGCATGTCGAAAAAAGTCATAGTATAGCATGTCGAAAAAAGTCATAGTATAGCATGTCGAAAAAAAGTCAGTACAACATGTAGAAAAAAGTCATAGTATAACATGTCGAAAAAAGTCATAGTATAGCATGTCGAAAAAAGTCATAGTATGGCATGTCGAAAAAAGTCATAGTATAGCATGTCGAAAAAAGTCATAGTATGGCATGTCGAAAAAAGTCATAGTATAGCATGTCGAAAAAAGTCATGGTATTGCATGTCGAAAAAAGTCATAGTATAGCATGTCGAAAAAAGTCATAGTATAGCATGTCGAAAAAAGTCATAGTATAGCATGTTGAAAAAAAGTCAGTACACCATGTCGAAAAAAGTCATAGTATAGCATGTCAAAAAAAAGTCAGTACAACATGTAGAAAAAAGTCATAGTATAGCATGTCGAAAAAAGTCATAGTATAGCATGTCGAAAAAGTCATAGTATAGCATGTCGAAAGAAAGTCAGTACAACATGTAGAAAAAAGTCATAGTATAACATGTCGAAAAAAGTCATAGTATAACATATCGAAAAAAGTCATAGTATGGCATGTCGAAAAAAGTCATAGTATGGCATGTCGAAAAAAGTCATAGTATGGCATGTCGAAAAAAGTCATAGTATAGCATGTCGAAGAAAGTCATAGTATAGCATGTCGAAAAAAGTCATAGTATAGCGTGTCGAAAAAAAGTCATAGTATAACATGTCGAAAAAAGTCATCGTATAACATGTCGAAAAAAAGTCATAGTATAACATGTCGAAAAAGTCATAGTATAACATGTCGAAAAAGTCATAGTATAACATGTCGAAAAAAGTCATAGTATAACATGTCGAAAACAAGTCAGTACAACACGTCGAAAAAAGTCATAGTATAACACGTCGAAAAAAGTCATAGTATAACACGTCGAAAAAAGTCATAGTATAGCATGTCGAAAAAAGTCATAGTATAGCATGTCGAAAAAAGTCATGGTATTGCATGTCGAAAAAAGTCATGGTATAGCATGTCGAAAAAAGTCATGGTATAGCATGTCGAAAAAGTCATGGTATTGCATGTCGAAAAAAGTCATAGTATAGCATGTCGAAAAAAGTCATAGTATAGCATGTCGAAAAAAAGTCAGTACAACATGTAGAAAAAAGTCACAGTATAACATGTAGAAAAAAGTCATAGTATAACATGTCGAAAAAAGTCATAGTATAGCATGTCGAAAAAAGTCATAGTATAGCATGTCGAAAAAATTCATGGTATTGCATGTCGAAAAAAGTCATAGTATAGCATGTCGAAAAAAGTCATGGTATTGCATGTCGAAAAAAGTTATGGTATAGCATGTCGAAAAAAGTCATAGTATAGCATGTCGAAAAAAGTCATAGTATAGCATGTCGAAAAAAAGTCATAGTATAACATGTCGAAAAAAGTCATAGTATAACATGTCGAAAAAAGTCATAGTATAGCATGTCGAAAAAAGTCATAGTATGGCATGTCGAAAAAAGTCATAGTATAGCATGTCGAAAAAAGTCATAGTATAGCATGTCGAAAAAAGTCATAGTATAGCATGTCGAAAAAAGTCATAGTATAGCATGTCGAAAAAAGTCATAGTATGGCATGTCGAAAAAAGTCATAGTATAGCATGTCGAAAAAAGTCATAGTATAGCATGTCGAAAAAAGTCATAGTATAGCATGTCGAAAAAAAGTCAGGACAACATGTAGAAAAAAGTCAGAGTATAACATGTAGAAAAAAGTCATAGTATAGCATGTCGAAAAAAGTCATGGTATAGCATGTCGAAAAAAGTCATAGTATAGCATGTCGAAAAAAGTCATAGTATAGCATGTCGAAAAAAGTCATAGTATAGCATGTCGAAAAAAGTCATGGTATTGCATGTCGAAAAAAGTCATAGTATAGCATGTCGAAAAAAGTCATGGTATTGCATGTCGAAAAAAGTCATGGTATAGCATGTCGAAAAAAAGTCAGTACAACATGTAGAAAAAAGTCATAGTATAACATGTAGAAAAAAGTCATAGTATAACATGTCGAAAAAAGTCATAGTATAGCATGTCGAAAAAAGTCATGGTATAGCATGTCGAAAAAAGTCATAGTATAGCATGTCGAAAAAAGTCATAGTATAGCATGTCGAAAAAAGTCATGGTATTGCATGTCGAAAAAAGTCATGGTATAGCATGTCGAAAAAAGTCATAGTATAGCATGTCGAAAAAAGTCATAGTATAGCATGTCGAAAAAAGTCATGGTATTGCATGTCGAAAAAAGTCATGGTATAGCATGTCGAAAAAAGTCATAGTATAGCATGTCGAAAAAAGTCATAGTATAGCATGTCGAAAAAAAGTCAGTACAACATGTAGAAAAAAGTCATAGTATAACATGTCGAAAAAAGTCATAGTATAGCATGTCGAAAAAAGTCATAGTATGGCATGTCGAAAAAAGTCATAGTATAGCATGTCGAAAAAAGTCATAGTATAGCATGTCGAAAAAAAGTCAGTACAACATGTAGAAAAAAGTCATAGTATAACATGTAGAAAAAAGTCATAGTATAACATGTCGAAAAAAGTCATAGTATAGCATGTCGAAAAAAGTCATGGTATAGCATGTCGGAAAAAGTCATAGTATAGCATGTCGAAAAAAGTCATAGTATAGCATGTCGAAAAAAGTCATAGTATAGCATGTCGAAAAAAGTCATGGTATTGCATGTCGAAAAAAGTCATAGTATAGCATGTCGAAAAAAGTCATGGTACTGCATGTCGAAAAAAGTCATGGTATAGCATGTCGAAAAAAGTCATAGTATAGCATGTCGAAAAAAGTCATAGTATAGCATGTCGAAAAAAAGTCAGTACAACATGTAGAAAAAAGTCATAGTATAACATGTCGAAAAAAAGTCAGTACAACATGTAGAAAAAAGTCATAGTATAACATGTAGAAAAAAGTCATAGTATAACATGTCGAAAAAAGTCATAGTATAGCATGTCGAAAAAAGTCATGGTATAGCATGTCGAAAAAAGTCATAGTATAGCATGTCGAAAAAAGTCATAGTATAGCATGTCGAAAAAAGTCATAGTATAGCATGTCGAAAAAAGTCATGGTATTGCATGTCGAAAAAAGTCATAGTATAGCATGTCGAAAAAAGTCATGGTACTGCATGTCGAAAAAAGTCATGGTATAGCATGTCGAAAAAAGTCATAGTATAGCATGTCGAAAAAAGTCATAGTATAGCATGTCGAAAAAAAGTCAGTACAACATGTAGAAAAAAGTCATAGTATAACATGTCGAAAAAAGTCATAGTATAGCATGTCGAAAAAAGTCATAGTATGGCATGTCGAAAAAAGTCATAGTATAGCATGTCGACAAAAGTCATAGTATAGCATGTCGAAAAAAGTCATAGTATGGCATGTCGAAAAAAAGTCAGTACAACATGTCGAAAAAAGTCATAGTATAACATGTCGAAAAAAGTCATAGTATAGCATGTCGAAAAAAGTCATAGTATGGCATGTCGAAAAAAGTCATAGTATGGCATGTCGAAAAAAGTCATAGTATAGCATGTCGAAAAAAGTCATAGTATAGCATGTCGAAAAAAAGTCAGTACAACATGTAGAAAAAAGTCATAGTATAACACGTCGAAAAAAGTCATAGTATAGCATGTCGAAAAAAGTCATGGTATTGCATGTCGAAAAAAGTCATAGTATAGCATGTCGAAAAAAGTCATAGTATAGCATGTCGAAAAAAGTCATAGTATAGCATGTCGAAAAAAGTCATAGTATAGCATGTCGAAAAAAGTTATAGTATAGCATGTCGAAAAAAGTTATAGTATAGCATGTCGAAAAAAGTCATAGTATAGCATGTCGAAAAAAAGTCAGTACAACATGTAGAAAAAAGTCATAGTATAACATGTCGGAAAAAGTCATAGTATAGCATGTCGAAAAAAGTCATAGTATGGCATGTCGGAAAAAGTCATAGTATGGCATGTCGAAAAAAGTCATAGTATAGCATGTCGAAAAAAGTCATAGTATAGCATGTCGAAAAAAGTCATAGTATAGCATGTCGAAAAAAGTCATGGTATAGCATGTCGAAAAAAGTCATGGTATAGCATGTCGAAAAAAGTCATGGTATAGCATGTCGAAAAAGTCATGGTATTGCATGTCAAAAAGTCATAGTATAGCATGTCAAAAAGTCATAGTATAACATGTCGCAAAAAGTCATAGTATAGCATGTCGAAAAAAGTCATAGTATGGCATGTCGAAAAAAGTCATAGAATAGCATGTCGAAAAAAGTCATAGAATAGCATGTCGAAAAAAGTCATAGTATAGCATGTCGAAAAAAGTCATGGTATAGCATGTCGAAAAAAGTCATGGTATAGCATGTCGAAAAAAGTCATGGTATTGCATGTCGAAAAGTCATAGTATAGCATGTCGAAAAAAAGTCAGTACAACATGTAGAAAAAAGTCATAGTATAACATGTCGAAAAAAGTCATGGTATTGCATGTCGAAAAAAGTCATGGTATTGCATGTCGAAAAAAGTCATAGTATAGCATGTCGAAAAAAGTCATAGTATAGCATGTCGAAAAAAAGTCAGTACAACATGTAGAAAAAAGTCATAGTATAACATGTAGAAAAAAGTCATAGTATAACATGTCGAAAAAAGTCATAGTATAGCATGTCGAAAAAAGTCATGGTATAGCATGTCGGAAAAAGTCATAGTATAGCATGTCGAAAAAAGTCATAGTATAGCATGTCGAAAAAAGTCATAGTATAGCATGTCGAAAAAAGTCATGGTATTGCATGTCGAAAAAAGTCATGGTACTGCATGTCGAAAAAAGTCATGGTATAGCATGTCGAAAAAAGTCATAGTATAGCATGTCGAAAAAAGTCATAGTATAGCATGTCGAAAAAAAGTCAGTACAACATGTAGAAAAAAGTCATAGTATAACATGTCGAAAAAAAGTCAGTACAACATGTAGAAAAAAGTCATAGTATAACATGTAGAAAAAAGTCATAGTATAACATGTCGAAAAAAGTCATAGTATGGCATGTCGAAAAAAGTCATAGTATGGCATGTCGAAAAAAGTCATAGTATAGCATGTCGAAAAAAGTCATAGTATAGCATGTCGAAAAAAAGTCAGTACAACATGTAGAAAAAAGTCATAGTATAACACGTCGAAAAAGTCATAGTATAGCATGTCGAAAAAAGTCATGGTATTGCATGTCGAAAAAAGTCATAGTATAGCATGTCGAAAAAAGTCATAGTATAGCATGTTGAAAAAAGTCATAGTATAGCATGTCGAAAAAAGTTATAGTATAGCATGTCGAAAAAAGTCATAGTATAGCATGTCGAAAAAAAGTCAGTACAACATGTAGAAAAAAGTCATAGTATAACATGTCGAAAAAAGTCATAGTATAGCATGTCGAAAAAAGTCATAGTATGGCATGTCGGAAAAAGTCATAGTATGGCATGTCGAAAAAAGTCATAGTATAGCATGTCGAAAAAAGTCATAGTATAGCATGTCGAAAAAAGTCATAGTATAGCATGTCGAAAAAAGTCATAGTATAGCATGTCGAAAAAAGTCATAGTATAGCATGTCGAAAAAGTCATGGTATAGCATTTCGAAAAAAGTCATGGTATAGCATGTCGAAAAAAGTCATGGTATAGCATGTCGAAAAAGTCATGGTATTGCATGTCGAAAAAAGTCATAGTATAGCATGTCGAAAAAAGTCATAGTATAGCATGTCGAAAAAAAGTCAGGACAACATGTAGAAAAAAGTCATAGTATAACATGTAGAAAAAAGTCATAGTATAACATGTCGAAAAAAGTCATAGTATAGCATGTCGAAAAAAGTCATGGTATAGCATGTCGAAAAAAGTCATAGTATAGCATGTCGAAAAAAGTCATAGTATAGCATGTCGAAAAAAGTCATAGTATAGCATGTCGAAAAAAGTCATGGTATTGCATGTCGAAAAAAGTCATAGTATAGCATGTCGAAAAAAGTCATGGTATTGCATGTCGAAAAAAGTCATGGTATTGCATGTCGAAAAAAGTCATGGTATTGCATGTCGAAAAAAGTCATGGTATAGCATGTCGAAAAAAGTCATGGTATAGCATGTCGAAAAAAGTCATGGTATAGCATGTCGAAAAAAGTCATAGTATGGCATGTCGAAAAAAGTCATAGTATAGCATGTCGAAAAAAGTCATAGTATAGCATGTCGAAAAAAGTCATAGTATAGCATGTCGAAAAAAAGTCAGTACAACATGTAGAAAAAAGTCATAGTATAACATGTAGAAAAAAGTCATAGTATAACATGTCGAAAAAAGTCATAGTATAGCATGTCGAAAAAAGTCATGGTATAGCTTGTCGAAAAAAGTCATAGTATAGCATGTCGAAAAAAGTCATAGTATAGCATGTCGAAAAAAGTCATAGTATAGCATGTCGAAAAAAGTCATGGTATTGCATGTCGAAAAAAGTCATGGTATAGCATGTCGAAAAAAGTCATAGTATAGCATGTCGAAAAAAGTCATAGTATAGCATGTCGAAAAAAGTCATGGTATTGCATGTCGAAAAAAGTCATGGTATAGCATGTCGAAAAAAGTCATAGTATAGCATGTCGAAAAAAGTCATAGTATAGCATGTCGAAAAAAAGTCAGTACAACATGTAGAAAAAAGTCATAGTATAACATGTCGAAAAAAGTCATAGTATAGCATGTCGAAAAAAGTCATAGTATGGCATGTCGAAAAAAGTCATAGTATAGCATGTCGAAAAAAGTCATAGTATAGCATGTCGAAAAAAGTCATAGTATGGCATGTCGAAAAAAAGTCAGTACAACATGTAGAAAAAAGTCATAGTATAACATGTCGAAAAAAGTCATAGTATAGCATGTCGAAAAAAGTCATAGTATGGCATGTCGAAAAAAGTCATAGTATGGCATGTCGAAAAAAGTCATAGTATAGCATGTCGAAAAAAGTCATAGTATAGCATGTCGAAAAAAAGTCAGTACAACATGTAGAAAAAAGTCATAGTATAACACGTCGAAAAAAGTCATAGTATAGCATGTCGAAAAAAGTCATGGTATTGCATGTCGAAAAAAGTCATGGTATAGCATGTCGAAAAAAGTCATAGTATAGCATGTCGAAAAAAGTCATAGTATAGCATGTCGAAAAAAGTCATAGTATAGCATGTCGAAAAAAGTCATAGTATAGCATGTCGAAAAAAGTCATAGTATAGCATGTCGAAAAAAAGTCAGTACAACATGTAGAAAAAAGTCATAGTATAACATGTCGAAAAAAGTCATAGTATAGCATGTCGAAAAAAGTCATAGTATAGCATGTCGAAAAAAGTCATAGTATAGCATGTCGAAAAAAGTCATAGTATAGCATGTCGAAAAAAGTCATGGTATAGCATGTCGAAAAAAGTCATGGTATAGCATGTCGAAAAAAGTCATGGTATAGCATGTCGAAAAAGTCATGGTATTGCATGTCAAAAAGTCATAGTATAGCATGTCAAAAAAAGTCATAGTATAACATGTCGCAAAAAGTCATAGTATAGCATGTCGAAAAAAGTCATAGTATGGCATGTCGAAAAAAGTCATAGTATAGCATGTCGAAAAAAGTCATGGTATAGCATGTCGAAAAAAGTCATGGTATAGCATGTCGAAAAGTCATAGTATAGCATGTCGAAAAAAGTCATAGTATGGCATGTTGAAAAAAGTCATAGTATAGCATGTCGAAAAAAGTCATAGTATAGCATGTCGAAAAAAGTCATAGTATAGCATGTCGAAAAAAGTCATAGTATAGCATGTCGAAAAAAGTCATGGTATTGCATGTCGAAAAAAGTCATAGTATAGCATGTCGAAAAAAGTCATAGTATAGCATGTCGAAAAAAGTCATAGTATAGCATGTCGAAAAAAGTCAAAGTATAGCATGTCGAAAAAAGTCATAGTATAGCATGTCGAAAAAAGTCAAAGTATAGCATGTCGAAAAAAGTCATAGTATAGCATGTCGAAAAAAGTCATAGTATGGCATGTTGAAAAAAGTCATAGTATAGCATGTCGAAAAAAGTCATGGTATTGCATGTCGAAAAAAGTCATGGTATTGCATGTCGAAAAAAGTCATAGTATAGCATGTCGAAAAAAGTCATAGAATAGCATGTCGAAAAAAGTCATAGTATAGCATGTCGAAAAAAGTCATGGTATAGCATGTCGAAAAAAGTCATGGTATAGCATGTCGAAAAAAGTCATGGTATTGCATGTCGAAAAGTCATAGTATAGCATGTCGAAAAAAAGTCAGTACAACATGTAGAAAAAAGTCATAGTATAACATGTCGAAAAAAGTCATGGTATTGCATGTCGAAAAAAGTCATGGTATTGCATGTCGAAAAAAGTCATAGTATAGCATGTCGAAAAAAGTCATAGTATAGCATGTCGAAAAAAAGTCAGTACAACATGTAGAAAAAAGTCATAGTATAACATGTAGAAAAAAGTCATAGTATAACATGTCGAAAAAAGTCATAGTATAGCATGTCGAAAAAAGTCATGGTATAGCATGTCGGAAAAAGTCATAGTATAGCATGTCGAAAAAAGTCATAGTATAGCATGTCGAAAAAAGTCATAGTATAGCATGTCGAAAAAAGTCATGGTATTGCATGTCGAAAAAAGTCATGGTACTGCATGTCGAAAAAAGTCATGGTATAGCATGTCGAAAAAAGTCATAGTATAGCATGTCGAAAAAAGTCATAGTATAGCATGTCGAAAAAAAGTCAGTACAACATGTAGAAAAAAGTCATAGTATAACATGTCGAAAAAAAGTCAGTACAACATGTAGAAAAAAGTCATAGTATAACATGTAGAAAAAAGTCATAGTATAACATGTCGAAAAAAGTCATAGTATGGCATGTCGAAAAAAGTCATAGTATGGCATGTCGAAAAAAGTCATAGTATAGCATGTCGAAAAAAGTCATAGTATAGCATGTCGAAAAAAAGTCAGTACAACATGTAGAAAAAAGTCATAGTATAACACGTCGAAAAAGTCATAGTATAGCATGTCGAAAAAAGTCATGGTATTGCATGTCGAAAAAAGTCATAGTATAGCATGTCGAAAAAAGTCATAGTATAGCATGTTGAAAAAAGTCATAGTATAGCATGTCGAAAAAAGTCATAGTATAGCATGTCGAAAAAAGTCAAAGTATAGCATGTCGAAAAAAGTCATAGTATAGCATGTCGAAAAAAGTCAAAGTATAGCATGTCGAAAAAAGTCATAGTATAGCATGTCGAAAAAAGTCATAGTATGGCATGTTGAAAAAAGTCATAGTATAGCATGTCGAAAAAAGTCATGGTATTGCATGTCGAAAAAAGTCATGGTATTGCATGTCGAAAAAAGTCATAGTATAGCATGTCGAAAAAAGTCATAGAATAGCATGTCGAAAAAAGTCATAGTATAGCATGTCGAAAAAAGTCATGGTATAGCATGTCGAAAAAAGTCATGGTATAGCATGTCGAAAAAAGTCATGGTATTGCATGTCGAAAAGTCATAGTATAGCATGTCGAAAAAAAGTCAGTACAACATGTAGAAAAAAGTCATAGTATAACATGTCGAAAAAAGTCATGGTATTGCATGTCGAAAAAAGTCATGGTATTGCATGTCGAAAAAAGTCATAGTATAGCATGTCGAAAAAAGTCATAGTATAGCATGTCGAAAAAAAGTCAGTACAACATGTAGAAAAAAGTCATAGTATAACATGTAGAAAAAAGTCATAGTATAACATGTCGAAAAAAGTCATAGTATAGCATGTCGAAAAAAGTCATGGTATAGCATGTCGGAAAAAGTCATAGTATAGCATGTCGAAAAAAGTCATAGTATAGCATGTCGAAAAAAGTCATAGTATAGCATGTCGAAAAAAGTCATGGTATTGCATGTCGAAAAAAGTCATGGTACTGCATGTCGAAAAAAGTCATGGTATAGCATGTCGAAAAAAGTCATAGTATAGCATGTCGAAAAAAGTCATAGTATAGCATGTCGAAAAAAAGTCAGTACAACATGTAGAAAAAAGTCATAGTATAACATGTCGAAAAAAAGTCAGTACAACATGTAGAAAAAAGTCATAGTATAACATGTAGAAAAAAGTCATAGTATAACATGTCGAAAAAAGTCATAGTATGGCATGTCGAAAAAAGTCATAGTATGGCATGTCGAAAAAAGTCATAGTATAGCATGTCGAAAAAAGTCATAGTATAGCATGTCGAAAAAAAGTCAGTACAACATGTAGAAAAAAGTCATAGTATAACACGTCGAAAAAGTCATAGTATAGCATGTCGAAAAAAGTCATGGTATTGCATGTCGAAAAAAGTCATAGTATAGCATGTCGAAAAAAGTCATAGTATAGCATGTTGAAAAAAGTCATAGTATAGCATGTCGAAAAAAGTTATAGTATAGCATGTCGAAAAAAGTCATAGTATAGCATGTCGAAAAAAAGTCAGTACAACATGTAGAAAAAAGTCATAGTATAACATGTCGAAAAAAGTCATAGTATAGCATGTCGAAAAAAGTCATAGTATGGCATGTCGGAAAAAGTCATAGTATGGCATGTCGAAAAAAGTCATAGTATAGCATGTCGAAAAAAGTCATAGTATAGCATGTCGAAAAAAGTCATAGTATAGCATGTCGAAAAAAGTCATAGTATAGCATGTCGAAAAAAGTCATAGTATAGCATGTCGAAAAAGTCATGGTATAGCATGTCGAAAAAAGTCATGGTATAGCATGTCGAAAAAAGTCATGGTATAGCATGTCGAAAAAGTCATGGTATTGCATGTCGAAAAAAGTCATAGTATAGCATGTCGAAAAAAGTCATAGTATAGCATGTCGAAAAAAAGTCAGGACAACATGTAGAAAAAAGTCATAGTATAACATGTAGAAAAAAGTCATAGTATAACATGTCGAAAAAAGTCATAGTATAGCATGTCGAAAAAAGTCATGGTATAGCATGTCGAAAAAAGTCATAGTATAGCATGTCGAAAAAAGTCATAGTATAGCATGTCGAAAAAAGTCATAGTATAGCATGTCGAAAAAAGTCATGGTATTGCATGTCGAAAAAAGTCATAGTATAGCATGTCGAAAAAAGTCATGGTATTGCATGTCGAAAAAAGTCATGGTATTGCATGTCGAAAAAAGTCATGGTATTGCATGTCGAAAAAAGTCATGGTATAGCATGTCGAAAAAAGTCATGGTATAGCATGTCGAAAAAAGTCATGGTATAGCATGTCGAAAAAAGTCATAGTATGGCATGTCGAAAAAAGTCATAGTATAGCATGTCGAAAAAAGTCATAGTATAGCATGTCGAAAAAAGTCATAGTATAGCATGTCGAAAAAAAGTCAGTACAACATGTAGAAAAAAGTCATAGTATAACATGTAGAAAAAAGTCATAGTATAACATGTCGAAAAAAGTCATAGTATAGCATGTCGAAAAAAGTCATGGTATAGCTTGTCGAAAAAAGTCATAGTATAGCATGTCGAAAAAAGTCATAGTATAGCATGTCGAAAAAAGTCATAGTATAGCATGTCGAAAAAAGTCATGGTATTGCATGTCGAAAAAAGTCATGGTATAGCATGTCGAAAAAAGTCATAGTATAGCATGTCGAAAAAAGTCATAGTATAGCATGTCGAAAAAAGTCATGGTATTGCATGTCGAAAAAAGTCATGGTATAGCATGTCGAAAAAAGTCATAGTATAGCATGTCGAAAAAAGTCATAGTATAGCATGTCGAAAAAAAGTCAGTACAACATGTAGAAAAAAGTCATAGTATAACATGTCGAAAAAAGTCATAGTATAGCATGTCGAAAAAAGTCATAGTATGGCATGTCGAAAAAAGTCATAGTATAGCATGTCGAAAAAAGTCATAGTATAGCATGTCGAAAAAAGTCATAGTATAGCATGTCGAAAAAAAGTCAGTACAACATGTAGAAAAAAGTCATAGTATAACATGTAGAAAAAAGTCATAGTATAACATGTCGAAAAAAGTCATAGTATAGCATGTCGAAAAAAGTCATGGTATAGCATGTCGGAAAAAGTCATAGTATAGCATGTCGAAAAAAGTCATAGTATAGCATGTCGAAAAAAGTCATAGTATAGCATGTCGAAAAAAGTCATGGTATTGCATGTCGAAAAAAGTCATAGTATAGCATGTCGAAAAAAGTCATGGTACTGCATGTCGAAAAAAGTCATGGTATAGCATGTCGAAAAAAGTCATAGTATAGCATGTCGAAAAAAGTCATAGTATAGCATGTCGAAAAAAAGTCAGTACAACATGTAGAAAAAAGTCATAGTATAACATGTCGAAAAAAGTCATAGTATAGCATGTCGAAAAAAGTCATAGTATGGCATGTCGAAAAAAGTCATAGTATAGCATGTCGAAAAAAGTCATAGTATAGCATGTCGAAAAAAGTCATAGTATGGCATGTCGAAAAAAAGTCAGTACAACATGTAGAAAAAAGTCATAGTATAACATGTCGAAAAAAGTCATAGTATAGCATGTCGAAAAAAGTCATAGTATGGCATGTCGAAAAAAGTCATAGTATGGCATGTCGAAAAAAGTCATAGTATAGCATGTCGAAAAAAGTCATAGTATAGCATGTCGAAAAAAAGTCAGTACAACATGTAGAAAAAAGTCATAGTATAACACGTCGAAAAAAGTCATAGTATAGCATGTCGAAAAAAGTCATGGTATTGCATGTCGAAAAAAGTCATGGTATAGCATGTCGAAAAAAGTCATAGTATAGCATGTCGAAAAAAGTCATAGTATAGCATGTCGAAAAAAGTCATAGTATAGCATGTCGAAAAAAGTCATAGTATAGCATGTCGAAAAAAGTCATAGTATAGCATGTCGAAAAAAAGTCAGTACAACATGTAGAAAAAAGTCATAGTATAACATGTCGAAAAAAGTCATAGTATAGCATGTCGAAAAAAGTCATAGTATAGCATGTCGAAAAAAGTCATAGTATAGCATGTCGAAAAAAGTCATAGTATAGCATGTCGAAAAAAGTCATGGTATAGCATGTCGAAAAAAGTCATGGTATAGCATGTCGAAAAAAGTCATGGTATAGCATGTCGAAAAAGTCATGGTATTGCATGTCAAAAAGTCATAGTATAGCATGTCAAAAAAAGTCATAGTATAACATGTCGCAAAAAGTCATAGTATAGCATGTCGAAAAAAGTCATAGTATGGCATGTCGAAAAAAGTCATAGTATAGCATGTCGAAAAAAGTCATGGTATAGCATGTCGAAAAAAGTCATGGTATAGCATGTCGAAAAGTCATAGTATAGCATGTCGAAAAAAGTCATAGTATGGCATGTTGAAAAAAGTCATAGTATAGCATGTCGAAAAAAGTCATAGTATAGCATGTCGAAAAAAGTCATAGTATAGCATGTCGAAAAAAGTCATAGTATAGCATGTCGAAAAAAGTCATGGTATTGCATGTCGAAAAAAGTCATAGTATAGCATGTCGAAAAAAGTCATAGTATAGCATGTCGAAAAAAGTCATAGTATAGCATGTCGAAAAAAGTCAAAGTATAGCATGTCGAAAAAAGTCATAGTATAGCATGTCGAAAAAAGTCAAAGTATAGCATGTCGAAAAAAGTCATAGTATAGCATGTCGAAAAAAGTCATAGTATGGCATGTTGAAAAAAGTCATAGTATAGCATGTCGAAAAAAGTCATGGTATTGCATGTCGAAAAAAGTCATGGTATTGCATGTCGAAAAAAGTCATAGTATAGCATGTCGAAAAAAAGTCACAGTATAACATGTAGAAAAAAGTCACAGTATAACATGTCGAAAAAAGTCATAGTATAACATGTCGAAAAAAGTCATAGTATAGCATGTCGAAAAAAGTCATAGTATAGCATGTCGAAAAAAGTCATAGTATGGCATGTCGAAAAAAGTCATAGTATAGCATGTCGAAAAAAGTCATAGTATAGCATGTCGAAAAAAGTCATAGTATAGCATGTCGAAAAAAGTCATGGTATTGCATGTCGAAAAAAGTCATGGTATAGCATGTAGAAAAAAGTCATAGTATAGCATGTCGAAAAAAGTCATAGTATAGCATGTCGAAAAAAGTCATAGTATGGCATGTTGAAAAAAGTCATAGTATAGCATGTCGAAAAAAGTCATAGTATAGCATGTCGAAAAAAGTCATAGTATAGCATGTCGAAAAAAGTCATAGTATAGCATGTCGAAAAAAGTCATGGTATTGCATGTCGAAAAAAGTCATAGTATAGCATGTCGAAAAAAGTCATAGTATAGCATGTCGAAAAAAGTCATAGTATAGCATGTCGAAAAAAGTCAAAGTATAGCATGTCGAAAAAAGTCATAGTATAGCATGTCGAAAAAAGTCAAAGTATAGCATGTCGAAAAAAGTCATAGTATAGCATGTCGAAAAAAGTCATAGTATGGCATGTTGAAAAAAGTCATAGTATAGCATGTCGAAAAAAGTCATGGTATTGCATGTCGAAAAAAGTCATGGTATAGCATGTCGAAAAAAGTCATAGTATAGCATGTCGAAAAAAGTCATAGTATGGCATGTCGAAAAAAGTCATAGTATAGCATGTCGAAAAAAGTCATAGTATAGCATGTCGAAAAAAGTCATAGTATAGCATGTCGAAAAAAGTCATGGTATTGCATGTCGAAAAAAGTCATGGTATAGCATGTAGAAAAAAGTCATAGTATAGCATGTCGAAAAAAGTCATAGTATAGCATGTCGAAAAAAGTCATAGTATGGCATGTTGAAAAAAGTCATAGTATAGCATGTCGAAAAAAGTCATAGTATAGCATGTCGAAAAAAGTCATAGTATAGCATGTCGAAAAAAGTCATAGTATAGCATGTCGAAAAAAGTCATGGTATTGCATGTCGAAAAAAGTCATAGTATAGCATGTCGAAAAAAGTCATAGTATAGCATGTCGAAAAAAGTCATAGTATAGCATGTCGAAAAAAGTCAAAGTATAGCATGTCGAAAAAAGTCATAGTATAGCATGTCGAAAAAAGTCAAAGTATAGCATGTCGAAAAAAGTCATAGTATAGCATGTCGAAAAAAGTCATAGTATGGCATGTTGAAAAAAGTCATAGTATAGCATGTCGAAAAAAGTCATGGTATTGCATGTCGAAAAAAGTCATGGTATTGCATGTCGAAAAAAGTCATAGTATAGCATGTCGAAAAAAAGTCATAGTATAGCATGTTCATCACTGAACCTCCTCCTGAAGTACTGGTCCTTCTGGGGGTCGGTGAAGCCTCGTACTTCTGTTACCCTGTCAACACGTCTACGAGGGATCTGATTGGCTGCTGCAGGTCTGGAAGTTATCCAGACGAGAGCCGAGGGAAGCAGGTTCCCCTCGATGAGGTTCGTCAGCAGCACGTTGACCGACGCCTTCTGTGTGACATCAGACACGACCTTATTGTTGATGAGATCCAGTGAAAGTCTGGTTTCATCCAGACCATCAAAGATGAACACAACTCTACAGACAGAGAGCTCCTCTGCTGGGACCTTCTGTAATGTTGGATGGAAAACATGGATCAGCTGGAGAAGACTGTACTGCTCATCTTTGATCAAGTTCAGCTCCCTGAACGACAGCAGAACCAGACTGACATCTTGGTTCTCCAAACCCTCGGCCCAGTCCAGAGTGAACTTCTGCACCAAGAAGGTTTTTCCAACGCCGGCGACGCCGTTGGTCAGAACGACTCTGATGCGTCTCTGTTGGTCAGCGGAGGCTTTAAAGATGTCGTGGCACTTGATCGGAGCGTCATGGAGGCTCTTCTTCTTGGAAGCTGACTCAAGCTGCCTCACCTCATGTTGGGCATTCACCTCTTCACTCGGTCCCTCTGTGATGTAGAGCTCAGTGTAGATCCTGTTGAGGAGGGTTCCACTTCCTGTTTCATCACTTCTTCAGTCACACGTTCACATCTCTCCTTCAGACTGATCTTATGTTCATCTAAAACCTCCTGCAGACCACTGTCTCCTGAAACAGAGAAACCAGAGAGAACATATGAAGAAGATATGATATTGATTTGACTCAAACAATCAGTAAACAATAACATCAGCTGATATCTGAACCTACAAACGGGGACTCGTGAGTGAAAGTAGCTTTCAGTGAGATTCAGTTAGAAGCTACTAGAGTAGTGAGATGTGAACACAGAGCTTTCTCTCTGCTCACCAGCACAGACACTGTTGATCCAGTCAGTGTAGCTACAGACGTGGCTTTGGTTTGAGGGAGGAGACCGTCTCTGTCGCGGTGCTGGGATTCTACATGGTCGGTTTCCTGTTTTATTTTGAAAGATCACTTTACTTCCTGATCTGCTCTTTGAAACACACCGCGGCTCCGTCAACCAACAGACGAGGACCGTCTATGAACCAATGAGAGCTTCTTCCTTTGTGTGTTCACATCCTTCAATCCAACAAGAGTCTCTGGATGAAAACAACACGTCCTGTTTCCAGACATGAAGACATCAGCAGAGAAATGGACAGTCTCACTTTGGACTCTTCTGGTCTCACTGGCTGTCTGCAGTCCAGCTCTGGTTCTGGATCTGGACTTCAGCTCCTCCTCACAATCATGACTCCTCTTCTTCCTGTAAAGACATTTCTTAGAACTAGAATGATTTGTTGGTTGTTAAACATCCAGATGTGGACTAAAGTGTGTAGCAGCTCAGATGTTCACAGAGAACAGTTAAAGTCTTACTTTTCTCTTTGAATTCAGCATTCAGTCTGTAATGAAAATGTTCTTTGAATTCAACTCTCCTGCTTTCATCAACTCTAATCAGCTGCTTTTCCTCTCAGGCTGTCTGATGAAACATTGAGTGATAGTCTGTAGTTTGTTTAGAACTAACTCAACACTTCCTGCAGCTCCTTCACAGTAAAAGTCCTCCATTAGAGAGCTGATCATGTCCTTTACTGTCTCTTTTGGCAGCTTCTCTTCAGGTGTGCTTCATTGCTTCCTGACTGCCAGCTGCAGTAAACACAGTGGGTAAGTCTACCTAGGTGTGTCTACCTGCAGGTCCCAGCTATGGATACCAGGTGATAGCCTCTTTGATCTTCTCACCGTTAGCCTAGTGTACCCAAAGTTAACTGCTCCATTGATCCGTGTTTGGGTTCTATGTTCTGCAGGTCAGAGGGAGGTGAGCACATTCTGTGTTTGGTGTTTGTCTTCCTGCCTGAGACTTTCTGGTCAGAGTGCACTTTGTTGCCCTCAAAGGCTTCTGTTGACAGACTCTCCTACCGCTCCCTCTTTCCTATCTGGAGGTTGTTGAGCCTCCTTGTCATTGTGCTCGCTCACCAGCTACACCGACTGTCTTAAACAGTTTGTTGTGCTAGTTCAGGGGGGGGCAAACTTTTTGGCTCAGGGGCCACATTGAGTTTTAAAATTTGACAGACGGGCATCACTGATGCCAACTGCCTGCAGCAACCTTGCTGTGCTGCCTGGGCTGTGGGGCTGGATTTAGGTGCTGTGAACACCTGGAGCGCTGAGCTGAGGCTCCCATGCCCCTCCCCCGATGACCCTTGACCTCTACGCTGGCTAGACTCCTTCCAGGGCTCCAATGTCCTCTCTGTCTTTGGCCCAAACAACTGGTAGCTTTCGTAGGGTCTGCCTGCAGTCGTCTGACACAGACGCCTTTCTGAGCCTCACCTGACGTTGCGTCACGAAGGAAGTGGACGTCAATCGACCCAGTTCTCTCGTTATTAAACCAAAGGCAGGAAGTGTTGAGTCCCCCTGGCTGCACCATTGCTGGATGGGTGAGGAGGAGAACAGAGAGGGAGTTTATAATGCCAGACAAATATCACAAGCTGTGAAGGCTGTCCGTTACCCAACACTGTGGCCTGGTCCTTAAGCGCCTCATCTGGAGGGAGGAGGGTAACACACTGGTCTACCAGGGGCATGTGGACCAGACCATGTTCTCCTGCGTCACGCATGGAGGCCCGGGTCCTTCATCCCCGTCACGGTGAGCTGATGCTCTTGGGTCTGCTCAGCAGCACTTTAGCTCCTCCAAAGAAAGTAGGTGAGGATGGAACTTCAGAAGGCGGGGCTGCAGGAGCTCACTAAAGACATAAGTGTTTCCCACAAGGTGAGTCTCTGGTGCGTCATCCAGCCAAACCTCAGCCAGAGCTGCACGCAGTGTTGTCCGTAGTGGGCAGAGCTCTTTCCTCAGCTTCTGCGTCTCTCCAGCTGTTTGTGGGAATCAGAGCTTCTATGAGCAGATCCAGAAGGAGGAAGGTCTTCTCCACCTGACAGTCTCTCCTCCCTCTCAGAGAGCAGTAAATGCTGCAGGTAATGGGTCAGACTGGGCCTTTCTAAGGGGCACTTGGGGCTCATCTCGTAGTCATCCTCAACCTGGAGTTGAGCTCCACAAGACGAACACCAGCATTGCTTCAAAAGGGTAATAAAGGGTCCAGCTCGGAAATCTGAGCGAGAACTGTGACCAGACCACTAATCAGAACATGGAGCAGATCTTAACACACAACTGAAACCAGGCAAACAAACGGCTAGCTAGTCAGGCTAATCCAACCGAGCCTGCTCACCCGAGTGTCAGTGCAGCCGGGTAATCTAAGAGGGAACTGTGGCTGACCACAGAACACGACCAGAACCTCCAGCTGTGATCACGGAAGCGAGCTAATACCAACTGTAGCGTAGGCTCAATGAAGCTGCCTGCTCTCTTTACCAATGAACAAACAAGGCCAGGAAATCCAGACGTGAGCTGTGGACTAACCGCTGCAACATCCAGCAATAAGAGGAGTTCTACTAGCCCAGGCACGGCAAACTACGGCCCGCTGGCCTTTTAATCCGGCCCGTCAGATATTGGTACAAAATTGCCCAAACTATAATAAAGACGAGGGCTATTTCCGTATGATATGAATTCTTCACACACATTATACCGGTGCATAGCCGAAACAACTGCTGTCTGCTTTCAACAGGCAGCTGAATGTGTTCTTTGCTGCTGGCAGCGCTAGTTCTCTTATATGTGTTGAGAGGGAACTCTAGTCATGGTCAGAACTTCATAACAACAATGAACAACCCACAACTACCGCTCTGTAACAGAGAAACACCACAGCACACAACAGTCTGCTAACAGCTGGGAGGCTCCGTCCTCCATAACGTTCCATTAAAGAACAGAACAGAGCGATGCAGGAGGAACACAGACAGACCGGAGAGGCACCGATAGAGTTTACACATAATCACGCTGATTACCGTAATATGCGTGGTGTTTGTTATCAATGTACGTTGGTGCAAAGAGGTGATAAGAAGCTGTACAGGGAGGGGCTTAGGACCCAGCGGAATGTAGGCAAAGGAAACGGGAAGAGACGGAAGCCACGCCACACAAACAGCTGTTCACCGCTCGTCACCATCCTGCAGACCAGTGAGGCTCAACTGGTGGTTCGTCGCGGACCCGTTTTCAGTGGCCTTTGCTTCATGCAGCGGAGTTATTCACGCTCCTTTCCAGCATTTACGCCACTTTGTTCAGCTGTGCAGGAAAAACACCGACCAATGCGTTGTAAATCACGTCACGTGATGCAGTTTAGCCAATCAAATAAGGGTATTCTGATACGTCTCCTGACGCCAGTGAGATGCACCCACACCGTGACACAAGGGGGGAGACAAGGAAAGACTTCACAGAGCAGAGCTCTGATCATGTGACATGTGACAGTTAAACATCTGTATGATCCTTCAAAGAATCAAACTGCTACAAAGACCACAGTCATTAACCTGCACACGAGAAACTCTGTGTCAAATACGCTGTAAGATCCCAGTTAACTGATGGACACCAAACTTTGACGCACTGGTTGAAAAGGGTGACCAACAGCACTGTTCCCACTGAAATTAAATGGCAGTTACTTTTTAGGTGTGTCTGAGGGTCCAGGTTCTTCACTGAGGTCTGGAGGAGGTTCTTCTCTGGACCGATCACTCTTCATAGACTGACTGATGGATCCTGGAGACTCTGAACTCTGCAAACATCAAGATGATTTTATTCACAATGAATCTTTGAGAACTACAAAGACATGAAAGTAGATGAACCTTTATCCTGTAACGGGAAAGTAGAACACAAACTGCTGTTACTGCAGATATTTAGAAGCTTTTAGAGTTTGTATTCGTCCTCTTAGATTACATCACAGAGGAAGATGCTCAAACTCAACACCTCTGAATCTACAGAACACATTGTCAGAGGAACAGGAAGTGAACAGGACTCCTGTGAATGAGTTAGTAGAAGTTCTCTTACTGTGTGTCCGAGGCTCTTCACTGAAGTTTATAAGATTCTCTTTGGAGCGATTACTCTTCATCGACGGACAGCCGGAGACTAGAGACTCTGCTCTGTCCTCTTCCTCCTCACAACCACTCATCTTCTGATCTGAAGTCAGTCTGAGAGTAAAACAGTAACACTGAGAGAGAGCAGGAAGTCTCACACACACACACACACACACACACACACACACACACACACACACACACACACACACACACACCCTCCGCCTTCAGCTTCTCTTCTGCTCTGTGACTCAAAATGGAGTCTGAACTTTGTGATGAACACTTCAGGGTTCCCTCCCTGTTCTCATGAAACTGGATCACATGATCACTGTAGCTCCGCCCCTCTTCATTTACAGGCAATCAGCTGAGTTCCTGTAGAAGTGTGTTTGTGAGCTCACAGATCATATTCTCGCTCAGTGAAACCAGGAACATCAAACAGAAACTCCTCAGTTCAGCTGCTCACATGGAACAACAGAACAGCCTCCTCACCGCACTCGCCCACGTCTCCTAAATCACGACATTGCACATCTCAAATCAGGTGCACCCGCCTCCTGCTGTCCTGAGATCAGTCTCTGCACATCAAGCTGCTGACAACCAGCAGATCCAACTTCTCTACACAAAGATGAAGCTGCTCCATCAAGTCAGGACGAGCCGCCGCATGTTACCTGCAACATGAAGGACACCAGACGAGTGTAACGGGATGAAATGCAGACATTTATTCAGAGAATAATGTTCAGGTGGAGAGACTTGAACCTTGTACCACAGCCCATAGTGACATAGATACGTTTCTACCATCCGTCACTTCTTATCTTAACTTCTGTTTGTGAGCTGGTGGAACTCTTCAGATCCAGAAAACACTCCTAACTTACAGGTAAGTGTGGAAACGAGCAGCAGCAGCGTGACGTGTGACACCTGTAGACCAGCTAACGAGCGCTCGTTAGTGAGAAGTCTTAATCGGCACACGTAAGGGTTACATTCACCAGTGTTCATCCATGAAAATGGCACAAAAAGAAATAACAAGAATAATAAAAAGAATAACTTTGTGATACTTTTGGAGACATAAAAAGTCAAATCTATACTTTTAAACTTCAGCAGCCAAATGATGGACCTGCTGAAGCTAAAAGATGAAAGAATAAACCGACATAAACATACAAACATAGTTCCCAGTCATAAATCTATGATGAATGATTATTAACTTTGGTTTTATTTCAGCGTCTTTTCCCAATAATTAGTATAATCACATAGCTCTTCCCAGAAAACTAAATTAGACTCATAAAATCGTGATTTATTGTCTTAAAGTACATTTCTAAACTACTAGAATAAAAGCTACTTCCGGCCGTGTTCAGTGTAAACAAAGACAGAAACATGGACAGCATTTAATTCACACACCTTTCCTTAATATAATCTTTATTGCTTTTCTTATTGGGTTGAATACAGAACAGGTTTACATCTCTTGACTTTGTGAAACACTGTCATGTTTTACAAACAGCAGGGGGAGGAGACGAGGGGAAGGAAGCAAGGAGGGAAGGAAGGAGGGAAGGAGACACAACCACAGAGAGGAAAACGTTTTCCACATGATCGTGTGTTAATGCTTTCTGATTGAGGTTCAGCATCTGTGTGTGTGTGTGTTCGTGTTGAGAGGAACGATGTGTTTAAATCTTCCTCTCTGACGTTTCCGTTTGACCTCTGACCTGGACAGGAAGTTCACACTGAGGGTTAAACCAAAGTTAGGAAACGGTTTGAACCAAAACGTCCCAGATGAGAGAAGAGAACAACAAAGAGTCACATTCTGGCTGTAAAACCAAAAGTCTAATGACGTCTTTCATCTGTTTAGAAGACGACGAGTTCACAGTCAAGTGCTAAATGTAGTGATTGACAGTTCTGAATCATTGAAAAAAAAAAGACAAAATAATCAGGACAAGTTGCAACTCAGGAAATAAGAACATGAAGCATTTTGAATAATGGATTTGTGAAAGACCCTGAGAGCGAGTTATATATATTCTATATTTATATATCTATATATATATACATATATATAGAAATATATTCTATATATCTATATATATGTGTAGCGCGAGAAGAGATGGAGAAAGGAGAAAATCATCCATAATTGAAATTCGATTAACATGCAAAAAGAAATAACTAACCTAAAACTCACCCTTTAACTGAACACAATGGATTTTCACAGTTTTATACACATTTAAATGTCATAGAGAAAATAAATGACACCAAAAAATAATTTCTCAGCCAAACTAAAAAAGAAATGAACCCAGACATGTTGTCACACACAGGAGATCTACATAAAGCTTTTATTTGGATTCAGAGGGATTCTTATTGCCGATCCGATTCGCACCGCCGCGCCCTACGGCAAGCGGCTAGTCCACAACCCAAACCATCAGTTCCTCAAAACAGTTCTGCAGCATAAATGTGATACTTTGTTATGAATACATGGCTTCTTCTCAAGTCATTGTAGAAACTAACACACACACACCTGGGCTCCAAATAAATACATTTAAAAACAGTCCACGTGCATTCGAATGGAAGTCCAGTATTCATATGGCCGTGCACACACACACACACACACACACACACACACACACACACAGTCAGACATACACATTCCAGAGGAAGAGGGATGTACAGATAGAGCTAACAAGACATTAAACAGTTGAGAGAGAGAAAGAGAGTGTTTCGTCACGAATATGAACTTTATAAAAAAGCGTCAAAAAGTCTGAATTAATTATTAATCAAAATCTCATAATTACTGGAAGTCATTTAATATAAGCCTTATTTCACCAGCAGATGTCCGTGTTAGAACAGGTTTCGTGATTAAACATTGCTATTCTTTGCATTTAGACAATTAACAAACAAATTTTTGACGAAATGAATTAATTTCAATATGTCGTGACTGGTGGATTAAATTACCATCGGGTTAAATTTTGGTGGACTTTGACACGCAGCAAGACTTTTAGCTGGTTGAATAAAGGAACGTTAAATGAAAAATGAAATGCTAACTGCCACAACAGCTAACCGTTTCCACAGTGCTAACCTCTGACAGAGCGGAGCGCTGAAACTGGAGGAAGCTAGCGGAACTTTTTAGCTGTGTAGCATTATCTACTTAAAAAAACCTCTTCAGGTGGTGTATTAACTGCTTTGTAAAAGCAAAATCAAGAATCAATGGTACAAAAACCTTTTCTTTTTTTTTAAGTAGGACGCTTGAACGTTTTGTCCCGTTCGCAACCAAGCTAACGAATAACAGCATGTTAGCTAGCTCGGCGAGGATGTTGTGACTTACTAGTTCTAGCATGTTCCGGGCAAGTAGGAGGCACAACTGCTAAAACAATTCAAATATTTCCAGAAAGGTTTAACAAACTTTTTAAAAGGTAGAGCTGATGTTTTTAGTACATTAACTGTTTTTCAACTCCAAAATGTAGCTTTTTTGCTAAGGCGCTAACCATCTTTGGGATTAGTAATGCTGAAGATGGTTTGGATGCCCCGTCAAACCAGAGGAAACTCTCTCGCTCTCTTCTCTCTTGATTGTGTGTTGCGATATTCCACTGTAGTAGTAGTACTAGTAGTAGAAGTAGTAGTAGTAGTTTTGGAAGTTGTTAGTGCCAGTTCACAGCAGCGTCCAGTCAGTCAGAGAGTCGGTCCAATTGTTCAATATATTTCTCGCCATTTGACCGACTACATTGGCTGCCCGTCGCTGCTTTACCGTTCCGTTATGAGCCACTGAGGTTCGATTTGTTTTTGATTATGAGGTTGCTTGATATATATATATATAAAAAAATGTACACGAAAAAGAAATTAGCTATATTCATCTTCACACGACAAAGAAAATGCACACACACACACACTACCCGCCCCCCTCTGGTCATGATATCAGGATCAATAAGTGATCAGAACTGTCCGGTCGGGATGCCATCCATCTTTCCATGTCGCCATTCATTCATCCATCTGACAAATCATACCGAGACTGTGGGGTTACATTTTTTTAAATGCTCATCTGTTTTCCATTTGATAATCACAACTGATTGTCTCTACCGCCAAATCTATAACCACATTTCGGGGTTTCTAAAAAAGTATTTGTTGCGTCGTAGAAAAAGTTTCTTCCGTTTGTCTCTGGATGGACAGGAAAGAGGACCAATAAGTCCACAAATTAACGTTCACGTAGAAGAAAGTGGAGCTAAATATGGACAAACGGTACCAAAGCGGTCCAGGGCCAAATCAAGACACTAATATTAATACTGGAAGGTGGCTAGCTAGACCTGCTATTAGCGAGAAATGTAGTTAGCCAACTTAGCGACGTGTTAGCTTGATCAACTGGTCAGTTAGCCCTAGCTAGCTAGAAACTGAGTCTGTGGTTGATATATAAAAGGGCAGACCGCACAAAGCTAAGGTTAATGCTAGGAGCTAGCTAGGGCTAACTGGCCGTACCAGAGAAATTAAGCAAGTTAAGGCATTGGTAGTTTTGGGTAACTTGTCTGATCTTGATAGTTAGCCCTAGTTAGCTTGTTCATTTAGCCATCCCAGGCTAATAACGACAGCTAGCTGTTAGCCCTTGTATAAACTCTGTGTGTGTTACGGCTCATTGCACTAACCAGGCTAGCAATGACTTAGCACTTGCTATTTTTATTCCACACTGCTGTTGATATTGAGTTAGCCTTGGTTAGCTGCTTGTTTAGCCTGGGCCATCGTGCAAGCCAAGCCAGTAACTACTTTAGACATGTTAGCCTTGGCTAGCAGTGTTTGAAGCCATGCTAATGAGTTAGCCCTGGCTAGCTCTGATTTGGCCCACTGTGGAAACCGGGCAAGCAAAGAATTAGCCCCGCTAGCCCTGTTTAGGAAGACATACGATTTAAAGGGTTTGCCTACAGAGCTGCTCGTCTGTTGTTGTAATGGTTGCAGTTAAAAAGCAGAAGTTGAGGTAAACTGAACCTGAGTAACGTGTTAGCCGCAGAAATACGTTAGCACTCTTGGAGGCCCTGTAATAAACCCTAAATGAACACTAGGGGGCGATGATGAGAGACAGGTGGGAGTCACACACACACACAACAAAAATATTGATTTGTTCAGTTTAAAAAAAGAAAAGAAATCCACAAAACAAAATAATTCCCCTCCCTACACCTAAATATCACTGATGATCGCACACACACAAAATACTCATCATAGCATCACATGTTCAACTCTCTGTACACACATGGAATCAACTGAGAATGATTATGAATGAGCAAATATTAACACACAGACCAGCTCACAGGGTGGCTTTGAGGGATGAATGGATCAATAGTGTGATTGGTTTAAAAAACAAACATGATCAACACTACATCTGCCCCCCCCCTTTCACAAAGATGCGACTTCGACAAGTTCGTGAATATTTTTGCGTTGTTTTTGTGAACCAGCAGAGAGACGGAGGGGGCGGGGGGGTGTTTCTTTTATTCCAGTTACAAAAAAAGCTTCCTTTTGTCGCACAGTAAGAAACGGCCACCAGCCACCGGGTGGAAGTCGTCACGTTGCTGGTGAAACTGGGTTTCGACCAGTTTGATTTTATGCAAAAATAATATCTAAAAACGGCCGGTGGAGCCGGAGAAGTGGCTGGTGGATTATTTTTACAAAAAGCTGGCGGACAAAAAAAACAAAAACAAAAAACAGGTCCCCCCCCGCTCACTAGTCCGCTCTCTGAAGCTGGTTTTTAAATGTTGGGGGCGGAGCCTAGCTGTGATTTAAATACAGAAGTCCATCTCGGTCTTCGTGCGTCTCCTTCTGCGCCTCATAAGTTGATCATCAATCCTCAAACAGAATCTACAAACAATAATAAATCATAACTTTATTCTTTTTTTAAATTTTATTGCTGAAATATAGATTCCCCGCACAAAAAAAAAGAAATAATAATAATAATGCAAATTTATTGTCATCATAAAAAGCTACAAAAATTAGATCCATCCCTCCGTAATAATGCGGATAAAGATTTAGCAAAAAACATCTGGTAGAAGTCGGACTAGTAGTTAAGGCACTTCAAGAAAACAAGGTTTTCGTCTTTCTATCAAAAAAAGTTTTTCCCGGGCTTTTTTTTTTGCATCATCATCGTCATCGATGGTGTAGCGTCTTTCACTGTGGCACTGTGGTGACATTGGTTTGAACAGCCAGGGTGGTGGTGGGAGGTTTACCCTTAGTCTACCCCCACCAGAGGAGGCTCTCCGTTGGGCAGCAGGTGCTCCAGAGGCCCCTGGATGAAGCCCTCTGCTGGGGCAGCAGGTGCGGACTCCTCTGGAGGGGAGCCGGAGGACGACGGGGAGGAGGGGGAGGGGTCTTTGGAGACGTTCGATTCGGGCGTCGACTTCTGGTCGTCGTCGTCGTCGTCGTTAGTAGTTGTCTTTGTGTCAGTAGCTTGTTGGCTGCGAGTCGTGTCGGCGGAGGGTTGTTGTTGTTGTTGTTGTTGTTGTTGTTGTGGTGTCGACTCTGCAGGAAGTTCAGCCGGGTCTTCAGAGGCGACCGTCGTTGGTGGTTCTGAATCCACACCAGCTTGTGTTTCAGGAGTTTCTTCCTCCAGCGTGTCTGCTGCCTCCTCCTCCTCTTCCTCATCTTCGTCCTCCAGCTCCTTGAGTCTCTCGCTCTCGTTCTCCGACGGCGGGCAGGTGGAGGGCGGCGTCGGCGCGCAGGAGTCTCTGTCCTCGCTGGCGTCGTCGTTGGCGGCCGAGGCTCCGTCGGCTCCGTCGGCCCCGCGGGGCTTCAGGTGGATCCTCTGGTGACGGACCAGGCTGTGCTTCAGGGTGAAGGTGCGCTCGCAGGTTTGACACTTGTAGGGTCGCTCACCTGGAGGGGGCACAGAGGGGGGGGGGGGGGACACAAAAAAATAATAATGTCTACAAATTATAAAGACATGCAGGAAAATACAAACAGAGACAGACAAGGCACTGTGTGTGTCAAAAATGTTATTAAAAAATGTATCAAATTACAAAAAATCATTTAAATCATCGAAATAAATCAACAAAATGTTTAAATGTTTAAATATAAAAAATCATATATGGCAACAACACAAAATGAATGAACTAATACAATGAATAAAAGATGAATACTGTGTATCTGTGCACACACACACACCTGTGTGGGACCTCATGTGTCGGGTCAGGTC